>NC_142479.1:58605151-58908181 GCF_049115385.1 Moschus berezovskii
TATTCTGCTTGGAATTTATTGGATGTCTTAAATCTGTGGGTTGCTGGTTTTCATCAGTTTTAGAATTCTCAGCCATTGTCTTTGCATATATTACCTCTGCCTTACTCTCTTTTTCTTGCACTCTATTTAAACATATGTTAGGCTTTCTTACTTTATTTTCTCTGTCTTTTACCCTGTCTTCTGTATTGCTGGTCTTTTATTTCCCAGGGCTGAATACTGAGTAGGTTCATTCTGAAATTTCCATCCACTTTTTTATTTCTTCTTATACCTTCCCCTTATTTGTTTTCTGTTTAAATTTGATCTACATGCTGCTAGCCATTGAGTTTTGTTGAGGGCTGGTTTATTTTTATGTGGCTCTTATCCTCAAAGGATAGCTCTGGGCTCCTTGTTTAAAGTAGAAGGTAAATTTCCCAGAATCACCTCATTGGGCAGGTCCTGGGCTTTGTGGTTTCCTTTACTGAACTTCACTCTCTTTAAAATTGTAGTAAATGAGTTCTTTTTGTTGAGTTGCTAAGTCACGTCCACCTCTTTGCACACCAGGCTCCTCTGTCCTCCAGTGTTTCCTGGAATTTGCTCAGATTCATGTCCATTGAGTTGCTGATGCTGTCTAACCATCTCATCCTCTGCTGCCTCCTTCTCCTTTTGCCTTCAGTCATTCCTAGCATTAGGGTCTTTTCCAGTGAGTCGGCTCTTCGTATCAGGTGACCAAAGTATTGGAGCTTCAGCATCAGTCCTTCCAATGAATTTTCAGGGTTGATTTCCTTTAGGATTGACTGGTTTGATCTTTTAATCCAAGGGACTCTCAAAAGTCTTCCTCAATACCTGTTTGAAAGCATCGGTTCTTCAGTGCTCCGCCTTCTTTATGGTTCAGCTCTTAACATTTGTACACAACTACTGGAAAAATCATAGCTTTGACTATATGAATCTTTATCAGCAAAGTGATATTTCTGCTTTTTAATATGCTGTCTAGGTTTGTCATAGCTTTCCTTCCAAGAAGCAAGTGTCTTAATTTCATGGCTGCAATCACCATCTGCAGTGATTTTGGAGCCCAAGAAGATAAAATCTGTCACTGCTTCCACTTTTTGCCTCTCTGTTAATATTTGCCATGAAGTGATGGGACTGGATGCCATGATCTTAGTTTTTTAAATGTTGAGTTTCAAGGCAGCTTTTTCACTCTCCTCTGTCACCCTCATCAAGAGGCTCTTTAGTTCCTCTTTACTTTCTGCCATCAGAATGGTTCTAAAAGCTGTGGTAGGTCTTACTAGAACCAGTCAGCTTCAACTTATTTGGCATCAGTAGTTGGGGCATAGAGTTCGTTTGCTGTGATGTTGAATGATTTGCCTTGGAAATGAACTGAGATCATTCTCTTACTTTTGAGGTTGCACCAAGTATGCTGTATTTCAGACTCTTTTCTTGACTATGAGGGCTACTCCATTTCATCTAAGGGATTGTTGCCCATGTAGTAGGTATAATGGTCATCTGAATTAAATTTACCCATTCCTGTCCATTTTAGTTCCCTGATTCCTAAGCTGTTGATATTATCTTGCCATCTCCTGCTTGACCACATCCAATTTACCTTGATTCATGGACCTAACATTCCATTTCCTGTGCAATATTGTTCTATACAGCATCGGACTTGACTTTCACCACCAGACACATCCACCACCAGAGCATCATTTCCACTGTGTCCCAGCCACTTCATTCTTTACGGAGCTATTGGTAATTGCCCTCCACTCTTCCCCAGTAGCCTACTGGACACCTTCTGACCTGGAGGGCTCATCTTCCAGTGTCATATCTTTTTGCCTTTTCATACTGTTCATGGAGTTCTCCAGGCAAGAATACTGGAGTGGGTTGGTATTTCCTTCTCCAGTGTGGACCACATTTTGTCAGAACACTTGACTGTGACCCATCTGTCTTGGGTGGCCCCGTATGACATGACTATAGCTTCATTGACTTATGCAAGCCCCTTTGCCATGACAAGGCTGTGATCCTGAAGGGAGTAGTAAACATGTGCATAAAAAAATTTACTATTCTAACTATTTTTGAGTGTATAGTACATTCACTTTGTTTTGCAACCATCATTATGATCCCTGTCAAGAATTTCTTCATCTTGCAAAAATGAAACTATACTATATTAAACTATATTGTTTAATGAAACAGTAATTCCACATTTATGCCTGGCAACAATCACTCTACTTTCTGTTTACATGAATGTGACTGCTCTAGAAATCTCATATAAGTGGACTCATGCAGTATTTGTCTTTTTTGTAACTGGCTTTGTTCATTTAGCATAATATTCCTCAAGATTCATCCATGTTGTAGCGTCAGAATTTCCTTCCCTTTTAAGGCTGAGAAATATTACACATACCATGTTTTATTCATCCGTGTGTCTGTCATTAGTCACTCTGGTTGCTTCTACCTTTTGGCTACTGTGAATAATGCTGCTGTGAACATGGATGTACAAACACTGTTTGAGTTCCTGCGTTTGCTTATTTTAAGTGTATGTATAGAAGAGGAATGATTGGATCTTAATTAAACTCTTTGCTGAAACTTGACCTCCTCTCATCCTATATTGTTGACAAAGTACCGTCAGAAAATTGTGGTTGTTTTTCTTTTAGTCTACCCTTAGCAAAAGCCTTAGAAGTCTTAAAAATTTTGTTAGCTTCTACAGAGGGACTGGTAATAATACTCAAATTGCAGTTAGTTTTTGCAAATAGTATTATTGGCCCAGGAAGTTGAAGAACTAAGTAACTTGGTGAATTACATAGGATAGCGTTTTATTTTAACCAAACCATAGTTAAATTTTAAAATAACAGCAAGCAGCTATCCAGATTTGCTGTACTCAAATTTTTATAAAAATAGATAACTTTATTTATTTAAATATTTATAAGGCTGCACCGGGTCTTAGTTGCGGCATGCGAACTTTTAGATGTGGCATGTGGGATCCAGTTCCCTGACCAGGGATCAAAGCCAGGCCCTCTGCATTGGGAGCACAGAATCTTAGCCACTGGACCATCTTCTCTATTAGAATTTAACAGCATGTGCACGCTCAGTCACTCAGTCATGTCTGACTCTTTGTGACACCATGGATAAAGCCCATCAGACTCCTCTGTCTGTGGGATTATCCCAGCAAAAATACTGGAGTGGGTTTGCCATTTCCTCTTCCAGGGAATCTTCCCAACCCAGGGATTTTGTTTGGCTACTGCATTGGCAGATGGATTCTTTACCACTGAGCCACTTGGGAAGCCCATTTTAACCAGTTTTGTCCTATGAAGACTGTTAATGTTGCTTATATAAAGATAACAAGGTGATGGTATCTGTTCTAACAGTTGTGACCTGTGTGACTGATAACTTTGCTTTTATAAAGAGTAAATATGTGACTTTCATGGAGAAGGAAATGGGAACCCACTCCACTATTCTTGCCTGAAAAATCCCATGGACAGAGGAGTCTGGCAGGATACAGTCCATGGGGTCACACAGAGTCAGACCTGACTTCGAGATATTGCAAGGTAGCAAATGAAGGGGCTTCTCTTGTTCCCAGTTTGTATTGTGTTCAGTTGATGACAAAACTTCCAGGAGCACACAGAAGGCCCACTATCATTTGCTCTTCAGCAGGTTTTCTCAGCATACCAGTGGACACCAACTGCAGCCCAGGGCACCCAGTAAACTTCTCTGCCACCAGCAACCAAGCCATAGTCTCTCCAATATGTCTGAATCTCAGCCTTTGGGAAGGCAGTACCCCAGATGTGGTTTCAGTCTCCTGACTAGACCCAGGCTGATACATAGTATCAACTATTTCCCTTCTTGCATCCTTTCTTGAGAAGCTTCTAGAAGATACAGTCCATAAACACCAAACAGAAAATCATAAAAGAGAAAGGCAGCATATTAAGGAAGCAGATGATCCAACAAAGGAGAAAAGTCAAGAAAATTTTCAGGACAAGGCTTAGGGAGCCAACAGCCCAGAGTGTTGTAGAGGGACAGAATGCCTGAGAGGATCTATGTCTCCAGAGAGGGGAAATGGAGCCTGATACATCACCTGGTGTATTTGAAATAAGCATTAATTCCAGGAAATGGTACCCTTTTTGGTTTAGTGGTCAAAACAATGCAAATATTACTGTAACGTATAATGTTCATTTATAAGAAATTTTTATTTATTTTAAATTTAAATTAATTAAAAATAAGATATATAAGTAAATTAAATAAAAAAATTGATTTAAATTCTGTTAAAAAAAAAAGTAAACGTGACACTTTCATCACATAGACTGTTGCCAGAGTTGGTGTTGATTTAATTCCTGTTTTTGTCTCCAGAGGAAAACTAAGGATTAATTGTGAAATAAAAATATAATCTGAAAGCCCAGCTAATCTCAGGAGATGATGCCTCTAGTTCAGGATGTGTTTTGTTATATTAATTAACTTTAGCAGGCAAATTTAATGTCCAAATGTGGCAGAAACCACTAACATTAAACCAAAACTCACTTTTCCAGTTTCCATTATAGAATTAAGGCACAAAGTATTCCATCAGCTTCTTCTGAAAAGCTGTTTGACCTGCTGTGTGATAATCTGGATGAGGTGAAGGGAAAGGGACATAATAGCTATATTGAAATTTTAGTGCCCCATTTTTCAGCAGTTGAGTTCCGCCAACTCTTTATGTATTTACTGTTCGTTTGTTTGTTTTGAGTTCAGCTGACTCTTGGTAAGTCTGTACTGTGTGTAGATGTTACAGAGGATTTTTAAAAAATCAGCCAGATGTACTGCATACACTTGGGGCGCTTATATAATAAGGCAGGAATGGATCCATGTGTCTATGGCACACAGCTGATGGTGGCTATAGAGACATGAAGGTATTATGAGCCTAAAAGAAGGGGCACAAGTACATCTGTATATTCACTCCCTCCATTAAAAACAGTATGGTGATATGAAGGCATTATGAGCCTAAAAGAAGAGAGCTTAGTAAATAATTTGCTCAGGGGTCAGATTGTGTGTGGAAGGATGAAAGTTTTAGTTTTGCAGTGAGATCACTGTAGCTAAACAACCTAAAAAAATTCTGATAAAATATTATGAATAAGTTGCAGAATGATAGTATAGAATACCTTGGTTTTAAAGCTTAGCAAAATTGCTTAGGATCCAAGGCAGAGTTGTTTTTTTTTAAGAGTTGATTTTGATTAGGTGATGTATTTGTATAGTACAATATTCAGAAGATTTTAAAGGTACACAGTGAAACATCTCTGCTACCCTTTTCCTTTTTTTTCTGGTCACACCCTGCCGCATGGGTGATCTTAGTTCCCCAACCAGGGATAGAACCTGTGCCTGCAGTGGAAGAGGGAGTCTTAGCCACTGGACCACCAGGGAAGTCCCTGCTATGCTTTTCCTATATCCATTTGGTTTTCTTCATTGGAGACAACTGTTAGCAGTTTCTGGTATTTTATTTATGTGTGTGTATATATATACATGATGATATATCATCCATGTGTGTGCATGTGCAAGTATGTATGTATATTCACCCCCTCCTTTTTTAAAAAAAATACAAAGATGAGTATGTTATATATATTGTGTATTTTCCTTTTTCTGTTTAAAATATTTTAGAAATTGTTTTAGTACATATAGAACTTCCTTCTCTTTTTTCAAGGCTGTTTAATACTCCATTGTATAGCTGAACCATAATTTAACCCTTTTCTTGTCTATGGACACTTAGATGAAAAACAGTGTTTTACTGACATAAGCAGTGCTTCAATGAATAGCTTTGTACAGAATGTCATTTCACATGTGTTTACTGGATAAGTCCCTAGAAGTAGAATTATTGGGTCAAAGGATATGAGCATGTGTAATTTGTGTAGTTATAGCCACAGTCCTCTCCATAGAGAATAGGAATATAACTATATTCCTCCATCAATGAATGAAGACATTTGTTCCCCGTAGTTAAGTATGTTCAGTTCAGTTCAGTCGCTCAGTCATGTCCGACTCTTTGCGACCCCATGAATCACAGCACACCAGGCCTCCCTGTCCATCACCAACTCCCGGAATTCACTCAGACTCATGTCCATCGAGTCGGTGATGCCATCCAGCCATCTCATTCTCTGTCGTCCCCTTCTCCTCCCGCCCCCAATCCCTCCCAGCATCAGAGTCTTTTCCAGTGAGTCAACTCGTCGCATGAGGTGGCCAAAGTATTGGAGTTTCAGCTTCAGCATCAGTCCTTCCAATGAACAGCCAGGACTGATCTCCTTTAAGATGGACTGGTTGGATCTCCTTGCAGTCCAAGGGACTCTCAAGAGTCTTCTCCAACACCACAGTTCAAAAGCATCAATTCTTCGGCACTCAGCTTTCTTCACAGTCCAACTCTCACATCCATACATGACCACTGGAAAAACCATAGCTTTGACTGGACGGACCTTGGTTGGCAAAGGAATATCTCTGCTTTTTAATATGCTATCTAGGTTGGTCATAACTTTCCTTCCAAGGAGTAAGCGTCTTTTAATTTCATGGCTGCAGTCAGCATCCGCAGTGATTTTGGAGCCCCCAAAAATAAAGTCTGACACTGTTTCCACTGTTTCCCCATCTATTTCCCATGAAGTGATGGGACCAGATGTTAAGGGAGTTATTTAAAGGACTATGTGCACAGATGCTAGGGTTTTTGAACCTTGTAAAATAATAGGTAAAAATTTGTTTATATGTGTTTATGGCTGTGTCTTTTTCCCAGAAGACAGGTCCACATTTTTTGCTGCATTCTTAAAAAGTTCAGTGATTCGAAATAGGGTTAAAAAGCATTATCTGGCAGTTAGTTGTTTCAAATTAGAACACGTTGCTTACTATGATATTTCTCTTTTATGGAAATATTTGAGGAGAAGCATGTATGTAATCATTAGAGATGTTGTTTAGAAAGTTACTGTGTAGGAGAATGGTCTAAATCCAATTCCCAATCTTTTATTATTCTTCGTTTCACTTCCTGGGAGGCCATGTTATAAAAAGCCTGTTTTCTATTAAACTGAATTTATTAAGCAATACCTTATTTCCCCAATTTTGTTAATTAGAGCTTTAGAACAGTATGAGGTCAGTTTTACTACATAGAATTAATCTTTTCATCTATACTGAGTTGATGAAATTTTAACTAAAGTCCAATCAATTTGACATTTTAAATAGGCTCTGTAGGTGAACAGTAGTTTGGGACCCCCATTATTATCTTGGGACTTAACTAAGAAACAGATCTCTACTGTATATCAGATAGCTTCCAAGGGTCTTTTGAGTTCTGTGCGTCAACAGTACATATTCAGAGATTTTGCTGAGGACCAGTATTAAGTTCTGCCACAAACTTTGTTACAAGTAAACACTCACCATAAAAGATTCCTTGGAGCTTTCATATTATGGGATAATGGAGTTAATTTGCAATTATAGTATACATATTATTGAAAGTCACAATTCTGTATGTCCTGGAGAAAAAACAGGAGGTCTCCATATGAATTAGAGAGTTAAAAGGTTTAATTTAGAAATAGTTGGTGACGTTATGTAAAATCCTTTTTATTGATACTATATTGTTATTTGGTGGCTTGTTTTAAAAGAGGATTTTTCTAGGGGTGATTTAAAATATTTCATATAGGGGAAAGTATGGTGAACCTATATATCATGCTAGACACTGGAGCAAGAGTTAAAAGGTCTTGCCTGTTAGTAGCACTCAATTAGGAAACTTTTTTTTTAATTGTTACGTATTCTGGAATAAAACCTGAGAAGCTATTTGTCATATAGAATTATTTGTTGTAGATACCTTATTTTAACTAGTTCTTCAAAGTTTTCTTTATTTCTGAAATAGAAATTTAGAACAAAACTTTTATTATGGGTTGTCCTTACAGAACTTTTTATAATGATATTTGCTATAAATGGGAATTTGCTTTTACTAACAAATATTTGACAGTGAATTCGTTGGTTTTTTTAAAATTTTTTTATTGAAGTGTGGTTGAATTTCAGTGTGTTAATTTCAGAAGTATAGCAAAATGAATCAGTTATATTAATACATATACATATATCCTCTGTGTTTTAGATTCTTTCCCCATAGACTATTTGGAAGTTGACTATGATAATAAGAAAGAAAATAACTAAGAAAATAACAAAACAGATAATAGCTAATGATAAAATAGATGAAATGAAATACTTGAAACCAATATGTTTCACAGTTCTAAAGAAAGATGGGGAAGAGGAAAAGAAACAAAAGCTAGGAATAAAAGTAACATAGTACATTTTAACTCAAATATACGATAATTAAATATAAATGGTCTAGCACTTCAATTAAGAGTGCCAGGTTAGATCACTGTGATCTAACCAGTTAGATCTATGTTATCCAACTATGTGCTGTCTACAAGAAACCCACCTTATTTGTAACCTGTATCTTTATATTTAAAAGGATGGAAAAAGATACTGTATAAACAGTAAATATAAAAATACTGGAGTGCTTATATTGTATTAGACAAAGGAGACTTCAGAACAAGGAAAATATTACAAGGGGTAAATGGCATTTCATAATGAAAAAAGGATCAATTCATTGAGAAAACTCAGCAGTTGTGAATGTTATGCATCCAATAACAGAGTGAAGCAAAAACTGACAGTTGAAAGGAGCAGTGGGCAAATCCACAGTTTTAGTTGGCAATTGCAGTATTCTCAATAATTGATAGACTAGCAGGCAAGAAAAAAATCAAGTAGGGTATACAAGGTTTAGACAACAGTATGAGTGAACTGTACTTTATTGACATTTACAGAACACTGTACCCACATACTTTTTTTTTTCAGTTTTATTTATTTTTTACTTTACAGTATTGTATTGGTTTTGCCCTACATTGACATGAATCCGCCATGTTCACACATGTACACACACATACTTTTCAAGCGCACAGGGAAGATTTACCAAATCAGACTGTGTCCTGGGATATAAAACTTATTTCAACGCATTTAAAAGGATTACAGTTATCTAGAGAGTACTCTGTCTACAATGAAATTAAAAAGATACCTGGAAAATCTCCCAAGTATTTGGAAGTTAAGTAACATACTTCGAAATAAACTTTAAAGAAGAATTCACAAGGGAAACTAGAAAATCTTTGACCTGATTGAAAATGAAACTCAGTCTATCAAAACTTGTGGTATGCAGCTAAAGCAGTGCATTAGGAGGAAACATATAACTGCTTAAGAAATATCTAAAATCAGTGACCCAAGCTTCCCCCTTAAGAAGTTAGAAAAAGAACAAGCTAAGTAGGAGAGAAATAAAGAGTTGAAATAAATGAAATAGAAAGCAACTCTGAATAACCCTATGTCCATTAAAAAAAATACTGGGTTTGTAATTAAAAGCATTTCCACAAAGAGAAGTCCAGGCCCATGTGACTTGATTGGTGAATTCTATCAAACATTTAAGGCAGAAATAATAACAGAATTTTCACAGATTTTAGAAAACACGTCACTAGCATTACCTTGATACCAAACCAGGCAAAAATGTTACGAAAAAAGAAAACTATAGCTCAGTATCCCTCATGAATATATATGTAAAACTCTAACAAAATATTAGTAAATTGAATCTAGCTCTTTACGTGTTTTATCCTGTATGATACATCATGACCAATTGGGCTTAACCCCAGTTGCAAGGTAGATTGAACATTAAAAGCCAGTGTTATCTACCATATTAATGAAAAAAGGCAAAAAGCTAAATAATCTTATAATAGGTGCATAAAAAGCACTTGAAAAAAGTTTAGCACTAATTTGTGATAAAAGCTCTCAGGTGGCTATGAATAGAAGGGAACTTTGTCAATCTGATAAAAGGTGTCTATTAAAAACCTACATTGAACCTCACACTTAAATGGTGGAAGATTGAGTGCTTTCAACCCAATGTCCAGAACAAGTCAATTCACAACTTCTTTATAGCATGTTCTGAAGGTCCTAGCCAGATGCAGTAAGGCAAATAAGAGGAATAAGCTTATAGATTGGAAAGGAAAAGGAAAATTATGTTTATTTTTAGATGTCTTACAGATGACATGATTATGCATGTAGAATGTTCTGAGTAACTGATTTAAAAAAAAACAGAGTTTAACTAGACTACAAGTTGAATTTATGCAACACATCACTTGTGTTTCTTTACACTTGCAATGTATAATTGTCAATTGAAATTTGAAAAGCAATACAATTTGCAGTAGCATCAAATAGTATAAATACAGAAATGTTCCCTAAGAACAGAATAGTGAGAATATTTCTTAGAGATCCTTGTAATAGAAATTGTTTTGTATTACCATTTCATTAAGGTACAAAGGACTAAAGAACATTCATTTGTTTATAAGAATATCTTCATTAAATACCTTTTATGTGGAGAAGGAAATGGCTGCCCACTCCAGTATTCTTGCCTGGGAAATCCCATGGACAGAGGAGCTTGGTGGACTATAGTCCATGTGGTTTCAAAGAGTTGGATAAGACTTAGCAACTAAACAGCAGCAACAGCATTTTATAGTTATTTTTTCACACCTAGTGTTTTTTAAAACATGTTTTATTATTAAAATAAAAAACTTTGTATAAAAGCATAACAGAATAAATAAATACCTATTATGTAATAGTAAAGAACAGGGGAGCCTGGTGTGCTGCAGTCCATGGGGTTGCAAAGAGTTGGATTCGATTTAGTGACTGAACGACAACAAATATAATAGATACTGTGCTAGGGACATTGTGTGTGTGTGTTCATTAGCTCAGTTGTGTCTGACCCTGAGGCCCATGAACTGTAGCCTGTCAGGCTCCTCTGTCTATGGAGTTTTCCAGGCAAGAATACTGGAGTGGTTTACCGTTTCCTTCTCCAGGGGATCTTCCAGACCCAGGGATCGAATCACACATCTTGCGTCTCCTGCATTGGCAGACAGGTTCTTTACCACTAGCGCCACCTAGGAAGTCCTGGGATATAGTACAGTAGTGAATAAAAGATCTCTTCACTTATGGAGATTATAATCTAGTGGAGACTGAAGGGAGAAATAGATTTAGGGTGCTGAGTTACTAGCATTGGTTTAGCATTTTTTGTTTAGATCATGTTCAAAACCTTTTGCCTTTTAGTTAGAACTTCAATATTGTGACTTGATGAATAATCAGGCCTCTATGGGGGCAAACTATTTTGTTGTAATAGGGTAGTTAAAACTTGTTGGTTTTTGGTTGGTTAAAGTTCAGTATTAAGGATGGTCCATTCGTATCTTCCCATACTCCCTTTGAGCACCAACTTTATTTCAGACACTATTTTACCCACCTTTCCTATATACACTATTATTTAATCCTTACAATATCTCTAAGGTGGGTGGTTTTTCCTTTTTTATCACAGATGAGAAGACCAGAGCTCATAGAGCTTAAGTGATTTGCCTAGTTCCATACAGGGATTCAGTGATTCAGTCCCATACCGGCCTGATTTTAAACTGTTGATATCAGCTATTCTTAGTCATTTTTCTATTGGTCATACCACCATCCCATTCTTTCCCATTCAGGAAATGAAAGTAAGTGAGATTAATTTTTATAGTGCTAAGTTTGAGTCTTTTCTATGTTTTACTTCAAAAGTAAATCAGAAGAAAAAACAAACTAGTAAGTGATAAAGATTTTGGTACTCTTCACAGATGATATCAAGATGCCAATTTTATATTGACTTTAATATACTTTAATGGAAGGCACAGTCCACTTAAATTTTGATGTTTAATTCTGAGCCATGGCTGTGTGCCTTGGAAAATAATGTGTTTTAGGGATGTAAGTAACAGTAACCTAGCTAAATCTTTTACATGGGTTTTACCAAAGGTTAGTACTGTGATTTTTGGAATTGAAAGGTGAGCAGGTGAGATTCCCAGGCCTTGGTGGGAAACCTCCAACTGTCTTTCCCCAATCAAATAGGTGGAAATTTGAAGCAGCTAAGATCTGTGTGTGTAGGAGGTAGGGCGCTTGATTATATAAACTTAAAATTACTCTCTTAAATTCTAGCCCTTGATAGGGCATAAAGGGCATTAGTGATGTCTGCCTGGCCTTTTTTTTTTGGCCATGCCATGCAGGATTTTAGTTCCCTGGCCAGGGATTGAACCTGTGCCCCCTGCAGTGGAAGCTCAGAGTCCTAACCAGTAGACTACCAGGGAGTTCCCTGCCTGGCTTTCTACACATGAGTGAACTGAAGATCAGGTAATTCCCTGGTGGTCCAGTGGTCAGGACTCCAAGCTTCCACTGCAGGGGTACAGGTTCAGTCCCTGGTTGGGGAACTAAAATCCCACAAGCCGTGTGTAGCACGGCCAAGAATAAATAAACTGAAGATCTGATAGAGCACTGACTTGCTATGATTGTGCCACAATCAGTAAATGACAGAACTGGGATTTAGATTTCTGCCTCCTATCATTATACCAATATATTGGGCTCTGCAGTAAGAATTTTGTTATACTGTTTCCTGTAGGCAAGGATTTGTTTCTTATCAATTAATTAATGATCTCTTCAAAACAGTAAAAGTCAGGAACCTTATATTTATTGCTCATCAGACTTTCTTTAGAGTTACGTACCTCTTGGATATTTTAATTCCAGATTATGCTGATATTTTTATTTTTGTTCTTAAGATGATTTCTTATGTGTTATCTCTACTGTAAATGTGCCCCATGATTTTGTTCAGAGTTTCCTTTTTCTATCTAAATATCTGTAAGTATTGAATTTGTAGTTTTTAGTCAAAAAAGAAGAGTTGTTTTTTTTTTTAACGTAAGGAGTAAGGTTAAAAGCTAAATTATAAGCTTTATAATAAGCTATATAGTCCATATACTGTTGCTTGTATGTATGTGGAAATTATATTTCTTTCCCTTAGGATTAGTTTTTTTTTAATGAGTAATTTTCAGAACACATGCATACTTTTATAATAGAACTATAATTGTTAGGAGAAGCTTGGATATGTATCCACCTAGTTTTTAAAAATACTATACTTATTCACTTGTGTGCATATGTACCTGTAGAAAGCATACCGTATTGATTTTTATGACTTTTACAAAAGTTGACTCATACTATCATTATTGTTCTGAACTTATTTTTCACACAGCAGATAATTTTGAGATCCTCCATAAAGATGTTGTTATATATAGACCTAGTTTAGATCACTATTTAAATAATCATCCTATAAATACGTTTTAGAATGGTCTTTTGTCACTTACCTAAAGAAATATTATATGAGATAAGAGATTTGGAACTTAGAGGAAGAAAACGGTACCCTGATCCTTTCCATAGATGATCAGGAAGCTCTGGAGGGCAGGATTATGTTTGTTGCTCTCCTGTATCCAATAACAGTGTATACAATAGCAGTGCAGTCCCATATTTGTAAGTAATTCCTGTATTGAGCAAGAGTATGCTGGATTTTTTTAAACAGCTTTATCGAGATATAATTCTCACAACAGACAATTTACCCGATTACGATATGCAATTCAGTGACTCCAGGTGTATTTATAGAAATGTGAAACCATTACCACTGTCAGTTTTTGAACATTTTCATTACCTCAAAAAACAAAAACCCTTACCCCTTAGCTTTCACCCTCAAAATTCACCCCCTTCTCTCAGTGCTTATTGTTTAGTTGCTAAGTTGGTTTAACTCTTTGCAACCCCATGGACTGTATGTAGCCTGCCAGGCTCCTCTGTCCATGGGATTTCCCAGACAAGAATACTGGAGTGGGTTGCCATTTCCTTCTCTAGGGGATCTTCCCTACCCAGAGTTCGAACCCACGTCTCCTGCATTGCAGGTGGGTTCTTTATCACTGAGACACCTGGGAAGCCCCCTTTCAGTGGCAGGCAACCATTAATTTACTTTTTGTCTCGATTATATTTCACCAGTTCTGAACATTTAGTATAAATGGAATCATATAGTATATGGTCCTTTGTGATTGGCTTCTTTCACTTGGCATCATGTTTATAAGGTTCATTCCTGTATCTGAACTTCATTTCTTTTTATTGCCAAATAATATTCCATTGTATGGATATACTTCATTTTGTCTATTCATTCTTTCAGTTGATGGACGTTTGGGTTATTTCCATTTTTTGGCTGTTATGAATAGTGTGCCCTGAACGTTCATGTACATGTTTTTGTATGTGCATATGTTTTCATTTCTCTTGGTTATATTCCTTGGAGTGAAATTGCTGGATCTTATGTTTAAGAGATAGTCCATTAAGGGATTAATATAAGACTTAAGAATCTATTTTTTTTAAGTCATTAGTTTAACCATTAGAGGAACTGCCAGACTGTTTTCCAAAGTGGCTGTGCCTTTTTACCTCTCCACCTGCAGTGTGTGAGGGTTAAACTTTCTCCATATCCTTGTCTGTCTTGTTGGTTATATGTACCAGACTTCCATAGGAAGGTTGTCCAGGAGAAAAGACAGTTAAAGGATTTTTAAATTGTTTTTATGGTTGTATTTGCTTGTCTGAAAATGGATGTTAATAAATTACATGGTTAAAATTTTGCCATTTATTTAGGACTGAAATGCTCCTGAAAATCGTTAATATTAGTTAAGGGTTTTCCTGACAGTGTACTGTAATGTTTTATTTGCTTGTCAAAACACAGTTATTCATTTAAAATCACCCCACTGATTTGACTGTGCTGTGGTGTGAAAAGGTGGTTCTACTAGTAACTAAGAAAGGTGTGGTTTTAATTGTTTATTAGGTCTACTCTGTAATGGAGTATCCTTTAATTACCTCAGATAGTTTGACCCTATAGTCAGCTGTGCTCTTTTATACTTACACTTTTATCTGCTGTTCTCAATCCCTTTTAAGATGCCAATTTAGTTCAAGGAGGAAATGAAGACTTTAGAAACTCAACAAATGTTGACATTTAAACTTTTACAAGAGTGAAAGATTAACCTTCGGCCCCTATTTCTACAAGGTTCATATAGGCTTCATTCATCTGCTAAAGATTGGTTGTCAGCATTTGTATTTTAACCTCAGTTTTCATAAGTTTACAACTTATCCACAAGGCTTTCTTTAGGCTTGAAACTGAAGTATTTTTAATCCCCCCACCAAAAGTTCATTTAGGTATATTAGAAGTGTGTTTTACTTTGTTTTTTGGGAGCCTTGCTTCTTTTAAATGAGAAACTTGACTCTTGTCTATTTTTTAAACTGTCCATTTGATGTTTTGCTTAAAAAGATCATTAGCAGGATACAGGATAATCAAAGGTAATCAAAGGGTCACAAAGAGTCAGACATAACTTAGCGACTGAACAACAACAGGATAATCAGCTTAAATGTTAGCATAGAAAATAGGGCTTTCACTGAGGTATGTTAACTTATCATACATTGTTTTAAAAATTCTTTTTTTCCCTTTGCTGCTGCTGCTGCTAAGTCACTTCAGTCGTGTCCGACTCTGTGTGACCCCATAGACGGAAGCCCACCAGGCTCCCCTGTCCCTGGGATTCTCCAGGCGAGAACACTGGAGTGGGTTGCCATTTCCTTCTCCAATATGTGAAAGTGAAAAGTGAAAGTGAAGTCGCTCAGTCGTGTCCGACCCTTAGCGACCCCACGGACTGCAGCCTACCAGGCTCCTCCATCCATGGGATTTTCTAGGCAAGAGTACTGGAGTGGCTTGCCATTGCCTTCTCCCTTTATCCTTATGTAAAAACACAAACTTGTGTCAAAGACTGACTTTCAGTAGATTGAAGATGAGGAACTAATAAATCCAGAGTTGGAAAATTAGAAAACAGAAGGAGAAATGGAGAAAGTAAATGGGATATGCCAAAAGAGAGTGAGGACTTAGAAAGAAAAAACTGGAAGTGGATGCTGCTGTTAGTTTTATGATGTCATTCAGTCGCTAAATCCTGTCCGACTCTTTGTGACCCCATGACTGCAGCATATCAGGCTTCCCTGTCTTTCGCTATCTCCCAGAGTTTGCTCAAACTCGTGTCCATTGAGTCACTGATGCCATCCAACCCTCTCATCCTCTGTCCCCCTCTTCCTGCCCTCAATCTTTTCCACCATCAGGATCTTTACCAATGAATTGGCTCTTCACATTAGGTGGCCAAAGTATTGGAGCTTCAGCCTCAGCGTTAGTCCTTCCAGTGAGTATTCAGGGTTGATTTCTTTTAGGATTTACTGGTTTGATCTTGTTGTCCAGGGACTCTCAAGAGTCTTTGCCAGCAGCACCATGTTGCAAAAGCTTCAGTCCTTTGGTGCTCAGCCTTCTTTATGGTCCAACACTCACATCTGTACATGACTACTGGAAAAACCATAGTTTTGACTATACAGACCTTTGTTGTCAGAGTTATATCTCTGCTTTTTAATATGGTGTCTAGGTTTCTCATAGCTTTCCTTCTAAGGAGCAAGCACTTTTAATTTCGTGGCTGCAGTCGCTGTCCACAGTGATTTTGAAGCCTAAGAAAATAAAATCTGTCACTGTTTCCATTTTTTTTCTCTATCTGTTTGCCATGAAGCGATGGGACCAAATACCATGATCTTCGTTTAATTGAATGTTGAGTTTTAAGCCAGCTTTTTCACTCTCCTCTGTCACCCCCTTCAAGAAGCTCTTTATAAAGTTCCTCTTCCCTTTCTACCATTAGAGTGGTATCATCTACATATCTGAGGTTGTTAATATTTCTTCCGGCAATCCTGATTCCACCTTGTGATTCATCCAGCCTGGCATTTCTCATGATATACTCTGCGTATAAGTTAAATAAACAGGGTGACAGTATACAAAGTGACATACTCCTTTCCCAATTTTGAACCAGTCCCTTATTCCATGTCTGGTTCTAACTGTTGCTTCTTGACCTGCATAGAGGTTTCTAAGAAGACAGATTAGGTGGTCTGGTATTCTCATCTCTTTAAGAATTTTCCAGTTTCTTGTTGTGATCCACACAGTAAAAGTCTTGACGTGTAGTCAATAAAGTAGAAGTAGATGCTTTTCTGGAATTTCTTTGCTTTCTCTGTGACCCAACAAATGTGGGCAATTTGATCTCTGTTTCCTCTGCCTTTTCTGAATCCAGCTTGTACATCTGGAAATTCTCGGTTTACATACTGTTGAAGCCTTTACATACTGTTGAAGCCTAGCTTGAAGGATTTTGAGCATTACCTTAGTAGCATGTGAAATGAGCATAATTGTGTAGTAGTTTGAACATTTTTTGGCATTGCCTTTCTTTGAAATTGAAATGAAGACTGACCTTTTCCATTCCTGTGGCTACTGCTGGCATAATGAGTGCAGCGTTTTAACAGCATCATCTTTTCGGATTTGAAATAGCTCAGCTGGAATTCTGTCACCTCTACTAGCTTTGTTCGTAGTAATGGTTCCTAAGGCCCACTTGACTTTACACTCCAGGATGTTGACTCTAGGTGAGTGACTACACCATTGTGGTTATCTGCTCAGCCGCGTCCAACTCTTTGAGACCCCATGGACTATACAGTCCATGGAATTATCCAGGCCAGAATACTGGGGTGGGTATTTGATTCACTTCTCCAGGGGATCTTCCCAACCTAGGGATGGAACCCAGGTCTCCCACATTACAGACAGATTCTGATTCTTTACCAGATGAGCCATGAAGGGAGCCCTTATCCAGGTCATTGAGACCTTTTTTGTATAATTGTTGTGGGTATTCTTGACATCTCTTCTACTTCTGTTAGGTCCTTGCCACTTCCATTCTTTATCATGCCCATCTTTGTATGAAATGTTCCCTTGGTATCTCCAGTTTTCTTAAAGAGATCTCTAGTCTTTCCCATTCTACTGTTTTCTTTATTTCTTTGCATTGTTCACTTAAGAAAGCTTTTTTGTCTCTCCTTGCTGTACTCTGGAACTCTGCATTCAGATTGGTATTATCTTTTCCTTTCTCCTTTACCTTTTGCTTCTCTTCTTTTCTCAGCTGTTGGTAAGGACTCCTCAGAAAACTTTTTCCTTCTTGCATTTCTTTTCCTTGGAAATGGTTTTGATCACTGCGTCCTGTATGATGTTATGAATCTCCATCCATAGTTCTTCAGCTGCTCTATCAGATCTAATCCCTTGAATCTATTTGTCACCTTCACTATATAATCATAAAGGATTTGATTTAGGTCATATGTGAATGGCCTAGTGGTTTTCCCTCCTTTCTTCAGTTTAAGCCTGAATTTTGCAATAAGGAGCTCATGATCTGAGTCACAGTCAGCTTCAGGTCTTGTTTTTGCTGACTATAAAGAGCTTCTCCATCTTCAGCTGCAAAGAATATAATCAGTCTGATTTTGGTATTGACCATCTGGTGATGTCCATGTGTAGTCATCTTTGTGTTGTTGGAAAGAGGGTGTTTGCTATCACCAGTGTGTTCTCTTGGCAAAACGTTTTTAGCATTTGCCCTGCTTCATTTTGTACTCCAAAGCCAAACTTACCTGTTACTCCAGGTATCTCTTGACTTCCTACTTTTGCCTTCTAGTCCCCTATGAGGAAAAGGGCATCTTTTTGTTTGGTGTTAAGGTCTTCTAGGTCTTCACAGAACCATTTAACTTCTGCTTCTTCAGCACTAGTGATTGGGGTATAGACTTGAATCACTGTGATATTGAATGGTTTGCCTTGGAAATGAACAGAGATCATTTTGTTGTTTTTGAGATTGCACCCAAGTACTGCGTTTTGGACTCTCTTGTTGCTTATGAAGTTACAAGTTACATGATATTAATATTAAAATCCTAGTGAAAGTAGTTAATTTTCATCCAAGATAGTAGATATTAATATTGACAAAAATAAGATGTAAAAATCAGAATAGACTCCTATAACCAAGAAAAAATCACGGTGATTACAAAATTATTTCCTCCTCCTCCTCTTCCTCCTACTCCTTTGAAGCAATGCAAAAGAAACCACTCCCTAGTTAGTGGTGGTCTGTCCTAACCTTTTAAGAAATAAATAATTCTCGTGTTAAATAATGACATAGGTATAAATAAACTCTGATAACAAAACCTGACACATGAAGAAGTCAAAATATAACCTAATCTTATTTATGAATATATGTATATATATTTAAGTTCAAGTAAAAATATTTGCAAATGGCCAATTATTTTGTTTCAGGGAGTTTATCCGAAGAATGTCTGACAAGTTAAGTATTTTTAAAATATATCACTGAATGTGGAGATGACTCTATACCAGTATATCTAGAGTACAGCTGTATGACAGTAGCACAGTATACGAATATTTCTGCAGTACAGCTGAAGACAGTAGTACATGTTTTGAAGCCAGGTTGCTTAGGTCCAGATCCTGGCACTGCTTTTTGGCAGCTGGGTGACCGTGGGAAGTTTACTAAACTTCTCTTATAGTTTTCTTATCTAATAATAAGACTGCTAATAGCTATCGTATAAGTTTGTCATCGGTTTCCTAGGGCTGCTGTAACATAAACTGAGTGGCTTCAACAACAGAAATTTATTTTCTCACAAATGCTGGAGGCTAGAAGTTCAAGATCAAGGTGTCAATAGGATTGATTCCTTTGAGGCTTTCTCTCCTTGGCTTGCATATGGCCCCCTTCTCATTGTGTCTTTATATGGTCTTTCTTCTGTGCATGCCTGTCTGGTGTTTCTTTGTCCTAATTTCCACTTTGTATAAGGACATCAGTCATTTTGGATTAGTATCCACCCTACTGACACATTTTAACTTAATTACTTCTTCAAAAGTCATGTCTCCAAATATATTCTGAGGTTTTGCGGTTCGGACTTGAGTATATAAATTTAAGGAGGACACAGTTGAGCCCGTAACAGGTTTCTCAGAGGATTAAATGCACTAATATAAAGTATCTGACCATGGAGCAGGCTCTGCCTAAGTATTGTTTACCATCGTTGCTTAACCACAGCAAGTAGTTATATAATACATATAAATAATAAAAATAATCATACATTATTACAGATTCAAAGAAAGTTGCAAAAAATAATGAACAAGGAGGTTCCATAAACTCCTTTTCTTCCTTCGTATGAACAACTTATGTAATTATAGTACAATATTAAAACCAAGAAGTTGACATTGGTGAAATCCACAGAGGTTATTCAGATTTCATGTTATACATGCATCATTTGTGTCTGTGTGTGTACAGGTACTTCTGTGAAACTTTATTGCTTGTGTAGCTTACTGTATCCACCATCCCAGTCAAGATGCAGAACTGCCCCATCTCAGAACTCTCTCCAACTACTCCTTTGTAGCCACCCCCATTCCTTCCCTTGAAACCCTAATTCCTGACATCCATTCATCTGCCTTTCATCTCTATAAATACTATAATTTCAAGAATTGTATGTGTTTTTAATATATTTATATATATATATATCATATAGTATATAACTTTTTGAGATTAGCCTTTTTCACTTGGCATAATTTCCTTGGAGCCCATCAAAGTTGTTGCATATATAAATAGTTCATCCCTCTTTATTGTTGAGTAGTACTCCGTGGTGTGGATATATCACAATGTAAAGGCTATTTGATATATTTCTAGTTTTTTGGTTTTTACCAGTAAAAGCCACTGTGAACATGAGTGTACAGGTTTTTGCGTGAACATTTTCTGGAGCTAATATGTCTATTTCATAAGATTTGTTTCTTCATCTTATTGGTGGGATCTCTTGCTGAGTAAAAGTTTTTAATTTTGGTAAGCTTCCATTTGTTAATGTTTCCTTTTATGGATCAAGCTTTTGGTGTAAGACCTCTTCACCTAGTCCTGGGTTCTGATGACTTTCTCCCTTTTCTCTCCCCCTACATGTTTTCTGTGGGTCTGTTTTTCACTTGTGAGAATCAAATGTGCTAATATAGAATACTCAGCCCATAGAAGTACACATGTGTTAGTTATTGCAATAGCAAATAAACATTTTTTTGTAAATAAGAATTATATCATTTTTTAAGATTCCATTTAATGAGAGAGATCATATGATATTTATTTTTCTCTGTCTCACTGACTTCACTTGATAATCTCTAGGTCATCCATGTCCTGCAAGTGGCATTATTTCATCTTTTTGTGGCTGGGTAGTATTCCATTGTATATAAATAACACATCATCTTTATCCATTAAACTGTCAGCGGACATTTAGGTTACTTCCACATCTTGGTTATTGTAAATAGTGCTGCAGTGAACATTGGGGTGCATGTATCATTTCAAATTATGGTTTTTCTCCTGGTGTGTGCCCAGGAATGGGATTTCTTGATTATATAGTAGGTCTATTTTTAGTTTTTCAAGGCATCTCTATACTGTTCTCTATAGTGGTGTACCAGTTTACAGTCCCATCAACAGTGTAGGAGAGTTCCCTTTTTTCCACACCCTCTCCAGCATTTATTGTTCGTTGACTTTTTGATGATAGACATTCTAACTGTTGTGAAGTGATACCTCATTATAGTTTTGATTTGCATGTCTATGATTGAGCATCTTTTAATGTGCTTTTTCGGCCATCTGTATGTCTTTTTTTGAAAAATGTTTAATGTTGACTGTGCTGGGTCGTTGTTGCTGGCCTCAGGTTTTCTCTAGTTGAAACTGGCAGGGACTACTCTCCAGTTGCAGTGCACAGGCTTCTCATTGCAGTGGCTTCTCTTGTTATAGAGCATGGGCTCCAGGGCATGCTGGCTTCAGTAGTCATGGTGCACAGACTTAGTTGCCCCATGGCACATGGAATCTTCCTGGACCAAGGATCAAACCTGTGTTCTTTGTATTGGCAGGTGGATTTTTAACCACTGGACTATCAGGGAAGTCTTATGTGTCTTCTTTGGAGAAATGTCTGTTTAGATCTTCTGCCCATTTTTTAATTGCGTTGTCTTTTTTTTTTTTTGACATACAGCTGCATGTTGGTCAGTTGCTTTGTTTGCAAATATTTTCTTCCATTCTGTAAGTTGTCTTCATTTTCTTTATGGTTTCTTTTGCTGTGCAGAAGCTTTCAAGTTTAATTAGGTCCCATTTGTTTGTTTTTATTTTTATTTTCATTATTCTCGGAGGTGAATCAAGAAAGATATTGCTGCAATTTATGTCAAAGAGTATTCTGCCTATGTTTTCCTCTAAGAGGTTTATGGTGTCCAGCCTTACATTTAAGTCTTCGATCCATTTCGAGTTTATTTTTGTTTATGGTGTTGGTGATGTTCTGATTTCACTTTTCACATGTAGCTGTTCAGTTTTCCCAGTACCATTTATTGAAGAGACTGTCTTTCTCCATTGTATATTTTTGTTGCCTCCTTTGTTGTAGATTATTTGACCATAGGTGCATGAGTTTATTTCTGGGCTTTCTATCCTGTTTTGTTGATCTATTTTTCTGTCTTTGTGCCAATGCCATGCTTTTTTTTAGCCACACAACATGGCATGGGAGATCTTAGTTCCCTGACCAGGGATCAAACCTGTAGCCCCTGCATTGCAAGTGCAGAGTCTTAACTACTGGACTACCAGGGAAGTTCAGTACCATACTGCTTTGATTACTGTAGCTTTGTAGTATAGTCTGAAGTCAAGGAGTCTGATTCTTCAAGCTCCATTTTTCTTTCTCATGATTTCTTTAACTGTTTGGAGTCTTTTGTGTTTCCATATAAATTTTAGATTTCTTTAGTTCTAGTTCTGTGAAAAATTCTATTGGTAATTTGATAGGGATTTCTTTGAATTTGTAGATGCCTTGGGTCATGTATTCGTTTTGACAATATTGATTCTCCAATCCAAGAGCATGGTATAACTTTCGTCTATGTCTGTCTTTACGCCAGTCCCATACTGTTTTGATTACTGTAGCTTTGTAATAAGTGGATTTGGGACACCTCCAACTTTATCTTTTAAAAGACTGTTTGGTTCTTTGCAGTCTTATTACAGTTTTTAATGGTAAAGCACTAGAGAAGTTACTTTGAAAAAGGACACAACAGTGATTTTTTTAAAATATAATTTCATTTTATTATTTATTTATAT
Source organism: Moschus berezovskii (assembly GCF_049115385.1). NCBI lineage: Eukaryota > Metazoa > Chordata > Mammalia > Artiodactyla > Moschidae > Moschus > Moschus berezovskii. The sequence goes on from NC_142479.1 coordinate 58,627,951, forward strand.
TTGACTGCGCTGGGTCTTCATTGCTGCGAGGACTTTTCTCTAGTTGCAGTGTGCGGGGGCTACTTTCTAGTTGTGGTGCATGGGCTTCTTGTTGCATTGTCTTCTCTTGTGGAACACAGGCTCTAAGTCATGCGGGCTTCAATAGTTGCAGCACGTGGGGTCAGTAGTTGCGGCTCCCAGGCTCTAGAGTATAGGCTCTTGTGCACAGGCTTAGTTGCTCTTCAGCTTGTGAGATCTTCCTGGATCAGGGATCAAACCTGTGTCTCCTGCATTGGCGGGTGGATTCTTTACCATTGTGCCACCAGGGAAGCCCAATAGTGTTCTTTATGGTGATTATTTATGTTGTTTTATTCAAAGCAGTAAAATGAGAAACAAGAGGTGTAAATTGTGGAAAAGTGAAAGTGAAGTCTCTCAGTCATCTCCGACTCTTTGCAACCTCATGAACTGTGACTACCAGGCTTCTCCATCCATGGGATTTTCCAGGCAAGAATACTGGAGTGGGTAGCTGTTCCCTTCTCCAAGGGATCGTCACGACCCAGGGATCAAACCCAGGTCTCCCGCATTGCATGCAGACACTTTACCCTCTGAGCCACCAGGAATACATAAATTTATTATTTATAACTACTATGATTTATATTTGAACAGGCAAGTCAAGAGGAACAAACAGGTGATTAGGATGAATAACAACTCAGTAATTGGTTAAATGAAATATATGAAAAGTATATAATTCCTGAATGTCAGCAGTATGAGGAAAATAGGAAAAATTGAATCCTAGTTATTCTAACTTGGGAGATGAAGATGTCACAGTGGTGAATGAGAGTTAAACTTTAGTAACCCGTAAGCTTTTATGTCTTTGGGGTTAATTTTTCCCTGGGGATAATAATTGAGGCCAGAGGCTTGAACTGGAACTGTCTAAAGCTGGGGATTGGGAAGGGGCACACTTGTCTATGAATTAGGACTAATAAAACTGTCCACCAATCCAGGACATAGGATGGAAGAGAACTGCTTAACTTTGGCTTGTGGCTGTTAAAAGCCACAAGAAATGGAAACTCCAGCTTTGTGTGGAAATCCTGGGCCGGAAAACTAATGTAATAATATATTTGGAACTAGTGAATGTTGTAGGGCATTAGCAGAGGTGACCATTAAAATTCCCTTGGGATTGATTGCTCCTTAACCCCTGAAACGTGGAGGATGCCCCCAAAGCTGTTTATATACTCATACAAAACTCATAAAGCACCTTAGTAAAAAGATCCAACAAATGAGAGAGTTTACAATTGAGGGGCAGATACTAATAGACTGGAACTTAATTATTCAGTATATAGTTTATATTCAATTTCTGCCTTTGTCCCAATAATGTCCTTTATTTGGTTTTGCTTTTGCTTTGTTTTACGATCCACGGTCAAATCAAGGATCATACATTGAATTTTGTCATGCCTTTTTATCCTTCTCTAGTTCATTTTTTTTCTGCCTTTTTTATTGGGTTTTTAACGATAGCTGCGTTTTTGAAAAATAACATTGTTTGCCTAAAAGCCTTTGGTTAGCTCTCTTACTAGACAGTAAGCTGTTTTAGAACAGGGGATGTGTGTCATTTATCCCTGCTAATTAAATTTAATCTAATGATTTTATAATAATTTAGGATGCTGTGCTTCAGAAAAGGACAGGGATAGGGAGGATTAAATGATTCTTAATCCTGTTTTTCTTTTGGTTAGCCACACATACTCCAGGAACCACAAGGATCTTTGTGCCTATTGCTTTGATATTTCAAACACTACAGTGTATACCACTGTTATGTACACTTTACAGTTCATATCATAATTGCTAAAAAAAAAAATAGGTTCTTCAATTCTCTTTTGCCTTTATTCAACCCATTTGCCATTGCCTTTTGGAAGTGAGAGATAGTTGGTGGGTAAAATATGTTAATAGTATATTATTTTATTATCGCAGAAGAATTGATGCTTTTGAACTGTGGTGCTGGAGAAGACTCTTGAGTCCCTTAGGACTGCAAGGAGATCTAACAAGTCCATTCTAAAGGAGATCAATCCTGGGTGTTCATTGGAAGGACTGATGCTAAAGCTGAAACTCCAATACTTTGGCCACCTCATGTGAAGAGTTGACTCACTAGAAAAGACTCTGATGCTGGGAGGGATTGGGGGCGGGAGGAGAAGGGGACGACAGAGAATGAGATGGCTGGATGACATCACTGACTCAATGGACATGAGGTTGAGTGAACTCCGGGAGTTGGTGATGGACAGGGAGGCCTGGTGTGCTGTGATTCATGGGGTTGCAAAGAGTCGGACATGACTGAGCGACTGAACTGAACTGAAGGGAGGTAAAATACTTCTTGACAGTTACAATAAAGATAATTCATAGAATATTTTTAACATTTAAGCATAGATTCTATTTAAATTATTATAGAATTCTTACTTAAGTAAAGCTTTTTTTAAACATCGTGAAACTATTATATCATTAAAGGAATAAGTCCTTTATTGATTTATGTCACTGGGAATTCTTGATTTTATTTTATTTCTTCTTCCTAGTTTCCCTTTATATTTTTCCTTTGCAGTTTTACAAGCATCTCAGTATGAAGCTCTCTGATATATTGTGTTGATTACAATTTAAAAATAGTACTTTAAGGATACAGTGAAAAGAATACCCTGAAATGAATGTAAATTGACTCTAAGCCTAGTAACTTATTTTTTTAAATAGCCTTATTGAGATGTTATTTATATGCCATATAGTTCACCCATTTAAATTGCACAATTCATTGGTTTTTAGTATATTTAGAGATACGTACAACCGTCAACACAGTCAGCTTTAGAATATTTTTATCACCTCAAAAAGAAATCCTGTACCCTTTAGCTAGCACCCTCCGTCCCTCAACCCTTCCCCTAAGCAGCTATGCTTTACTTTCTGTCTTAGATTTCTCTGTTCTGAGTTTTCACGTAAGTAGAATCATTTGATATGTGGTCTGTTGTTACTGGCTTCTTTAACTCAGCAAAATGTTTTCAGGGTTCATTTATACTGTAGCAAGTATCAGTTCTTGGTTCCTTTTTATGGTCAAATAATATTCCATTGTATGGATATATCATATTTCATGTATCCATTTATTAGTTGATGGATATCTGGATTGTTTTCAAACCTTTTGAGTTTTGTGAGTAATGCTGCTGTGAAAATTCGTGTCCAAGTTTGTGGGTGTACATGTTTTTATTTCTCTTCAATATGTTTCTAGGCGTAGCATTCTGGGTCATATGTAACTCTGTGTAATTGAGTAACTGCCCAACTGCTTTTGAAAGCAGCTGCACCATTTTATGTTCCTACCAGCAGTGTTTGTGGGTTCCAGTTTCTCCACATTCTTGCCAGCACTTCTTATTGTCTTTGTGAATCTATCCATCCTGGTAGGTGTGAAGTGGTACCACATTTTGGTTTTGATTTTTGTTTCCCCATTTGCTAATGATGTTGAGCTTCTCTTCATGTGCTTATTGGTCATTTGTATCTCATCTTTGGAGAAATGTCTGTTTAGACCTTTTGCCCATTTTATATTGGATTATCTGTCTTTATTTCTGAACTATAAGAGTTCTTTATGTAGCATGCTGCTGCTGCTGCTAAGTCACTTCAGTTGTGTCCGACTCTGTGTGACCCCATAGACGGAAGCCCACCAGGCTCCCCCGTCCCTGGGATTCTCCAGGCAAGAACACTGGAGTGGGTTGCCATTTCCTTCTCCAATGTGTGAAAGTGAAAAGTGAAAGTGAAGTCACTCGGTCATGTCTGACTCATAGCGACCCCACGGACTGCAGCCTACCAGGCTCCTCCATCCATGGGATTTTCTAGGCAAGAGTACTGGAGTGGCCTGCCATTGCCTTCTCCATTATATAGCATACCAGTACATTTTTAAATATATGATTTGCAAATATCTTCCATTTTGTAGGTTGTCTTTGTTGATAGTGTCCTTTCAACCACGTGTGCTCAGTCCCTTCAGTCGTGTCCAACTCTTTGTGACCCTGTGGACTATAATCCACCAGGCTCCTCTGTCCATGGAATTCTCCAGGCAAGAATACTGGAGTGAGCCTGCCATGCCCTCCTCCGGGGGAATCTTCCTGACCCAGGGACCAAACCCACATCTCATTATGTTCTCAGCATTGGCAGGCGGGTTCTTTACCACTAGTGCCACCTGGGAAGCCCCACAAACATTTTTAATTTTGAAAAAGTCTAATTTATCTTTTTTTTTCTTTTGTTGTAGGCACTTTAAATGTCATATCTAAGAATTCTTTGCCCAGTTTGAGGTTGTGAAGATTTACCCCTTTCATCTAAGAATTGTATGGTTTTAGCTATTGGTTTAAGTTCTTGAACCATTTTGAGTTAATTTTTATATGGTGTGAAGTAGGAGTTTATCTTCATTGTTTTGCCTGTGGCCATCGAGTTGTCTCAGCACCCTATGTTATAAAGGCTCTTCTTTCCTCTATTGAATGGTGTTGGCTCCTTTGTCAATAATCATTTGACCAGTCAGTTCAGTTCAGTTGCTCAGTCGTGTCCAACTCTTTGTGACCCCATGAATCACAGCACACCAGGCCTCCCTGTCTATCACCAACTCCCGGAGTTCACTCAAACTCATGTCCATCGAGTCGGTGATGCCATCCAGCCATCTCATTCTCTGTCGTCCCCTTCTCCTCCCGCCCCCAATCCCTCCCAGCATCAGAGTCTTTTCTAGTGAGTCAACTCTTCGCATGAGGTGGCCAAAGTATTGGAGTTTTAGCTTCAGCATCAGTCCTTCCAAGGAACACCCAGGATTGATCTCCTTTAGAATGGACTTGTTGGATCTCCTTGCAGTCCTAAGGGACTCTCAAGAGTCTTCTCCAGCACCACAGTTCAAAAGCATCAATTCTTCGGCGATCAGCTTTCTTCACAGTCCAACTCTCACAACCATACATGACCACGGGAAAAACCATAGCCTTGACTAGACGGACCTTTGTTGGCAAAGTAATGTCTCTGCTTTTTAATATGCTATCTAGGTTGGTCATAACTTTCCTTCCAAGGAGTAAGCGTCTTTTAATTTCATGGCTGCAGTCAGCATCCTCAGTGATTTTGGAGCCCCAAAAAATAAAGTCTGACACTGTTTCCACTGTTTCCCCATCTATTTCCTTCTCCCTGGTGGGACCTTATTCCTTGGTTCTGTCTTGCTAACTAACTGACCTACAGTCTAGGCTGTATCTTCATTACACAAATGTTTTCCCACTTGCCTTTTGCCACAGTCGCCATTGAATATCTGTAAGATTTAAACTTGTCCACACTCTGTTGAGAATGAAGTCAGGTCCTTTCGAAGAGATTTGGTAGTATACGTTCCAACGTTTTACCCCTGGCAAAATATCTAAGCCAGGATTCTGGTGTTGGGGGTGGGGACAATGAGTAACACTTTTCTGTGAGTGACATTCAGCCTCTAGGAACTGAATACTAGGAGCGGAGGTATAGATGGGGTGCACACAGCAGCTTGTCTCTCGTACGTGGAACCACTACCTTATGAGCTGTTGGAGTCCCAGTATTTTCAGTGTACCAAGCTAAGGCAGAGCCTCCCTTCCACAAGTCAGTATTAGGCAGAAGGAAGCCTACTGTCTTTGATGTACTTGGCTGGGACTTAGCTTCAATGACAGAGTGCTGGGGACGAAATGAGAAGCCTGAAGTCCTGCTCCTCAAGAAGAAAGCCTTGACTGAGAGCTGGGGGAAGGAGGGGGCCTGTGCTCTTGGCTGCAGCAGTCTGGAACCCTGCTGAGATGGGAGGGTGGGATATAGGAAGAAAAGCGTAATCTTAGTTCAGGTACCACAGACTTTGACCTTGCAGGCTAAATTTTTCGTAGATTTTATTGAATGGTTGTTTCTTCATTAGCTCTTTGCTCTTAGGGACCATTGTCAGAGGCTTTGAGTGGTGGTTTTAAAAAATAATTTTCATCAGTTTCTCTGAGCAGGAGGCTAGCAGAGATCCTCACACTGTTAGGGTTAGAGGTCAGTCTTTTGTAACTGCTTTTTGAGCTGGCAGTCTTTTTAAAGCATGATTCGAAAAAGTGTTTCCTTCATTATGGTCTCTGACCACTCCCTCATGAGGAACCCTTGACATACCCTTAACATCTCAACTTCCAGATATCGACTGTAAGATACAAGAATCACGAGAATCGTTTTTCCCTTGCTTATTTTCCTTAAAGAATGAACTTGCTCCATGTGGAAGTACTCTAGAAGGGGAAAGTTTGCACAGGAGTTCAGAATTTGTAAAGGAAATGAAAATAACATTAGGTAGAGAATTTTAACATGAGTGCCCTCTACTGTATGATGGATGGAGTTCTTTTCAAGTTGGCTCAGAGGTGTTGCAGTTAATCTTGGTTTCTTTGACTTGACGTAGATATCAATCACATGGCTTCTTCCTCATTTTTGCTGTCATCTTAGTTTCTTTTGATTCCTTTTTGTTTTTTTCCTTTCAGGGGCCACTCAATAGTGAGTCTTCCAACCAGAGCTTGTGCAGCGTGGGGTCCTTGAGTGATAAAGAAGTAGAGGTAAGAAGCCATATCCATTGCAAGACTTCTCATATTCCCACACTTTAGATCTGGGTTAAACCATAGCACTGCAGACTTGGGGTCCCATTAGGGTCTGTGTGAATGACTCCCCTTAGAGTTGTGTGCTCTTTGTGTCTGCACAGTTGTCATGTGGCCCTGATGGTTTTTTATTACTATAATCATAATAATCAATAAAAGGTAGAAATTTGCAGTTGTAGCTGACTTAGTCTAGGTGTCCTTGAATTTTAGCACTTCTTAGTACTTCAGCAGAGTGAGTGAGTGTGGCCTGAAAGACTTCAGTAACAAAATTTGAAGTTTTTTGCTTTTTAAAGGCAAATAACCTAGCTGAACATGTAACCGCTTACTTTGCACTTAGGTAAGACTGAATAGAATAGTAAGTTGACTGATAATGCAGATATTTCCTTTTGGAAAAAAATTTTAGATTTAAGTTCTTTTAAAGTAGAAATATTGGGATTCCCTGGTGGTCCAGTGGTTAGGACTCAGTGCTTTCACTGCTGGGGTCAAGATTTTTAATCCCTGGTCAGGAAACTACTGTCCCACAAGTTGCATGGTGTGGCCTCAAAAAGAAAAAATATTGTAACAGCAGCTATTTGAGAGCCTACTATATGCTAGATGCTTGTACTACATTTGTGCTTTATAAAATAGTTCATTTAAGCTTTTGCAGCAACCCTGATTTACAGATAAGTAAATTAAAGCTCTGACATTTTAAGCAGTTGGCCAAAAATTGTATAAATGGTTTGATTCCAGATCTTATATTCTTTCCATGACCCTGCTGTAAGAGTAGGACACTCATTTAGGACTTGTGAGCCAGTTAATTATCCTTATAAATTTGATATTTTTTATGTACACTCTAATTTTCATAACGTGAAAAATTTAACAAAATGCTAATTGTGATGTATATGGTATTTAACAGACTCCTGAGAAAAAACAGAATGACCAGCGAAACCGGAAAAGGAAAGCTGAACCATATGAAACTAGCCAAGGTAGTAATAATTTAACACCAGTAAAAATATAAATTCTTATGTACTTAGGTATAAAACTTCCAGCTCACACTTATTAGTGTGCATACAGGGATTCCTAACAGTGGAGATTTGCATTCCTTAAGGGAATATCAGGCTGTTTATGATAGACTTGCCATTTGATACACACTTGACAAAACAGTGTCAGTTCTGTGGGGACTCTAGTTTTCCCTGTTGTAAGTTAATAGTCTTCTCACTATGGATTTGTCTTCAGACTAAGCATTTATTGTACAGAAAAGAGATTGCATAGCAGTTTTAACTGTGTCTTGCACTAGATCAGTGGTTTGTTAATGGTTTCATTTACATGGCTGTCCTTTTACCTACCCTTCTTCCATGTCAGTTATTCAATTGAATAATTGACGCCCAGTGGAATAAATCTGTAAGTATGTGGTCATAATGCCAGATTTCTTTAAATAATTAAAGAAAAAATAAATGAAATGGAAGAGCTTCCAAGAAACGAAAGGCCCCCTCCCCTCATTTTGTATCTTTTAATCTGCAAATCATTTTTTACTTTTGTGGGAGAAAATTTTTCCAAAGTAACAAGGTCACATAAAGTTACTTGTGAAATAGAATAAACCATTTAGTTCTGATGAATTTGTTTTGAATTTTTTATCCTCTTAGTTGGGGGTGTAGTTTATAGTTTAGTTTTATTTTGATTCATAGTTGTGGCATAATCTTTGTTAGTGTACTTGTAAAAGAAAGAGTGAATCTTAAAGGAAAGCAAGCTGTGAAAAGGTCTTTCTTTCACTGCTTATTTCAGTGTTTTATTTTGTGGTGGAAACTGTCTTCTGTTCTTAGGAAACAGGTATTTTGGCTCATTTGTTAAAAGTAAAGTTGACATTTGAATTGGTAACAGCATAGGCAGTCATTGAATACATAATACACTTTAGCAAATGATGGTTTACTTGTGTTACTGGAAAAACTATACTTACTTTGGTTTTATTTTCAGGGAAAGGCACTCCTAGGGGACATAAAATTAGTGATTACTTTGAGGTAAGTTAAATTTTTGGAAAAAGAAATCTATAGTGACTTTTTTTGGAAAAAAAAGAACCTAAACCTTTCATTCATTTAAAGCTTTAGAAAGGAATATATTGCCTTTACTGTGCTCTCCTCCCCTTCCTCCCCACCTTCATCAATCTGATGTTGCCCCATCTCTATAAGAGGAAACAACTACTGACTTCCTGAATTTAAATTTGTTCATGATGTGTCTTGTCTGTGATGATATAAAAATTCACAAATGAGGTGATTGTTCTCTTGGCCAGACTAGGTTTTGTGTCTTACAAAGGTTGAAGTGGAATGACTCAGACTCTTCTTTTGTCCTCTACCTGTAGTCCAGTGGAACCTGTAGTAAGCTCACTGACCCATCCTTAGTGGTTACTGAAGGGGACACTAACATACACTGTATTCCTGCTTCATGTATTTTGAGACAAGAAGGGAAAATATTCTTCTCTTATGTCTTTTCTAAATCATGTGTACCTTCAGGTTTCTAGCCATGTTTTCCTTATATCTTGGTACAGTTCTGCTGGAGCTTCTCATTAAAAATCTCATTGGAAAGATAGCAGAATTTGACTTACATGGCATTTTCTATCTAGAATAAAATGTGTAGACTTAAAGGGACCATGTATAATTAAGACCTGTTTGTGTATTAATCTTTTACTCTCCTTATCTGAAGCATAGTACTGTTGTGAATTATTCATATCCATTTTTCCCTGTTGGCCAGTTTGCTGGGGGAAGCGGGCCAGGAACCAGCCCTGGCAGAAGTGTTCCACCAGTTGCACGATCCTCACCGCAACATTCCTTATCCAATCCCTTACCGGTAAGCATTCACCTGGAGAAATGTGACACCTGTTGTAGGAGACCAAGAAGCCCAGGAACACTCAAGCAAAGTTTCTCTTCCATTAATTACCCAAGGGGAGTGAAGTCTTAAGGAGAAACGTTCATAGCATTACCTGTGAATCTCTTAACTTAGGTTCAAATCTGTATCAGTCAGTTTACATTTTATAAGAACTGATCCTGTTCTCCCAGTATAAATCGATTACTTCTAGGCCTGTAGCTCATTGTTCTATCAAGAAAGGGGTTTCCCGTCCAAACATTAGGTTTTTATCCTGGCCAGACTTACATACTCCTGTAGTTAAATTCCTTTCAAAAAATTTTGGTCAGCTCCTGGTATTTGAATTAATTTTATGGCTTGCTCAATGATGTAGTAGAGAAGCTAATGCTGCACAGATTTGGGATAGGTTTGTTTTCTGCCTGTGAGTGAGGTCTGAAACTCTATAAAAACTTCACAGCAAGTTAGTGGTTCTCAGGCTGGGGTAGTTTATCCCATCAGGGGACATTTGGCACTGTTGAAGTGATTTTTGGTCAGAACTAGAGGGTGGGTAGAATGATGCCATAGGCAGCTACTGGGCAGAGGCCAGGGATGCTGGTGTACATCCTGCCATGCATGGAACGGGCACCCACAACAAAGAATGATCCAGTCCAGAATGGTACTAGTGCCAAAGTTGAGAATCCCTGAACCAGCTCAGGTAGGATTTTATGTCAGTTCACTCAAGTGCCTTTGGCTGATTTGTTGATACCGTACGAGAACCCTGTACATAAGAGTGTATTATGTCCCTTTATGCCTCAGGTATTGCTGTGGGATCTTAGGGAAAAGGGAGACCAGGAGTTTTCATCCTAGGTCTCTGTTTCAGAAAGTTGCTTTTCTCTGCCTCAGCAGACTTGATTGATACTGCTTCTTTTCTTAAGTGATTTAGTCTCTGTATTGTTAAACTATTTAAAAATGTCCTTCTTTCCCTTGTCTCTCTCATGAAAACATGTGTTCATTAGGGTGATTATAATTAGTAAAGCACTTAGGAAAATGTATTCGACTTGAAATTTTTTCTATTACTTTGTCATCATTGCCATATTTAAAAATATTATGAATGTTCAATGTGTAGATCTGTTTGGTTAGGTTGAGGTTTGTTAGCTAACTTTTGAGGAGACCTAGATCTGTATTTTTATTGTAAACAACCATTTACAAGTTTTAAAATGTTAAATGGGATTGTGGAATTATCTATTTGGGACAAATATGATTTGTAGAATTTTGTTGTCTTACCACTCTTTTCTTCCTGAAAAAGGTTTTTTTTCATTTGGTTTTCAGTAATGTGACCACCATCTATCATGTGTCCATTTCAGTCAGGTCTTAAATGAAGACAAGAGAGAGGTACTCAAGTGATCCACAGACAGTCCTGCCACCTCTGTGAATGGTGGCTGGGTCTCATTATCGTGCAAATCTAAGTATGTCTTGGTTGGTAAAATAGAAACCAACCTTAATTTCCTTTTTCCATTGCATTTTATCCTCCTATCTTAGATTCTGTGCTTCATCATTATAATCACTGATTTGTGTATACCCTTCAATTCCCTTTCCCCACTCTCTCCATCATACTTGCCTGAAAAAAACTCAGTCCTGATTAAATCTAATTTTCCACCTTTCCCTTGCCTGTATCTAAGCGGTTCAGCCTGGTTAGAGGAAAGCACATATACCCATGCTGACTGATCTCACTTTAAGTTCGTGATCACCAACCTCATGAGCCTCTGAGTTGCTGCCAGTCCTATTATATTTCCATAGTTAATTCATTCTCCTAGATGAATAATCCATATTTTTGTCATTTCCTGCAATCTTCCAGCAGCAATTCCTTCCCCTCTACTCTCTCAACTGATGACTTTATTTTTTTATTTTACTAAGAAAATAGAAGCAATCAAAAGAGAACTTTCCCATGTGCCTCTGCCAGATCTACCAAGTTACTTGTGTCCTTATCCATATCTGCCTTTTAGGATGCATGAACTGGCCAGCCCTTTACTTGGGCATCGATTTCCCTGAAAATTACATATGCACCTCTCCTTGACATTTCTGCTTCTATAAGTAAATGAGTCGCTTAAAAAACATCTGTAAGACTTCCCTGGTGGTCCAGTGGTTGGGAATCTGCCTGCCAGTGCAGGGAACATGGGTTCGATCCCTAGTCTGGAAAGATTCCACGTGCCACAGAGCAACTAAGGTCGTGCGCCACAACTACTGAGCCTGTGCACCCTAGAGCCCGTACTCTGCAAGAAGAGAAGCCAGCTCAATGAGAAGCTTGTACACAGCAATGAAGACCCAGAGCAGCCAAAAATAAATAGAAAAATAAATAATTTTTTAAAAAATCCACAGAGGAACTCTTGCTCACTAGCACAACAACAAATTGCTCTTTTTGCAGTCTACCCTGTCCCTGTAGATAAGTTTACTGTGTCCAGTTTTTCAGATCATAACTTCATGCCCCATATCTCACCCATCAAAATCCTATTTTCTTTTTAAAAAAACGCCCGAATCCACCCTCTTTTCTATTCATTTGGTTATCTGCATCAGTCTCCAAAGTAGTCTCCTTGTTTCTGCATGTGTCTCACCTATTTTCAATACAGTAAGTAGCCAGAATGATTCTGTGAAAAATTTAAGTCAGATCCTGTTCAGAACTGGCCAGGGGCTTGTCCAGACTGTTCTAGGCTTACATGGTCTAGAAGCTCCTACATAATCTTTGCTCTCCACATCCACCTGACTCCATCTGCTCCCCTTCGCCCTCATGCCACTCAAGCCTCACTGGCCTCCTGGAAGTTCTGTGAACACTCTGAAGCACTCTTTACTTTGCGCCTTTGTACCTGCTATTTCCTCTTCCAAGAATGGCGTGATGAGCAAGTCCTTCATCAGACTGTTGCTCAAAAATGACCTTGTCAAGAGAGGTCTCTCCTGGCCAACTTCTTTGAATAACAGTCCCTCTCACTCTGTCCCTAACCCTGCTTTAATTCTTAGTTATTACTATCTGGCATATGTATTTAAAATTTGATATACTATATTTAAATTTTTATTGATTCATATTTATACATATTAAAGAGTATACATGTACATCTACAGCTAGCTGTACTAGCACAGGAAACAAAATACCAGCCTTTCCAGAAAGTCCCTTATGTTCCCTTTCATTTATTAGTCCCCTCCCTGCCATTGGGGATAGCTACTGTCCTGACTTCTAATAGTAGCATAGATGAGGATTTTTTGTTTTATACAGTGTATAAAAGAAATCATACAGTATATAATATACTCTGGTGTCTAGTTTCTTTCATTCAACATTACTGTGTGAAAGTCATCCATGTTGTGTGTTGTAGATCATTCACTGTCGTCATTGTGTGGCATAATTTTAATATTTAATTTACATATCTTAATTTTTAACTATACAGTTAGTTTGTTGCCCATCATCTTCCACCAGAATGTTAATCCCAAGAGAACTGGACCTTTGTTTTATTTACTACTGTTTCCATCTCTTACAGTGTTTGTTACATAAAGGTGTAATCGTTTTAACTATTTCCCTCATTCCTTGGCATAGAAGAGAGATCTTGTTCAGTTCTTAGTCTCTAACACCCAAAACAGTGTTGGGTACACAGTGGGAACTCAAGACTGTTTTTTGAAAGAGAAGAATAGAAGAACAGATAAAGAATTATTTTAGCTTTTTCCCTTCTAAGTGATTCTTCTATATTTTTTGTTAAATGCAAAAAAACGTACACAAACCCTGAGCCTTTGAGTTCAGGAGTTGGTAAACTACAGCCTACAACTGGCAGGCTAAGAATGATTTTTAGATTTTTTGAGTTGTAGAGACAAAGAAGAATATGTCACAGAGTTATGTTGCCTGGAAAGCCTAAAATATTTCCGTCTGGTCCTTCACAAAAAATGTTTCCAGGCAGTCATTATGAAGTTAACTCCATTAATCATTACTTAGGTCAGAAAGTAAAATATTCCCAGTGTCCTGGAAACCTTCCCTGATCACAACTCCTTCCCAATACTCTAGAAACAACCACTGTTCTAATTTTTGTGATTATCGTTTGCTTTTCTTTACAGTGTTGTCATTATGACAGTTTTGTTAATCATGGCATTTAATCACCGAGTTTAAATCTTCTGTATTCTGACTTTTGGCTGTTTGTTCTGTCAATTACTAAGAGAGGTATATTCATGACTGTCATGATTATGGGTGTACTTTGTTTCTTCTTGTATTTATATTTTTGCTTTATGTATTACTAAGTGATTCTCTTTATTTTTCCTGATACTTTTTACTATTAATGCAGTTTATCTGATATTAGTATATTCAAACCACTGTATAATATAAATATTTGTTTTTATATTGTCAGATTTTCATTATTATGTTTTCAGTATATCTGACAAATACATAGTTGAATTTTTTTTCTTTATTCAGTCTAAAATCTTTTTTAAGGGAATTACCTAGTGGTCTAGTGGTTAGGAGTCAGCACTTCCACTGCTGGGGCCTAGGTTCAATCCCTGGTTGGGGAATTAAGATCCTGCAAGCTGTGTGGCATGGTAAAAAAAAAAATCTTTTTTAAACTTCAGTGTTTATTCTGTTTACACTAATAAGCATCATTATATTGGTTTTAAATATTCCGGCTTTTAATGGTATCTGCTGTTGCCTATTTCTTGCCTGTTCTATGTTACTGTTTCCTTCAGTTCTTGTTTTCATTTGGATTAAAAAATGATTTCATACTTTTCTCCTCCACTAGTTGGTAGGTCCTGTGTGGTAACTTGAAGTTACCACAGGTATCTTTAATATGCCAAAGTTTGATGTTAACAGAAGCCTAGTTACATGATAACTTTGATTCCGTTTCTGTGCTACTGACTTGGTGGTGGTGGTGTAGGTTTATATTTTGCCTTTAAAAAAAATATATATATATATATATATCTCACAGAACATTATTGTGCTGTCAGTGTTCATTTAGATTTATCCATGTACTTACTTACCTCTTTCTTTGTACTTCTTCCCTTTTTACATAGTACAACTTCCACTTTAGGGAAGAAGTGGGAGTGGAAGAGTGGACGACTTCTGCCTTCCATAGTCCTTTAGTACAGTATTTATCTGCTGGGGGTTAACTCTCTAGGTTTTTGTTTGCTGAAATAACTTTATTTTGCCCTTATTGTTGAAAGATATTTATGCTGTGTATGTATCTAGATTGTGTTTTGTTTTTTTTTCCCCACACAGTTAAGTGTATCGTTACCATTTTTAATAGTTTTCATTTCCATTCCGTCACTCAGTCGTGTCCGACTCTTTGCGACCCCGTGGGCTGTAGCCTACCAGGCTTCTCCGTCCATGGGATTCTCCAGGCAAGAATACTGGAGTGGGTTACCGTTTCCTTCTCCAGGGGATCTTCCCGACCCAGGGATCGAACCCGGGTCTCCCGCATTGGAGGCAGACGCTTTAACCTCTGAGCCACCAGGGAAGCCCGGTTACTGGTTATTAAGAAACTGCTCTACTTCCCCTACCCACACCTTCCCTTCTCCCCCCAACCCCCAGGCTACTTTTACTTTGTGGTGTTCTGCAGTTTTACTGTGAGACATCCTTTTCTCTTCCATGTAATTTGTTGGGCTTCTGGTATTTGTGGGTTGCTGTCTTGTACCATTTCTGAATAGTTATTTGCCATCGTCTCTGTCTCAGTCCTGTTCTCTTTTTCATTCTCCTATAAAATTTCAGTGAACCATATGTTAGTCTGTCTCACTTTATCACCATGCCCCTTCATTTCTTTTTCTGTTTTCTTTTGGTCTCTGTATGCTCCATTCTGGATAGTTTCTTGCCTTTCAATTCTCAAATTCTCTGTTTTGGTGTATCTCATTTACTGTGTTGGATTCTTAATTTTTGTTATTTTATGTTCCCTGCAGATATAATCAAACTGTCTTTTATTTTATTTCTTTAATCTAGTAGACATAGTTGTTTTATAATCTGTCTGTTAATTTTTGTATTTGAAGTTTTAAAAAAATCTGTTTCTGCTGTATATTATTTTTCCTAGTTGTTGCTCAGGTCTTTCTTTCTTTTATGCTTTGGTTTTTTTTTGTCTGTGTGCTGCTTATTGTACTTGAAAAATTATTTGTGAAATTTCTTTGAGGTCTAAGATGAAGATATGTTTCTCCAGGGAGAATTTTTATTTGCTTCCCCTAAGTGTCTAGACCAGTCTACAAACTACTCAATTCATGGCTTGCTTTGTTTGTTTGATTTGCTAGTTTGTTTCTTTCAACCAGCCAAGCAGTATTGATTTGGATTGTATTAACATTTCTCAGGGGAGCCTGCACCCCCTGCATGGCCAAGGCAACTGTTGCAGCTCCCTGAGGGCGAGAGAACTATTTCTTCTGGCTTACATTTTCCCTGAGGTTTTAACCCTTTGAAAGTACGGCTTAAAGTGGGAAGGGTTTCATATTGAGCGTCCTATGCTGGATGGGCTTTGGCCTATGATTATTCACTTGGCAACATGGTGCCCAGGGATTGGAAAGTCAAGATCTTAGGGTGTTCATAGGGCAAATGTGACTTTGATGCTTCTTTTACTACCTGTTTTGTGTTCCTTATTTCCATTAGGTTTTGCCATGACAGATCCCTACTATTTTGTCAGCTTTTCAATGCTTTTAATATCTTTTTTAAAAAACATTTTGACCTGTCTTTATAGTTGTTTTCTAAGGGAATGTTGGTACAAACATCCCAACCTGCTATATTTTAAAGATCTTTTAAGCCCTTGGCAAATAATTATTGAATGTATGATAGAATGATTTGTTTTAATATTGTAGCTTCAATGATACAGTGTGCCAGGTAGTGAGATTATTGTTGTGAAGTATTACAGGTATTCTGGAGCCTGCATTTAAATTTATTGGGTGGGGTAGGAGTGTTGTTTTTAAGGAGGTGTGGCTTTTACTCATAGATTAAAAAAAAAAATCTATAAATTCTTTTTTCCAGATCACTTTGATTAGTCTGTTTTACTTGTATTTTCTAAAGTGAAAATGTTAGTTTTCCCTGATAAAGGGATACATGCTGATTATGAAAGTCCAGTAATTCAGAAGTGGTAAAATATAAAGTCCTTTCCACAAGAGCTATTATTATTAAAGAGTTTAGTGGGCATATATGTATACATGTATGTTCATATAGCAGATTCCCTCATTTCCATTGTATAAATTTATTTAGACAATAGACTTAAATATTTTGTATTCTCTAAGTAATGCTGTAATGAATATCCTTGTGTATACATCTGTGCTTATGCATTTGTTTCCTTTGAATAAATTTCCAAAGGTTAGTTCCCAAGGCAAAGAATATGCACACTTTAAAATGTCGTCACATGAATGGATAAAGAAGATGTGGTGTGTGTACACACATACACACACGCACACTGGAATATTACTCAGCCATTAAAAAGGATGAAACAGTGCCATTTGCAGCAACATGAATGGACCTAGAGATTATCATACCAAATGAAGCAAGCCAGACAAAGACAAACATCATATAATATCACTTATGTTGGAATCTTTAAAAATGATACAAATAAACTTATTTATAAAATAGAAATAGACCCACAGACATAGAAAACAAACTTATGGTTATAAAGGGGAAAGGGTGGATGTATAAATTAGGAATTTGGAATTAATATATTAATATACACACTGCTGCTGCTCCTAAATCACTTCAGTCGTGTCCGACTCTGTGTGACCCCATAGATGGAAGCCCACCAGGCTCCCCCGTCCCTGGGATTCTCCAGGCAAGAACACTGGAGTGGGTTGCCATTTCCTTCTCCAATGTATGAAAGTGAAAAGTGAAAGTGAAATTGCTCAGCCGTGTCCGACCCTCAGTGACCCCACGGACTGCGGCCAACCAGGCTCCTCCATCCATGGGATTTTCTAGGCAAGAGTACTGGAGTGGCTTGATAACCAACAAGGACTTACTGTATAGAACAGGAAACTGTATTCATATTTTATAATAACTTATAAGGGAAAAGAATCTGAGAAAGAAAACATGTGTTCAGTTACATATATATAACTGAATCACTTTTCTGTATACCTGAAACTAACATAGCATTATAAACCAACTATGCATCAATTTAAAATAAAATTAAATAAAATGAAATATCATCACATAATTGCTAGCAGGTCATTACCAGTTTGAGAGTCCCAATTTCTTCCTATCTGAATTTCTTCCAATACTGAATTTTACATTATAGTCTTTGCCAGTGAGAAAAATACCTTGTTTTAAGTTGCATTTCTTCATCAGTGATATTAAATATCTTTTCATATGTTTAGTGGCCTTTTGGATTTCTCTTTTAATGCTTGTTCAGTTCCTTTGCCTATTTATTCGAGCATTTGCTTTGTCTTGCTGATGGATAGGAGCATATTATTAATAAGATTGTTAGCTCATTGTCACTTATAGTGTAAATATTTTCTGCCTCTTTATAATTTGTTTTTTAACTTCTTTATGTCCACTTTCACCATTCAGAAGTCAAAAAATTAAAAGTAATCAAATTTATCATTGTTTTTCTCTTCATGACTTAATACTAGTTTTGTCTTATTCTTAGATGTTTGTATATGGTTTGTGTTTTTAATGTCATGTTTAAAAAGCCCTTACCACTGGAAAGTCATAATATCATTTGTTTATATTTTCTTTTAATTTTTATGTATACTGTAAGGAAGTAATGTACTTTTCCTTTTTTTCTAATACCTATGTACATATCCTATCATCTTTGTAATAAAATTACCACTAATTAGAAATGCAGTATAATCACAAATTATACATCCATTTTATATGGGTCTTTTTCTGATTCTTCCATGCCACTGATTAGTGTGCTTGTTCCTTTACCAGTATTATGCTTATTTGGTGAGTGTTGCTTTGTTGTTGTTGTTTAGTCACTAAGTCATGTCCGACTCTTTGCAGCCGCATTGGACTGGAGCCCACTGGGCTCTCCTATGTCCATGGGGTTTCCCAAGCAGAATATTGGAGTGTGTTGTCATTTCCTTCTCTAGGGGATCATCCCAAGCCAGGGTTGTCTCCTGCACTGGCAGGTGGATTCTTAAACACTGAGCCACCAAAGAGGCCAGTGTTGCTGTGTATTAAGTTTTAATAGCTGGCCAGGTTTCCCTGGTACCCTTTATCAAAAATTACATGGCTAATTTTGATTATTTTTCCAAGTGGACCTCAGAACTAAAATGTGAAAATCCACAGAAAGTCTTCCCAAAGAGCAGAGGAGAATGTAGATGATCGATTGCTATACTACCACGACACCCTTTCTTGCAAAAATAGAGACAAAAAGCCCTAAGCACTGGCTTTTAGAGAAATTTGACATATATAAAATTTGAACTCAGGAGCATAGTATTTTGCCATTTAATGTTGGTCGTCTTTTGTATTTGTCAATGAACTATAGTTTTTGTTTTACGTGTAATCTGCTTATTGTTTCCTTCTAAGTATTTTACAGATAATTTTGAATCTGCTTTTTCTCTGATGCTACTTGTTCTGATTATAATCAGTTGTTGATACATGGGGAAGTTATTGATTTTTGTATACTTATTTTATATTTGGCCATCTTACTGAACTCTTATTTGTTGTTTTTCAGTTGATTTGTTTGGTTTCCTTTGTGAATAGTTATATCATCCAAAATTGACACTTTCTAATGTTTGATATTTTCCAATGTTTATACCTCATATTGTTTTCCTTATCACTTTGACTAAAAATTTTATGATAATGTTGAATGACTGTGATATTAATGTGTTAACCCCTGTCTAATTCCTAATTTTAATGAAGGTATCTCAAGTATAGCACCATTAATTATAGTTATGTTTATTTCTGAAAAAATACTCTGTTGAATTATAGATGGATACTTACACTTTTTTTTTTAAAGTATTGCCCAACAATGTGCAAATCTTTTTGCATCTAAAGGAAAGAATCTTGATTCTCTGTCCTCCCCCACCAACATTAATGTAGTGAATTACATTAGTAGATAGAATAATGAACTATCCTTACATTTCTGGAATAAGCCATACATAATTGTGGTATATTATTCTTTTGTTTGTATTTATTTTATATTTTGTATATGGGTGTAATATGGTAATAGAATAGAGAGTGAAGTAAGTAGGGGCCAAATGCCTTAATCTTTATTAACCTAGAGGTTAGAAATAGCATTCCCTTGTAGAATTGAATGTATAATGAAGTTGTTTGTTCCACTCTACAAAGTAACCTGCAAATTCAGAGTTCTGTAAATACAGAACCATTAAAATGACTAACTCAGGTTTATAGATAGGTCATAATCCAGTGATAATGTTACTATACTCTTCATGTTTATTCTCAGAGGGTTTTTTTTTTTTAATCCTTCTTATATCTGATAACTGTGTTTTAATCTGCTGCATGTTTTGGCAGTATCAGATGTTTTCTTTGTCATGTAATTTGTGTGTTTTCTTTCATGTTTTCCAGCGGCGAGTAGAACAGCCTCTCTATGGTTTAGATGGCAGTGCTGCAAAGGAGGTGTCAGAGGAACAGTCTGCCCTGCCAACACTTATGTCAGTGATGCTGGCAAAACCTCGGCTCGACACAGAGCAGCTGGCACAGAGGGGAGCTGGCCTCTGCTTCACTTTTGTCTCAGTGAGTACTGAGGCTGTGTTTATGCACATCCTTGTTTTCCTGGAGCTCCAAGATGGAGTTTGAGTAAGGATTTTGGTAGAGAGATGATGATTTGTAACTCTGTGTTACCTCTAAAGGTGTGTGCTTGTGCTCAGCCCTGCTTGGCTCACGGTGCTGAGAGAGACTGCTTTATCAAAGTCTGAGTGTACTGTGGGCTGGAAAACAACCTTAGGTTGACAAAGAACAGAAAATACAGATTAAATTCCATTACAATTAAAAATAAAATCTCTAGACTTCAACCATCACTTATTTGAAGTAATATTCAAGTTAATAGAATATTAGTGTGGGGACAGGCATGCTTACTAGTCATTTTCCCCTCTATGGTATCTGGACAGCCTGCATGCTTGCTTTCTCTCGTTTCTTCAGAGTATTAGCACAGTTGCTTTTCCAAGACTATTTGGCGACCTGTTTGTTCCTTTCAGCTTACTTCTTTTCTTCTTCCTTGAAGAACAGGAATTTGATTGTTATAAATGTTTGACCCCATTATTTATTTGCCAAATTATAATGCAGTTTGACTTAAAAGTTGTTGCTTTTCTTGGTTTCTTTACCCTGCCAAGTACCTGTTTGTTTCAGTGATGCAGTAAAGCAACAGAAAGCCCCATCGCCCTATCCCTCCATTTTTAGGGGCCTCCTTCAGAGCTAACATTACCATTGATCAACATTTCTTTTTCTCTTACTGGTTCATTTTCTCCAGTAATCTGTTTCTTCCTTATTTGCTCCATGGTTTCTGAGCAAATTAATCTCTATAATCTCTGGGATTAACCCATGTGTGATTGTATTAAGAAAGGCCGTGAATTGGTAGGTGTCTTAAGGAAAGGAGATAAAAATAATAAAATAATTAGATAGGGATCATTGTGTATTCTTTGAATCCCTTCTGCCCGCCCTTCCTTCTCTCAGTCTTTCCTTCCTCAGCTTAAAACAGTACCCATGTTTTACCTCACAGTTCTTTAAGTTTGGGGGTAAGTTGTTGCTGAGCAATCGAGAACTAATACATGTGGCTTTATCTTTAATCTCTCCTTTTTCCTCATATTCTACCTCTGATATATCAGAAAACATACTTACATCTAGAATCTGACCATCTCTCACCATGTCCACTGCCACCATGATGGCTCAGCATCTCTCTGCTTTGGAATACTTTCTTCCAGAGGAGTAATATGATAATCACATCTGAAGGAGGAACATGGAAATAGTATAAAAACCAAAGGCCTAGAAGTTTTGGTATAGTTCTATTTCTCTTTGCTTCTCTGCAGTTCCAACTGGGATATAAACTTAGTGAGATAAAAAGGAGAAAAGCAAAAAAGTTAGCATTAATATATAACAAATGTTGGTTAATAGAGACAAGCAGTTTCCTTTATAAAAAAAAATAAAAGGCAAAGGCTATGAACAGGCGGTTTTAACAGGGGAAAAAAGGACAAATGTCTAACAATGTGAAAAATTGGTTAACTTCAGCCATAGAGAAATGCAAAATAAAATAACGTATCAAATTGACAAGGACTAGTAAATTTGGTGATTCTTGGTGCAGGTAGTGGTTTAGCTACACATACAGTGCTATATGTGTGTATAAATTGGTACAGTCATTTGGACAGGTTGGTAGTGTATCTCAGTGTTAAGTTTACATATCCTTGGGTCCAGAAATTCCATTCCCATGAACTACACAAAGATGTTTATTGTATTGTTTATAAATTGAAAAAATCTGGAAGCAGAGTCCCTCTACAGTGTTTCAGAGGAACTTATAACAAGAATACCTGTTATCTCCATGTTGCTTAGTCCGGCAATCAGTTCTCAGAACTTATTCAGTATAATTCATTAGCTGCAGTTGATCAGTCCCTTCTTCTCTAAGCACATGATCTTTTCTTTGCTTCTGCCTTTTTGATTCTTCATTTCCTGGATCTCCAAATATTGGAGTGCCCCAGGGCTCAGTCTTCAGTCCTCTTATATACCATCTTTCAGTAAGGAGAATCTCGTTTAGTTTCTTACTTTCAGTTATCACCTATACTCAGAAGACTTCCAAATTTACATCTCTAGCCCAGAGCCCTTCCCTGAATTCCAGACCTACGTAGTCAGTTGTCTGTGTCTAATAGGCATATCAAATTTAACACGACCGAAGCTGAATTCTTCACTTTGTTCCCCTATTCCAAACCCCATTTGTTCCACATCTCAGTAATTTTCAGCTCTCAGCTTACAGTTGTTCAAAAATCCTGGAGTCATTCTAGTCTTATCTCTTTGTTTTATATCCTAATTCTGAATCCGTCAGCAAGTCTACTGATTTTACCTTCAAAATATGTTCAGAATCCTGCCACTTCCCCTGCCCTTAACGATGACCACTCAAATCTCGTCTCCCACTGAGATCATGGTGGCGGCCTCCTAACTGCACTGTTAGCATCTGCCTTTGTTCTCAGTAGATCAGAGTGGTCCCATTGGAACTTAAGTCCAGGCATGCCACTCCCCTGCTCACAAGTGTTTATAATGGCACATAACGCCTTTCATGGCCTGTTTCCCGCCACTTTGACATCTGTTACTACTGTCTCCCTCCCTCACCAAGTTCCATCCTCACTGGCTACCTTTCTTCTTCAAATACTACCTGGTGTCTCTCACCTCAGGGACTTTATCTTAACATTCTTCCTCTAGATATCACCTTGCCTTGTCCCCTTGTTTCTCTCTAGTCTCTGCTTAAATCGACAGCCTATTAGAAAGGCTGTAGTGTGTAAGATAGCACTCCTTCCTGCTCCCCCCAAACATTATGTAGCTGCTGTGCCCTAATTTTTCTTCTTAGCCTTATCACCAGCTTACCTGCTGTAGTTTACTTTGTCTCACTCCTCAGCCCCATCCTACCTCCCCTCCGCTGAAGTGTAAGCTGCATCAGGTCAAGGACTTCACTTTGTTCACTTCTGCACCGCCAATGCTGGACCAGGATCTGCTCTCATATGCACGCAGTTTAATTATATGTTGTATGAATTAATGAAAGCATCTTTCATATAAGGACTAGTTAAATATAATATAGTATGTATATACAATGGATGCTCAATGGATGTTGACCAATGGATGTTGCTCAATGGATACTGGCCAATGAAGTGAGATAGACTTTTATGTAGTTTGTAGACTTTTTTTGGCCGTGGGATCCCTTGCATTTCCATATGAATTTTAGGATCAGCTTTTCAATTTCTGTAAACCAGACCAGATGGAATTTATAGTAATTATGCTGACTCTGCAGATTAATTTGGGGGAATATTGCATTCATTAAAAAAATCTGAGGTATATGTACTAGCAATGAAAGACCTATAGATCAGTATTGATAAGTAAAAATAGGTGGCAGAATATTATGAGTCTGATCCTTTGAATGTTTGACCCCATGGACGTCATGGCATTCTCTAGGCCAGAATACTGGAGTGGGTAGCCTTTCCCTTCTCCAGGGGTTCTTCCCAACCTAGGGATTGAATCCAGGTCTCCCACATTGCAGGTGGATTCTTTACCAGCTGAGCCACAAGGGAAGCCCGTTTAAAATCATAGTGCTACATAATTTTATGTATTTCAGCATAGGAAATTTAGTTTTCAACATTATAAACATATAATTTTCTAAATTGTAAAAGTAGTATATGTGCATGACCTACAAATAATTGAAGTGATGGAGAAGAGTAAAATTCTTTCCTTTGTAGTCATGAGATAACCATTGTTAAGAGTTTGTTTTAGATTTTGTACTGAATACCATTTTAACTTCATTTATTTATTTATTTTTATCTAATAATAATTTATTTATTTATTTTTTAAGCCTTTTTTCCCTTTTTTTAATTTATTTTAATTGGAGGCTAATTACTTTACATTATTGTATTGGTTTTGCTATACATTGACATGAATCTGCCCCGGATGTACATATGTTCCCCATCTTGAACCCCACTCCCACCTCCCTCCCCACATTTTAACTTCAAATTATCTTTTATGTAATCAACATTCCCCATTGTGAGACATGTTTAACATATCCAGCTTCCTTTTTCATCTTTCAGCTTTTTAGTTATTGTTACATTATTTGTGATATTTAGTTTAACTATAATTGAATTGTTTCTGCTTTATAAATTATTCTAAAAATTGAAAACATTTAAGGAGCATTTACAATATTATGGTTGTTTCATTATTGTGCACCGTAAAACCGAGTGATTTTATTGGATTCACTGAGAAGGAAACAGTCCTAGTCACTGAATTAGTTTTGATTGAATGAGACAGTTATAGTTGTCAAGGTCTAAAAGGTTTTTTTTTAATATATATATGATGTCTGTTATTTCCTCAAAAGCTACATCTTTTAACATTATATAAGATGTTCTTAAATGCTTTAATTTTTTAAATGTAGTTTGCAGATTTTTTGCTGTGGGATCCCTTGCATTTCCATATGAATTTTAGGATTAGCTTTTCAGTTTCTATGAACAGACCAGATGAAATTTATAACAGTTGTGCTGACTCTGCAGACTAATTTGGGGGAGTATTGACTTCATAAAAATATTGTTTTCCAGTCCATGAATATGAGATATCTTTCCATTTATTTAGGTATCTTTAATTTCTTTTTATTAGTAATAAAATTTGGAATTTTTGGTGTGCAAATTTTGCCCTTGTTTTGTTAAAATTATTTCTAAGAGTTTATTTTTCATGTTATTGCAAATGTTTTTCAGAGATGGCCTTTTTTGGTATTGAAAAAGTTCACTTCTATTCTGAGTTCACTGAGTTCATCATGAAAGGGTATTCGATGCTTTCTCTAAATCTGTTGAGATGATCATATGGTATCTTTTTGTTCTTGACGTCTATCGACTATTTGTCTTGTCCTTGTCATGTCATAGCCTTTTTTTAGTCTTCAGTTCAGTTCAGTCGCTCAGTCGTGTCCGACTTTTTAGTCTTAAAAAGCTTTTACCTCAGAGAAGCTTTATTTTACTATTCTTGGATTTTTCTTTGCCTCTGCTCTTTTTCTCCTAAAAGCCTGTTAGATAGTTTTGAAGCCTCTTTCTGTTCATGTTTCTTAACTTTTCCTTCATGCTACTTGACTTTGTTTCTTTCTCTGAGAGGTTTTCTTGACATTGTCTTTCAGATTTTCTGTGTTCAGCTCTGTGCATTTTGTTACTTAGCTCATCTATTCACTTTTTAGAATATTAATACTCTTGTCACATTTATTCATGTTCTTTACTCCTTTTTCATTTTTATAGATGTAGTATGCTTTTAACCCTCTCTGAACATATTTTATTTTTAAAGTTGTTTTTATTGAATTCTCTGTTTTCTCTTGGATCAGGTTTTTTTTTTTCATGTTGCATCTTCACTTTGTGCTGTTGGTTTTCTTGAAAAATGTATTTTGCTTTAGTTGAATGCAGTACTATTAGGGTGATTTAGCACAGGTTATTGGCATGGATTTTTCCCTGCAGTGGCATTGTACCGCTTCCCAAATAGCCCTCCATTGGTGTGTGTGTGTGTGTGTGTGTGAGTGTTATCCCTGTGTAAGCATCTGGTCAGCTCTCGGCAGAAAAACTGGCTCCTTTACAAACATGGAAATAAGGAGGGAGTTGTTTTGCTAGGTAACTCTAACTCTTAGCGGTGTATTCCACGTATTCCTCCATTCTGTCAGTTGTAGGGGGCAGGGATACTGTACTTTCTTTGCTGTTTTCTTTAGGACACAATATTCACAGCAGAAGCCCCTTCCCCTGGACTCACCCATTTTCCATTTTAAATATTTACATGTTTGTTTTTTTTAATTTAAGAGACGAATTCTTGTGCTTTACCCTTGATTCAGAAGCAGTAGTATCCATGGCCCTCACTATGCAAGGGAGAGATCAAGAGGGGACCTTGTTGGACTATATAGGTTTTAAATGTCTAATAATTGTTCCATGGGTCACTCCTGGTAAAGGTAAATCTCAGTGTGGAGCTTTGGAGGAGTTCCCTCGAAAAGAATCAGCCTGTTTTACTGCTGGTGTTTTCAGCTGTGAATTTCTTTTACTTTCTCTTATCAGTCTGATCCCAAATACTTTTGAATGTTTCTTAAAATTTAAAGTTTTTAAAAATTTCTGATTCTTAATGCTTTGTTTCTTAATCCTTAATCCTTTGTTTCTTAATGCTATTAGGATTTCATGTAGAAAGAAAATCGTCCGAGTATCAGTAGGACTTTGGGAAATCTAGCCTGTAATTTTGAATTAGAAGCCAGTACTGCTTCTCTAATTGGAACGAAGAACATGGAAGTCTGGGAAGGATGTTTTGCCGGGTTTGGGTTGGACTAAATTTACAACTACAATGGTCTGCTTAGCAGGGCCATCAGCTTCTCATTTCTTGAGAACATGATCCTGTAATTGTGGACTCAGGAGACTAAGCTCTCTTTGTTTTCCAGTGTTGCATTTCTAGTGTTTAACACAGGACCAGGCACAGAGGTTCATAATTAATACCGAATGAATGATAAGAATGAGTTTTCATGGATTCATTTGTCACAGTAGGTCCTTATATTTTTGTAGTTCTCCTATTTTTTGTAAGTATTATTTTCATTTTCCGGAGGATTTGCTACCTCCTTACTTCTGTCCCACTGATTCAGTTAACTTTCTGCAGTTTTACTTCTTATCATGGGGCTATTTATATGTACATTTTTACAGAGAGCTTTAATTTGGAAATATCTCCTTGAATGACATTCTGGCACCCTTTGTTTGCTGAAAGAAAAGTTAGAAATGAGCACATGTTAAAAAAGGAAAAAGCATTAAAAAGAATAAAAAACCCATATACCAAAATCTAGTTCATAGAAAGAGCCTTTTAACCTGTCATGTGATTCTTGTTGGTGTTTACTATAAAAGCAGCTCAGTCATCTTTATTTAGAAATGGATTTTAAAAGGGTCGGATTTTAAAAGCAATCTAATGATAACTGAAGGTTGTATCACAGTGCAGTATAGTATGTGAGTTTTACAGTCATAACCCTTCATCAATAAGACCTTTAAAAGCAATCTAATGATAACTGAAGGTTGTATCACAGTGCAGTATAGTATGTGAGTTTTACAGTCATAACCCTTCATCAATAAGACGTGGTTAGGTTTGCCACATTGTAGGAAGAGGAGGGAACATTATCAGTTATCACAGTGGAAACAGTGTCAGACTTTATTTTTTTGGGCTCCAAAATCACTGCGGATGCTGATTGCAGCCATGAAATTAAAAGATGCTTACTCCTTGGAAGGAAAGTGATGACCAACCTAGATAGCATATTAAAAAGCAGAGACATTACTTTGCCAACAAAGGTCCGTCTAGTGAAGGCTATGGTTTTTCCCGTGGTCATGTATGGATGTGAGAGTTGGACTGTGAAGAAAGCTGATCACCAAAGAATTGATGCTTTTGAACTGTGGTGTTGGAGAAGACTCTTGAGAGTCCCTTGGACTGCAAGAAGATCCAACCAGTCCATTCTAAAGGAGATCAATCCTGGGTGTTCATTGGAAGGACTGATGCTAAAGCTGAAACTCCAATACTTTGGCCACCTCATGCGAGAAGTTGACTCATGGGAAAAGACTCTGATGCTGGGAGGGACTGGGGGCAGGAGGAGAAGGGGACGACAGAGAATGAGATGGCTGGATGGCATCACCGACTCGATGGACATGAGTTTAAGTGAACTCCGGGAGTTGGTGATAGACAGGGAGGCCTGGCGTGCTGTGATTCATGGGGTCGCAAATAGTCAGACACGACTGAGCGACTGAACTGATCTGAACTGAAGCCTGACTTTAATCCCTGCTCTGACATACAGGCTGTGTTCATTGTTTTATCTCTTTGAGACTGGCTCCTCATTTTTTACTTTTTGATCCCCACAACAGTTCTTTCTCTTCCCCTTGGGTTCCTGTAAGGAATTTGAGAACCTGGAATGACCCTATCGTCTCTTCTCTTTGACTGCTTATTTCCTTCAAATGTTAACTCTGGTATTATTTTATCAAGGAATTCACCCTCATTTCATTAGGTTAGGTACCTTGTTGTATATGCTTATAGCACATATCCTTAATTGCAATTTTGTATTTATTATATGATTGTTTAACAGTTTCTGTCAATAAGTATTTATCCAGTGCTAATACATCTTTTCTTGGTTTATGAGTTTTATAAGGCAGAGTGATGACTGGGCCTTTAGGTTTTGTTTCTGTTTTTCTTGGCCATTGTGTCCCAAGCACCTAACATGATACTTAGATGAGGATGTTCTCAGTGAGTACTTGATGAATGAATAAATAAAAATGGAGATGATATTATCACCTACCTTACAAGACCGTTGTGAGCCTTCAGTTTAGTTGCGTGTGAAGTGCTTAGCTTGCTTGTGGCCTGTTTACAGCAGTACCCATAATGGCTGACGTGAGACGGTCAGTGTACTATGTTCATAGAGATCGGTTATTGTGGATGCAGATAGTCCTCAATTCATATTCCCCCACTGACTAGCTCTGTGACCCCATGTAGGTGCTTAATATCGCAGATTTGCATTTTCTTTATCTATAAATGGAAATAGCAGCACCTCCTTATAGAGTTCTGTAAGGTAATCAAAGTCTATGCCCTGACCAGTAATGCTGAAGAAGCTGAGGTTGAATGGTTCCATGAAGACCTACAAGACCTTTTAGAACTAACACCCAAAAGAGATGTCCTTTTCATTATAGGGGACTGGAATGCAAAAGTAGGAAGTCAAGAAACACCTGGAGTAAAAGGCAGATTTGACCTTGGAGTACAGAATGAAGCAGGGCAAAGGTTAATACAGTTTTGCCAAGAAAATGCACTGGTCATAGCAAATGCCCTCTTCCAACAACACGAGACTACACATGGACATCACCAGGTGGTCAATACTGAAATCAGATTGATTATATTCTTTGCATTCAAAGATGAAGAAGCTCTATACAATCAGCAAAAACAAGACCGGGAGCTGACTGTGGCTCAGATCATGAATTCCTTTTTGCCAAATTCAGACTTAAATTGAAGAAAGTATGGAAAACCACTAGACTATTCAGATATGACCTAAATCAAATCCTTTACGAATACACAGTGGAAGTGAGAAATAGATTTAAGGGACTAGACAGAGTGCCTGAAGAACTATGGACATTGTTCATATGGACAATGTTCATGACCTTGTACAGGAGACAGGGATCAAGACCATCCCCAAGAAAAAGAAATGCAAAAAGCAAAATGGCTTTATGAGAAGGCCTTACAAATAGCTGTGAAAAGAGACGCGAAAAGCAAAGGAGAAAAAGAAAGATATACCCATTTGAATACAGAGTTCCTAAGAATAGCAAGGAGAGATAAGAAAGCCTTCCTCAGTGGTCAGTGCAAAGAAATAGAGGAAAACAATAGAATGGGAAAGACTAGAGATCTCTTCAAGAAAATTAAAAATACCAAGGGAACATTTTATGCAAAGATGGGCTCAGTAAAGGACAAAAATGGTATAGACCTAACAGAAGCAGAAGATATTAAGAAGAGGTGGCAAGAATACACAGAGGAACTATACAAAAGAGATCTTCACTACCCAGATAATCACAATGGTGTGATCACTCACCTAGAACCAGATATCCTGGAATGCGAAGTCAAGTGGGCCTTAGGCAGCATCACTATGAACAAAGTTCATGGAGGTGATAGAATTCCAGTTGAGCTATTTCAAATCCTAGAAGATGATGCTATGAAAGTGCTGTACTTCATATGTCAGCAAATTTGAAAAACTCAGCAGTGGCCACAGAACTGGAAAAGTTCAGTTTTCATTCCAATCCCAAAGAAAGGCAGTGCCAAAGAATGCTCAAACTACTGCACAATTACACTCATCTCACGCTAGTAAAGTCATACTCAAAATTCTCCAAGCCAGGCTTTAATAGTACGTGAACCGTGAACTTCCAGATGTTCAGGCTGGTTTTAGAAAAGGCAGAGGAACCAAGGATCAAATTGCCAACATCTGCTGGATCATCAAAAAAAGCAAGAGAGTTCCAGGAAAACATCTATTTCTGTTTTATTGACTATGCCAAAGCCTTTGTCTGTATGGACCACTGCAAACTGGAAAATTCTTAAAGGGATGGGAATACCACACCACCTGACATGCCTCTTGAGAAATCTGTATGCTGGTCAGGAAGTAACAGTTAGAACTGGACATGGAACAAGAGACTGGTTCCAAATAGGAAAAGGAGTACATCAAGGCTATATATTGTCACCCTGCTTATTTAACTTATATGCAGAGTACATCATGAGAAATGCTGGGCTGGATGAAGCACAAGCTGGAATCAAGATTGCCAGGAGAAATATCAATAACCTCAGATATGCAGATGACACCTCCCTTATGGCAGAAAGTGAAGAGGAACTAAAAAGCCTCTTGTTGAAAGTGAAAGAGGAGAGTGAAAAAGTTGACTTAAAGCTCAACATTCAGAAAACTAAGATCATGGCATCTGGTCCCATCACTTCATGGCAAATAGATGGGGAAACAGTGGCTGACTTTATTTTTTGGGGCTCCAAAATCACTGTAGATGGTGACTGGAGCCATGAAATTAGGACACTTGCTCCTTGGAAGGAAAGTTATGACCAACCTAGACAGCATATTAAAAAGCAGAGACATTACTTTACCAATAAAGGTTCATCTAGTCAAGGTTATATGTTTTCCAGTAGTCATGTATGGATGTGAGAGTTGGACCATAAAGAAAGCTGAGCACTGAAGAATTTATGCTTTTGAACTGTGGTGTTGGAGAAGACTCTTGAGAGTCCCTTGGACTGCAAGGAGATCCAACCAGTCCATCCTAAAGGAGATCAGTCCCAGTGAGTGTTGGACTGATGTTGAAGCTGCAGCTCAAATACTTTGGCCACCTGATGCGAAGAGTTGACTCATTAGAAAAGACTCTGATGCTGGGAAAGATTGAGGGCAGGAGGAGAAGGGGACGACAGAGGATGAGATGGTTGGATGGCATCACTGACTCAATGGACATGAGTCTGGGTAAACTCTGGGAGTTGGTGAAGGACAGGGAGGTCTGGCGTGCTGCTGTTCATGGGGCCACAAAGAGTTGGACACGACTGAGCCACTGACCTGAAGGACTGCTTGTGATCATGGCAGTAGTTGCTCAGTAGGTGGTGGTTATACATTGTTTTAATGTTAACAAATAAAGAAATAATTAAAGGAATAATTAGGAGGTACCAGATGAAATTTACATTATGTGGAAACACTATTCTCTTATGAGATGATATTTCCATTAGCCCATAATCCCCAGAATATCCAGTATTTTGTAATTATGTCTATGATAGGTTGTACTATGTTGAGTGCAATTTTGTTTTTAACAGGACTATTGGAGTAAAGGTTTTCCTTGACTTATGATGATACTAGGTCCGGATAAACACGTCATGAGTTGAAAATATCTTTCGTAAATCAAAATGTATTTAATATACCTCACCTACTGAATATATCATAGCTCAACCTTGCTTACCTTGTATGTGCTCAGAACATGTACATTAGCCTGCAATCACCTAACACGAAGTCTGTTTTATAATACAGTGGTGAATCTCATGTAATTTATTGAATACTGAAAGTAAAAATCAATATGGTTGTCTGGGTGTATGGCTTTCAGTGTATCTGGTTGTTTGCCTTCAAGACTCTGTGGCTGACTGGAGCTGTGGCCTGCTGCTGCTGCCTGGCATCATGAGAGAGTACTGTGTCACATGTTACTAACCCAGGAAAAGGTCAAAATTCAAAATTTGAGGTGCCATTTCTACTGAATGTATTGCTTTCGCACCATAGTAGAGTTGAAAACTTGTTAAGTGGAACCATTGTTAAGTTGGTGACCATCTGTATAATGATTGCATATTCTTGAACAGTTGAATTATATTAAGTCCACAGTTGAATTATATTAAGTTCTAAACCTTCTAAATTTGAAAGTGCCTTAGAATGCCCCATCATTTATGTGTAAAATGTCACAGTAAACAAGTGACAATATTGTAAATCAGCCAGAATTTTTGGCCCACTGTGTGTTCCTGTGTGAAGTTTGAGGGTCTTGGATGTCCTTCTGAATAGAAGTTACCAGTCCTTTCATGAGTGTCCGCTGTGCTTGAGTGCTTTCACCAGGCTGTCCTGCGGAAGCACGTTTACAGTTGACTCTTAAGACATGTGGGTTTGGACTGACTGCTCAGGTCCACTTTGATGTGGAATTTTTTTAATAGATCCATACTATGTGTTAAACCATTCGAGACTGGTTTAATCAGCAGATTCAGAACTGTGGATCCAGAGGGCCACCTGTAAAGTTACCTGTGGATTTTTGACTGCATGGTGGGCAGAGGAGGGTGGGTTGTTAGCGCCCTTAACCCATGTGTTGTTCAAGCATCAACTGTACAGTGAAAGGGATATTTACATACTTAATTTCCATATTTTAAAAATTCATTTGTAAGCATTTGGTGTTTTAAACTATTTACAGTGAAATGGTGTAAGCCACCATGTCAAGCCCTTACTTTTCATTTGAATTGTGTATACTTTCATCTTGGCTCCATGGCCCTGAGTCTTGGCTTTCATCAGGAGGCATTTGTTTTATGTCACTGTTTGTATCCATATAAATGCTCATGGAGAAAGATGGAAAACTTCTTGTGATTGGTGGTACACCTTTATTCCAGGCTCAGCAAAACAGTCCCTCATCTACGGGATCTGGCAACACAGAGCATTCCTGCAGCTCCCAAAAACAGATCTCCATCCAGCACAGACAGACCCAGGTAGGTCAGTGGTTGATAAACAGGGAGGGAAAGAAGTGCTTCGGAGTAAATACTAACACTACACGTAAAATCTGGGTCTTCTCTCTCCCTTTGTTTCTCTGACTTCATCTCATTTATTTGTGTGTGTTGTATTCAGAACTTGCATTATGAATATTTCAAGTCTTTTGGAAGGTGCTTTTAACTTTTTGAGGTGTTTCTTTGCCTTTCTGTTGTATTCAGAAAGATTATAGACAGAAATGATTATATTGCAGCGCGGTGTTAAGGAAAAAGCACTTGTTTTGGAGAACTCAGGACCCCGATTCAGGTGCTAGCTCTGCAACTTATGCTTTATCTTTTTGGGGCCTCAGTTTTCTTCAGTTCAAATTATCTATAAAATGTGGTTGATTATCATCATCTTAGTGTCTACAAAACACTTGTTGGCACAGTACTTACAGTAGGCGTCAGTGAATCTTTTTTATTGAAATATAGTTGATTTAGAATATTGTGTTCATTTTACATGCATAGCAAAGTGATTGGTTATACATATATATATGTATGTGTCTATATTCTTTTTTTTTCTGATTCTTTTTCCATTATGGTTTATTGCAAACTATTGAATATAGTTCTGTGTGATACACAGTAAACCCTTGTTGTTTTAAACTTCTTTAACATGTGGCACACCAACATAATTCTTCTTTAAACAGTCTTCAGAAACTCCTTAATCTAGGGAATGTTGTGAATATTCAAAGATAATATCTGCAAAAAGGATAGTGGATATATCCTCTATTTTGTTGTGTTGAGCTCACCAAATATTATACCTTGTTTTCTTGAAGCCTGTTGGTACCTTGTTGCCTTCAAGACAGGATGCCTGGCAATCTAGGAGAATTTCTTAAGTCACAAGAGCTAAATAGCCCTCAGGAGCAGATTTTAATTTTATTTGAATTAAACTTTTGAATAGTTGAACAGACTTAAGTAGTTGAGCATTCATCTCTCTTCTTCTGGTTGCTCTGTTTCCACTAGGTGGCATGTTTGTTCTTTAGAGATTTGGGTCCTTTCTCCTCTGATGACCTTTTCTATTCAAAGTTAGTTTCATTTCTAGAGGGTATGTTTCTGTACTGTTGAGTGTACAGTATTTTTAGAATTCATATATTCCAGAGTTAATGTATTTTTGAAGGGCAAGTATAGCAGAAGGTAATGCTTAAAGAATGAGATGAGAAAGGCAGATTTAATTTCTTGAGCCATGTGATTCCAGGCTAGTTGTGTCATCAAGTGCTTTTTTTCAGAAAAGTAATGAGAAAAATGTGATGACGTGTAATATTTTGAGACTAATCCTAAGTTTGTTTTCTGCTTATCTCTGTAGTCTGACCTCACAATAGAAAAAATATCTGCACTAGAAAACAGTAAGAATTCTGACTTAGAGAAGAAGGAAGGAAGAATAGATGATTTATTAAGAGTAAGTATTAAAATGTTATAAGAGATTTTATAACAAGCACTGATTATCTATATTTATGTGTGTGAATTATGTGCATCTCATAGAGATAATTACTGTAACCAAATGATAAAGTTAAAATGTAGACATTTGGATATTTTCCTTTAATCTGAGGGAATCTGAGTAGGTAACGAGGATCAAACTGTATTCCAGACAGTATCTTTACATTGGACATCTTCACTGTAGAATTTATTAGTATTTAAATATATACTAGAGGAATATATCTGTGGAGAGTTGAAGCTGTGAGAATATGTATAGAGTGTTGTTTTCCCTTTTCGGGGAAATTTTTTTTAATGTCTTTGAATTTTTAAAAATTTTATTGATTGTTTTTATTGGAATATAATTGCTATGTTGTATTAGTTTCTACTGAACAACGAAGTGCATCAGCTATATGCATTCATATACCCCTTCCCTCTTGGACCCCCCCACCCCCTCCCCACCCTCCTGGTCATCGCAGAGCACCGAGCTGAGCTTCCTGTGCTTTACAGCAGCTCCCCATAGCAGTCTGTTTTGTTCATGGTAGTGTATGTGTGTCAGCCCCAGCCTCCCAGTGTGTCTCACCCTCCCGTTCTCCTCCTCACCCGCACGCCCCACCCCCACCCACATAGCTCGGTCTCCATGTCTGTGTCTCTGTTCTGCTCTGGAAATAGGTTCATCTCTACCATTTTTCTAGATTCCACATATATGTGTATTTGAATTTTAAAAACTATTTCACAAGTACTTTTCAGTCATTTTGCATTTTATATCTTTTATAACCTATTCATCTAAAGTGTTTTGTGCTTACAAGAGAAACTTTAAAAGTAGCTATATAGAGTTAGAAACATACCTCTAGAAAATATACAATGATTTTTTTTTTTTAATTTTAATTTTGTTGGAGTATAGTTGATTTACATTGTTATGTTTCATATGTATAGCAAAATAATTCAGTTATACATATATTCATTCTTTTTAAGATTCTTTTCTCGTATAGATTATCACAGAATATTGAGTAGAGTTCCTTGTACTGTACAGTAATACCATGATATTTTCTGAAATAATTTTTTAATATACAGTTTGGCATATTGACTGACCCTTAAAAAAATTTTTTTAAGGTTTATTGTTTTCTTATTGTAAAAAGCAATAACATAATCTTTATAATAAATTTAGAGAATAGTAAAAAAAAAAAATGACACCCATAATTCCATTAACTGTGATTAAAACATTTGGTATATTTACTATAGTAATTTTTTATCTATTTATAGCATATATAAAATTTTTTTAAGAAATTGTTTATTTTTATTTTTTGGCGACATCACATGTTGTACAGGATCGCAGTTCCCCAGTCAGGGATTCCCATGTATGAAGGCATGAAGTCTTAACTGTTGGACTGCCAGCGAAGTCCCTGTAGCATGTACATAAATGCATCTATACATAAATACTACCAATTTGTAAATAAAATTGGCTAACATTTTAATCTCCAATGTTTTTATTATTCTCAAGCTGATGTTCCCTTTCCTATTCGGAAACATTTTTCCTTAGGCCTGGTGGTTTTCTTTCTTAGTTTGCTTTTCTCCATCCTTCAGTGAAAAGAGCCATGTTTAAACTCAGTACCTATTTTCCATCTTTCATTGTTAGCATGTATACTTGCTTGGTGTTGCTGTTAGCATCTCTTCTTTTCACTTGGGTGCTCGTTAAATTGCCAAGGTTTATAATTAGATATTGTGTGTTTATAGAAATCCTAGTCATCTAATCTAAACCAAAAAAATAAGATTTTTGTCCAGGGTAACTCTGCTGAGCTAAAAAAGGATCATGGGCTTGTCTTCTTCCTTCATCATCTGATTTTCTTAAGATTGAGAAGATGGAGTATGTGAAAAACTGACCCTAACTTAGGATTCTTTTGGGGGGTTTTAAAAAAATGATTTTATTTCCCAGGAAGCAGTATGTTCTCTTCACCACTCCCGTCTTTCTAATCCTTTGTTTTCTGAAGATTGTAGTCTTTCTTTGGATTTAGAACAGTGCCAATGGAATGGTTATGTCAAAAAAGAAGACACAAAGGAGAGATGCCATTTTTTTCAAATTGATGAGAGCTTGTGTTTCTGATTCGGAGGGACAGGGGAATGACCCCTACTCTTTATGTCTCCTTTCAGACAGGCATGTAGCATTGAGTTTTTCCATTTTAGTTAGATGTTTGGGCAAGGCTGCATCAGGAGCTGCTGCTACTGCTGCTGCTGCTAAGTCACGTCAGTTGTGTCCGACTCTGTGCGACCCCATAGACAGCAGCCCACCAGGCTCCCCCGTCCCTGGGATTCTCCAGGCAAGAACACTGGAGTGGGTTGCCATTTCCTTCTCCAATGTGTGAAAGTGAAAAGTGAAAGTGAAGTCGCTCAGTCGTGTCCGACTCTTAGCGACCCCATGGACTGTGGCCCACCAGGCTCCTCCATCCATGGGATTTTCCAGGCAAGAGTACTGGAGTGGGGTGCCTCAGGTGCTATTTTAAACCTGAACACAAAATCATTAGTGTTGGAAACCACAAAAATTTAGAGTTCTTACAATTTAAAATAAACTGCCAGAGATTGATTACAGGTTTTAAGGGATATTCACCTTCCAAAAGTAGATTGAACTTCATATATACACATTACATGATCTTTGGCTTGCAGATTTTTAAAGTATGAATTAGTCATATTTAACCAAATGTCCTTGTACTTGGCCTTTGGTAATGTGGTCCATAGAACTCACAAACTCTCTTAGAAGAGCTAATAGGAAGAAATTATAAGGAAAGTAGATACTTGGAGATGGAAACTGTTGCACAATGGTCACTTTAAAATGAACTTCAAAGTCTCAAAAATTGAGTATGCTATAGTATTGTTCATTTGCCAAAAGAGTAGATATCTTTTGTTTAACACAAGAGTAAACTCAGGAGTTGCAAGTCAAAATTGACCTGGGGTTAGCGGTTCTTCGCTTCTCTGTTATTGTAGGAGTCTTGAATTTTCAAAGTATTTAGCCCACCCTTCTGACCACAGCTAAATCAACTGTGTATTTACATTCTGGTTTTCTTGAACCAAGACCTTGTATTCAGCTTGTTTGTTTGTTCTATCTTATGTGGGTATGGGTGTGCCTAGCCTCTCTGGTAAGAAACATTTATGTAAATCCATGTCTCTTCTTTGGAAAGCAGAACAGAAGAGCAACAATTGAACATAAAGAACATTATGTGTTGTTTTTTTGGTAGTGCTTATTCACCCTTTGTAAGTATTTAATTTATAAATGCTTAAAAGTGCTATTTATATGAATTCTAAACATCTCGTTCATGATAGATTTTTTTTCTTTTATTTTGTGACATTATTAGCATGTGTGGGGTACTGGATTTATCTGTAACTGGTTTTGGGGAGGAGTAAAGTATGACCAGTAGAAAGACGTCCTACTTCTAGTAACAGAATTCATCTTTAATAAATGATAAGTTTATTAAAAGAAAATCAAGGAACAAGGTATTTACCTTGTTTTTTTAAAGACATAGTTACTCTTACCTTTTAAAATTTCAATTTGCTTATAATTTAACAAAAGAAATGCTTTTCTTCCCTAGAAACTGCTTTTGTATTAGTCTGTCTTCCTTGAAGCTAATTAAAAAAATTTTTTTCCATTGAAGGCTAACTGTGATTTGAGACGGCAGATTGATGAACAGCAAAAGATGTTAGAGAAATACAAAGAACGATTAAATCGATGTGTGACAATGAGCAAGAAACTCCTTATAGAAAAGGTAAGTGATTAGTAGTGGCCTCAACTCTGTATCCCAAGATGCTTAGGGTGTGCCATTGTTTTGACTTCTAACTTTTTACCTGAAATGAAAGTATTGCAAAGTAGGAAAGGACTGACCACAGCTTAGTTCTCTGTCTTATGTGGGCATGGGTGTGCCTGGCTTCTTTGGTAACAAACATTTATGTAAATCCATGTCTCTTCTTTGGAAAGAAGAGCAAAAAGCTAGCAAAGGGCTTTTGGGTTTAGGAAAGGGCTACTGGGGTTGCCGTAGTGTTAAAAACCCCACCTGCCAAATGCCAATGCAGAAGACTCAAGAGATTTGATTCCTGGATTGGGAAGATCCCCTGGAGTAGGAAATGGCAACCTACTTCAGTATTCTTGCCTGGAAAATTCCATGGGCAGAGGAGCCTGGCGGGCAATAGTCTATGGGGCTGCGAAGAGGCAGACACGACTGAGTGACTGAGCACACAGCACATCCTATTACTAATACAGACATTTAGCAATAGTTTTATGTCCATTTCAGATATGGTATTTAGAGTAACTTATGTATATAATAATGTGATAATCAAGTATTTTGTATTTTAAAAAACCAGTTGGCAATTACTTGTATATGATTATTTAATTGGCTGATGCCTCCTTTATTATATTGGTAGTAACTGATTAGTTGCAGTTTGCCTTTAATAATAACTTCTTATAATTATTATAATAAATATTTAAATAATTATTTATTATATAATATAAATAATGTCTTAAAATTTGTAAAACGTATCTCCAGTACTTATTTATCTTACAATGAAAGTTTTAAGATGTCAGTACTTCCTAATGAAATGATTATAAGCTAGAGGTTTGAGACAGACTAGTGGTTTGTTTTTTTGCTGAAATCTTTGAAATGCTATTAAAGGGACAGGGAACACTGATAAACAGTGAAATGAATTATTTTATTTATGTCAAAGATACTGAGAACTTTGCTTCATCTCCTTATTAATTTTATAGAAGGTAAATTCCACATTTATAACAGAAATGTATATGTTAGTATATGTTAATGTAGAATGTTTATGGGTTATATAAAATGTTTATAGCTTTAGGGTACTTCCTGAAATCAGTGTAGATTTAGCCAGTTGTCCTAAACTTTGAGCAATATAGTACAAAAAATAAACATAGTCCTGCATCTGAGTTCTCATAGGAAAATACAATTATTTTCTATTTGTCCTTTTCCCCTAAGTCAAAACAAGAGAAGATGGCATGTAGAGATAAAAGCATGCAAGATCGCTTGAGACTGGGCCACTTTACCACTGTCCGACACGGGGCTTCGTTTACTGAACAGTGGACAGATGGTTATGCTTTCCAGAACCTTATTAAGTAAGTGAATTGTGATGATAAGGTTGAGAATTGAAAAGTTGGTTTGGATTTTTAAATTTTTTTGTTAATTGTAGTCACTAATATCTTAGCAGTGGTAGTCTTCAGTTTTGTCTCCACATGTATAAAGAATTGTAAGGAATGAGATAAAGTCCTGAGAAAATGGCAAATAATCAGAGGAATAAAAAACAAATTCTATATTAAAGCTTAAAAAAATCAGAATTGCAAAAACTAAGGAAGAAAAAGCTAAGACTTGACTTGATATCATTTTAATTATGTAATAAGTTTTCATGAGGAGTCTGCCCACTCCTGGCATTTATTCTGGGTCCACAGAAGATTGAAATAGGCAAAGACCCAAGGAAGGATTTCCTGAGTTTGGTATAAAACAAAACCTTGGAAGAATGTATAGGACATGTTCCTGGGGCTCTTTAAGGGGAGAGTATCCTGTCAACAGAGATAGTCACCTTCTTGAAGGTGAGCACTGAGCCAGCAGTCAGCCCCACTGCCTGTGCCTGTCAGCAACTTGGAATCTTGAGCCCTCCTTCACTTTATTATAACTTTAGTTTAAAACATTCAAATATTTACTCCAAGGAGGGAATTAACATTTAAAATCCTAAAATTCCAACTGCATAAATAGCTAATCAGCTCAGGACTTTAAAAAAGAAATCTTAAAAGTTGCGATACCTTTTGGTGTATCTTACTTATTTTGATTTCGTAGATCATTTCCATTTGAGACTGGGTTGTGGTGGGTGGCACATTGTATTTTTAATTGTGGGCTCTCACACTTCTGGTCTTTAGTTTACTGTAAGTTCAAGGGTTCCATAGACTGCCTGTCCTACCTTTTTTTTCTTGGTGAAATAACATATTGGGCATTGACTAGAGAGGATAGAACTACTTTTGAATACTAATGAAACATAAATAACAAATTTGTCTGAAAGAAAAGTACAGATACTGATATTATTAATACTATTTTGTTAATAGGAATTCCTTGGCAGTCTTGTGGTTAGGACTCAGTGCTTTCACTGCCAGAGCCCAGGTTTGATCCCTGGTTGGGGAACGAAGATCCTGTAAGCCGCCCCATGTGGCATGGCCAAACTAAAACAAACAAACAAACTTTGTGGAAACCTACCTCTGGATTATAGTCTGTGCTTTATGTGTGATACATGTGGTATCCACGCCGAGCTCTCTGTGCTCAGGTGATAGCTTAGGTTAACGAGTTGCACTGGGGCAGTATAAACAGCTGCTGCATAGAGGCATGAGGTCTATTCCTCAACACCCTCACCGTGATGAGCAAATTGCCCTGAAAGTGGCTCTCCATCCAATTTTGTCAGAATGGGACAGCAGATAAAACATATCCCCCATGATTGGCCAAAGTCACTTAATGCTCGCACTGAGTCCCAGATACGATAATGACTCCTACTAGTCCATGACAATGGTTACTCCTCAGATGGCAGTTTTTAAAACATCTAAAGACTTGAACTTGAGTGGTTAGTGGATTTGTTTAGAGATATACAATGTAATTGCTTTTAAGACGTGATTGTAGTTTTTGCTGATAGCAGCAAGTATTTATCTTTTTACTCTATAAGCAGCCTGTTGCCCAAAAGGTTCTCGAAATTGTATATAGTTAGAGTACAAAAAGATGACTTTGCTGTGGAGCCATCAGACCAGAGAATTTGGTATTATCTACATGAGATCCCTAACCAGAGTTGTTTCTCCAAAGTGGATAGTATTTTTTTGATGATTTTAAGTAATATAAATTGTAGACTATCCCTCTCTCCTCTTGGGAAGCTGTTTTTGGCTGATACCTTTTTTAATTTGCTTGTTTGTTTTTTGGCCACACTGCACAGCTTTGGGATCTTAGTTCCTTGATTAAGAACTGAACCTCAGCAGTAAAAGTGCTGAGTCTTAACCACTGGACCACCAGGAAAGTCCCCTGGCTGATATCTATTAATTTTAGGTATTTTAATAAAATCTTCTAAAGTTGTGCTTTAATAAACCAATTTCCTTTCTTAATTTTAATGCAGAATTGAAGTTCTTTAGTTGTAGAAGGCTGTAGCTGATATCCTTACAAATGATAATTATATGTGTATAAGAGGCTCCATGACACATAATTTGGTGGGTAAGGTACCTGAACACCAGGTTGCAGTACTAGTTTTTATAGAAAGAGCAAACCTTTTGACATTAAAAATTTAATCAAGTGATCAAATATAGTCTCAACAGGAGCCTCAACACAGTTTTTTTATTCTCAGTTTGTACCTTGTCTCTATTTTGAGTGGTCTTTATTAAGATCCTAAAACAGATATGCAGTCTAATAAAAAGATCATAACAGATTTGTAATGATTTTTGACCAGGTTAGTCAGTTTTCCTAAAAGGTATTTTTGAACCTGTTGAAAAAGTAACATATTTTATAGTTCTGAGAAGTTAGTTACAATAAATACTGTTGTTATTCAGTATGTAACTTTTTTATTTAAACAAGTCTTGAAGTCTCAAATAGTCAATGGCAAGGCAATAAAAAAATTATTATTAAGATTTTCTTTATATTGACATAAACAACATTAAAGTAAATATGGGGATTCGACCTGTATACAAAACTGTGTCTGTTTAAGATGTGGATCATCAGAGGGAGTAAATGAAATTTTACAGCACCATTGTCCTAGTCCACGAATATATTCTGGTGTATAAGGAATTATAGAATTCCATTTTAAAGTGATTTCATGTGAACCATCTGATTCTTGGCTTATGACCCATAATAAGTGATAAAGCTTTTCTTGTTTTAATTTTTTTATTGAAGTATAGATGATTTACAGTATTCCAGATAT
The DNA here is from genome assembly GCF_049115385.1 of Moschus berezovskii. NCBI lineage: Eukaryota > Metazoa > Chordata > Mammalia > Artiodactyla > Moschidae > Moschus > Moschus berezovskii. The sequence continues at coordinate 58,670,032 of NC_142479.1, forward strand.
TCAACAAAGTGATTCAGTTATAGTTTTATATATATGCATTTGCTTTCAGATTCTTTTCCATTGTGGGTTATTGCAGGATATTTACTATAATTCCCAGTGCTATACTGTAGGTTCTTGTTGTTTATCTATTTTATATATTGTAGTCTGTACCAGTTAACCTCAAATTCCAAATTTATCCCCCCATCCTTCCCCTTTACTAGCCATAAGTTTGTTTTCTATGTCTTTGAGTCTATTTCTGTTTCATAAATAAGTTCATTTGTATCATTTTATTAAAAAATTCAATATATAAGTGATATCATATGATATTTAGAGAGACAACTCTGTTGATTTTATAAGTATCAGTTCTCCCTTGGGTGGTATATACCAGTTTCCAGTAGACACAAAACATGAAATCCTGGGACTCTTTAAAAATTCTTACCTGGGATATTCAGGTACTATCTGTAGATCACCACTAAAATTACTTTGGTCAAAATAATATCTGCAAATAAAGTGCATTTGTTTTTTTAACATCTGTTCTAGTTATGATACAGTTTTGCTATGGAGGGTACATAGAATCGTTTCCTGGGCTTCCCTGGTGGCTCAGAAGGTAAAGAATCTGCCTGCAATGCAGGAGACTTGGGTTCGATTCCCTGGAGAAGATAATGGCTTCCCACTCCAGTATTCTTCTGTGGAGAATTCCATGGACAGAGGACCCTGGCGGACTGCAGTCCATGGGGTGGTCAGATATGCAGATGACACCACCCTTATGGCAGAAAGTGAAGAGGAACTAAAAAGCCTCTTGATGAAAGTGAAAGAGGAAAGTGAAAAGGTTGGCTTAAAGCTCAACATTCAGAAAACTAAGATAATGGCATCTGGTCCCATCACTTCATGGGAAATAGATGGAGAAACAGTGGAAACAGTGTCAGACTTTATTTTTTTGGGCTCCAAAATCACTGCAGGTGCTGATTGCAGCCATGAAATTAAAAGACGCTTACTCCTTGGAAGGAAAGTGATGACCAACCTAGATAGCATATTAAAAAGCAGAGACATTACTTTGCCAACCAAGGTCCGTCTAGTCAAGGCTATGGTTTTCCCAGTGGTCATGTATGGAAGTGAGAGTTGGACTGTGAAGAAAGCTGAGCATCGAAGAATTGATGCTTTTGAACTGTGGTGTTGGAGAAGACTCTTGAGAGTCCCTTGGACTGCAAGGAGATCCAACCAGTCCATTCTAAGGGAGATCAGTCCTGGGTGTTCATTGGAAGGACTGATGCTGAAGCTGAAACTCCAATACTTTGGCCACCTCGTGCGAAGAGTTGACTCACTGGAAAAGACTCTGATGCTGGGAGGGATTGGGGGCAGGAGGAGAAGGGGACGACAGAGAATGAGATGGCTGGATGGCATCACCGACTCGATGGATGTGAGTTTGAGTGAACTCCAGGAGTTGGTGATGGACAGGGAGGCCTGGTGTGCTGTGATTCATGGGGTCGCAAAGAGTCAGACATGACTGAGCGACTGAACTGAACTGAGCAACTAACACTTTCATTTTCATAATCATTTCCTAGGGCTACCATCACTAAATACCATAAACTGGGTGGTTTAAAACAACATAAATTTAATTCTCTCACAGTTTAGAAAGTCAGAAACTTTAAATCATGGTGTTGGCAGGGCCGCTCCTTCTGTGGCCTTTAGGGAGGATCCTTGTTTAGTATTTAGTGGCTTGCAGCAGCATAGCTCCGTCTGCCTCCAGCTTCATATGGTGTTCCCCTGCATGTCTTTTTTTCTCAGGAGGACACCAGTCAAATTGGGTTAAGGGCCCACCCTACTCCAGTATGACCTTATTTTAACTAATTAAATCTTCAGTGACCCTATTTCCAAAGGTTATAATCTGAGGTATTGGGGATTAGCACTTTAACACGTCTTTTTTGGGTGGCACAGTTCAACTGATCATGGTACCTAAGACTAATTGTCTTGTTATTATAACTGACAAATAATGGCTTGCTGCTTATTTATTTGGCTTTGCTGGTTCTTCATTGTGGCATGTGGAATCTGTTGTAGTTCCCTGACCAGGGATTTAACCCAAGCCTCCTGCATTGGGAGCTCAGAGTCTTAGCCACTAGGTTACCAGGAAAGTCTTAATTATTACTTTTTAGAGTTACTTAGAGTTGAGTAACATAAATTTATCGGGTCATCAATACTTTTGTAAAAGATAGTATAAATATTCTTTCTGTGGGTGGTAAAGCATGAGCATTAAAATTGATGAAATGGAAGAAACATTTAACAGTCAGGTCTATAAAAGGCACTGTGGAGAGAACAAGATGGCAGAGGAGTAGGTGGACGTGGAGTTCATCTGTCTCCATGGATATATCAGGAATACACCTTCAGACACAGAAGTGCATGCAGAACACCAGATGAGAGTGGACAGGAGTACCTGACCAGAGGAAAAGAATATAGAGGACCACTCAAAACTTGGTAGGACGAAGGAACTAGGGGTGAAAACAAGTGTTAGCAGGACCTGCCCTCAGCTGGTGGGGGAACTGAAGCAGGAATCTGATCCCCACATTGGGGCAGTTGTCTGAGTCAGAGGAAAAACATTTATGGCTGAGAGTGAAACAGCTGATCTGTGACAGCATAAATGGAATGAGAATCAGACAGTCCTTGCCACAGCCATACATATCCCAGACAAGGACATGGGTCCCCTGGAAGGCGCAGCAGCTGGGAGCTGGAGTTTTGGGGTTGTGGAGCAATCCCAGGGTGAGGGCTGCTGTTGACTGTGGAGAGACGGATTTGAGGGGATATGGGGAGGAGATTGTAGTGGGAAATGCATATGGAGGAGAGCCATGCAGCCATGGAAGCAAGGTGATGCTGCTGAGTCACGTGTAGTGGATGGAGCCGTCTCCATAGCCTCTCTCCCCACAGGCCAGCATCAGCAGCTGAACAATAGAGAGGCTGGCCCGTCAAACCCTGACACACTGAACTACAGACCTGGACCCCACCCAGGGTGCCCCTTTAAGTGGTTGACACGCTGATCTACAGAGTAGGACCCCAGCCAGGCGGCCCCTCTCAGTGCCTGACGCGCTGAACAACAGAGAAGGACCCCAGGCAAGGGAGCCCTCTTAGTGCCTGAACCGGAGGAGCTATGGAGAAAGACTGGCCAAAGAGACCTTCTGATCACCAGCTACAAGAGGTTAAAAAAAAGACTCTGATAGGGCCATTACTCCTGGGGCAGAGGCAGTCCATGTCTCTGCACACTTTGCACTTCTAGGTGCAAGCCAAGCAGCTGTGCCACATTCACACTCAACTGTCACTGGGGCAGAGCCACCACAGGCAAAAAAAATCTTGTATCTATGCATGCAGGGTCAGTTCGGTCATGTCCAACGCTTTGTGACTCTGTAGACTATGGCCTGCCAGGCTTCTATGTCAGGATGGTGGGGTTCTTCAGGAAAGAATACTGGAGCATATTGGCCAATACTGGTTGCTATACCCTTCTAGAGCACTGTATTTCCTGCTGCTCTAGCTTCCAACTCCCCTGAGTACCTGGTGCTGCCAAAACACCTGTGACCCAAGCAGCTGCACCACCTCCACACCTGGCCCTCACTGAGGGAAACCCAAGTCCTCCAGGGCAGCCTCAGGGGCAAACCCCAGTGGATGACCCACATGCAGAAGTGGAAATAAAACCACCATTGAAACCCAGGGGCAGTGTGGCTAAGGAGGAAGACCCAAAAGCTTCCTACCAGCTGTACAAACTGCAGATTAAATCCACACGATCAACTAGGCAGACTCTGTCTATGGAATATATAAAATTATATATATTATATTATTATATAATATATATAATAATATGGAATATATAAAATCATATATATTATATATAAAAATGTATATTGAGAGCTCCCACAAAAGAAAACACACTAGCTCTGAAAGCTGTGGACATGGGAGACAAAAACACCCAGGAGTAGGACCAGATTAGAATCTGAACTGCCCCCACAACTGGTCCAGAGATCAGCACAGTGTTGGAGGACATCCTAGAGAGGTGAGGTGGACTGTGACTCCCAGCGAGGGAAAGGACCCTGACAGCAGTGACTCAAGAAAAATATTTATTATTCTTATCTTTCGACTTGTTCTGTAGATTCTTTTTGAATTTTTTTTCTTTTTGTTTCCTTTTTTACCCCCCTCTGTTGTAGTTGTTGATTTTATTGGTATTAGGAAATCTAATTAAACTTTTGAAGTTCCTCAGACACATTTTTTATTGTTATTATAAACCTCTGCCTCTGCATTGGGCTTTTGCAGTTCTGTGGAGTTTTCCTTTTTTTAATTTATTCTTCCTGTTTTTTTTTTTTAATTTTATTTTCTCTTTTTTATAATTTTAATTTTTAAAAACTGTTATATTTTTTCTACATTTATTCCTTTGCCTTTCCAACTGTTCTTTTCCCCTTGCAGTTAATCTTTAATGTATAATAATCTTCTTTATCTACCTCTATTTAACTTTGCATATCTATTCTTTCTTTCTTTTCTTTCTTCCCTTTCCTCTCAACATATTTGTTCGTTTAGTTTTAATTGCTTTATTCCCCACTTGGCACCTTGCTTTAGTTTTGTTTTCCAGTTTGTGCTTTAGTTAGTTTTGTTCTTAACTGGTAAATATAATTTTTGATTTCCTTTGTTTGCTGGGTCAGTCTACTGTTCTTTATTTTTGTTGGACTGTTTTGACTTTGCTTGTGGGTATATATGTATATTCCATTATTTTAATTATTATTTGCCTGATTTTGTAACTGCCATTTGTCTGTGGTTCATCTTTGGTTTCTCGTTTTGGATATTTATTTTAATCTCACTTAATGCCATAACAAACTACTTGTGGAATCTTCATTCCTGACCAGAGATCAAGCCGAGCCTTTGGAGTGGGAGCACTGACTCCAAGACCCTAGACTACTTGAGAACTAACAGTAGGGAGTATCAGATAGTGAGAACTCACACAAAGGAAACCACTTGAATACAAGACCTGAATACAAACCAGATCATCAGCAGACAGGATTACCACTTCACTCAGCCTTGCCAGTCAGAGGAAAAACAAACAAACAAACAAAAACTCAGCACAAATCTCACCACAAACCACTGGACCAGCCTTAGGAGGGCAGAACCCAAAAGGAAGAAAGAATTCAACCTTGAAACCTGGGAAAAAGGAGACCTCAAACACAATAAGTTAAAAAAAAATAATGAAAAGGCAGAGAAATACTACACAAATGAAGGAACAAACTAGAAACACAGAAGTCCAAATAAAGGAAGAGGAAATAGGGAAACTACCTGAAAAAGAATTCAGAATAATGATAGTAAAGATGTTCAAAAACCTTGAAAACAAAATGGAGAAAATGTAAGAATCAATTAAAAAAGACCTAGAAGAATTAAAGAATAAACATACAAAGACAACACAATTACTGAAATTAAAAGTACTCTAGATGGAATCAATAGCAGAATATCTGAAGCAAAAGAACAAATCATTGAGCTGGAAGATAAAATGGTGGAAATAGCTTCTGAGGAGCAGAATAAAGTAAAAAGAATGAAGAGAACTGAGGATAGTCTCAGAGCCCTCTGGGACAATATCAAACCATCAACATTCGAGTTATAGGGGTCCCAGAAGAAGGAAAAAAGAAAGGGTATGAGAAAATTTTTGAAGAGATTATAGTTGAAAATTTCCCCAACATGGAAAAGGAAATAGTCACTCAAGTCCAAGAGACACAAAGAGTCCCACACAGGATAAACCCAAGGAGAAACATGCCAAGACACTTACTAATCAAAGTAACAAGAGTAAACACAATATTAAAAGCAGCAACAGAGAAGCAACAAGTAAAATACAAGGGAGACCCCATGTGCTTAACAGCTGATCTTTCAGCAGAAACTCTGCAGGCCAGAAGGGTATGGCAGGATATATTTACAGTACTAAAAGGGAAAAATCTACAACCAAGATTACTGCACCTCGCAAGGATCTCATTCAAAACTGATGGAGAAATAAAAAGCATTTCAGACAAGCAAAAGTTAAGAGAATTCAGTACCACCAAACCTGCTTTTCAACAAATGTTAAAGGGACTTGTATAGTTAAGAAATACAAGAAAAGAAAAAGATCGAGAAAATTAATGCCAAATAATTGAGAAAATGGCAACAGGAACATATAATCAATAATTACTTTAAATGTAAATGGATTAAATGCTCCAACCAAAAGACACAGACTGGCTCTATGGATACAAAAACAAGACCCATATATATACTGTCTACAGGAAACCCCCATATGTGTCTAAAGACACATAGAGACTGAAAGTGAGAGGATGGAAAAATATATTCCATGCAAATGGGAAGGAAAAGGAAGCTGGAGTAGCAATCCTCATATCAGACAAAATAGACCTTAAAATAAAGAAGATTACAAGAGAAAAGGAAGGACACTACATCATGATCAAGGGATCAATCCAAGAGGAAGACATGTAACAATTGTAAATATCTATGCACCCAACATAGGAGCACCTCAATACATAAGAGAAACACTAACAGACATAAAAGGAGAAGTTGACAGTAACACAATAATAGTAGGAGACTTTAACAACCAACTCACACCAAAGGACGGATCATTAAAACAGAAAATTATTAAGGAAACACAAGTCTTAAATGATACATTAGATAGATGGATCTCATTGATATCTTCAGGATATTCCATCCAAATGCAGAAGAATACACCTTCTTCTCAAGTGCACATGAAACATTCTCCAGGATAGACCACATCTTGGGTCACAAATCAAATCTCAGTAAATTTAAGAAAATTGAAATCGTATCAAGTATCTTCTCCAACCACAGCACTATGAGATTAGATATCAATTACAAGAAAAACGCTTTAAGAAACAGAAATACATGGAGATTAAACAACACATTTCTAAATAGCCAACAGATTACTGAAGAAGTCAGAAGGGAAATCAGAAAATATCTAGAAACAAATGACAATAAAAATACAACAACTCAAAACCTATGGGATGCAGGAAAATCAGTTCTAAGAGGGAAATTTATAGCAATACAATCCTACCTCAAGAAACAAGAAAAATAGATAACCTAACTTTCCCTTGATTTTTCCAGTGGTCATGTATGGATGTGAGAGTTGGACTGTGAAGAAAGTTGAGCACCGAAGAATTGATGCTTTTGAACTGTGGTGTTGGAGTAGACTCTTGAGAGTCCCTTGGACTGCAAGGAGGTCCAACTAGTCTGTTCTAAAGGAGATCAATCCTGGGTGTTCATTGGAAGGACTGATGCTAAAGCTGAAACCCCAATACTTTGGCCATCTCAGGCGAAGAGTTGACTCACTGGAAAAGACTCTGATGCTGGGAGGGATTGGGGGCAGGAGGAGAAGGGGACGACAGAGAATGAGATGGCTGGATGGCATCACCGACTCGATGGACGTGAGTTTGAGTGAACTCCAGGAGTTGGTGATGGACAGGGAGGCCTGGCGTGCTGTGATTCATTGGGTTGCAAAGAGGCGGACAAGACTGAGCAACTGAACTGAACTTTACACCTAAATCAACAGGAAAAAGAACAACAACAACAGAAAAAAAACAAAATTAATAGAAGGAAAGAATCATAAAGATCCAAGCAGAAATAAATGAAAAAGAAATGAAAGACACAATAGTAAAGACTAATAAAACTAATAGCTGGTTCTTTGAGAACCAGTCTGGCCTTTAGCCAGACTCATCAAGACAAAAAGAAGAATCAAATCAACAAAATTAGAAATGAAAAAGGAGAAGTTACAACAGACAATGCAGAAATACAAAGGATTATAAGAGACTATTTGAACAACTATATGGAAATACAATAGATAACCTGGAAGAAATGGACAGATTCTTAGAAAAGTTCAATCTTCCAAGACTGAATCGGTAAGAAACAGAAATTATGAACAACCCAGTTATAAGCAGTGAAATTGAAGCTGGGATCAAAAATTTCCGAAAACACAAAAGCCCAGAACCAGATGGCTTCACAGGAGAATTCTGTCAAACATTTAGAGAAGAGCTAATGCCTATCCTTCTAAAACTCTTTCAAAAAATTGCAGAAGAAGGAATACTTCCAAACTCATTCTATGAGGCCACCATCACCCTGATACCAAAACCAGACAAAGACAACACAAAAAAGGAAAACAATAAGCTAATATCATTGATGAACATAGATGCAAAAGTCCTCAACAAAATTCTAACAAACAAAATTCAGCACATCACACAGCTCATACACCATGAACAAGTTGGGTTTATTCCAGGGATGCAAGGATTCTTCAGTATACGCAAATCAATCAGTGTGATACACCATATTAACAAATTGAAAGGTAAAAACCATATGATCATCTCAATAGATGCAGAAAAAGCCTTTGACAAAATTCAGCACCCATTAATGATCAAAGCTCTTCAAAGAATGGGCATAGAAGGAACCTACCTCAACATAGTAAAGGCCATATATGATAAACCTAGAGCAAGCATTATTCTCAGTGGTGAAAAGCTGAAAGCATTCCCCCTACGATCAGGAACAAGACAGGGGTGCCCACTTTCACCACTATTATTCAATATAGTTCTGGAAGTCCTAGATACAGCAATCAGAGAAGAAAATGAAAAGGAATCCAGATCAGAAAAGAAGAAGTAAAGCTCTCATCATTTGTAGATGACATGATATTGTATGTAGAAAACCCTAAAGATAGTATTAGAAACTTACTAGAGCATGGCAACCCACTCCAGTGTTCTTGCCTGGAGAATCCCAGGGACGGGGGAGCCTGGTGGGCTGCCGTCTATGGGGTCGCACAGAGTCAGACACGACTGAAGCGACTTAGCAGCAGCAGTAGCAGAGCTAATCGGTGAATTTAGCAAAGTTGCAGGATACAAAATCAATATGCAGAAATCACTTGCATTTCTATATACTAACAATGAAAAATCAGAAAGAGAAATTAAGGAATCAATCCCATTCACCATTGCAACAAAAAGAATTAAATATCTGAGACAAAAGAACTGTACACAGAAAATTATACGACACTAATGAAAGAAATCAAAGATGACATAAACAGATGGAGAGATATTTCATGCTCCAGCGTAGTAATTATCAACATTGTGAAAATTACTATACTACCAAATGCAATCTACAGATTCTATGCAATCCCTATCAAATTACCAATGGCATTTTTCACAGAATTGGAACAAAAAATTTCACAATTCATGTGGAAGCACAAAAGACCCCGAATAGCTGAGTACAATAGCTAGAATATGGAAGCCACCTAGAAGTCCATCAATAGATGAATGGGTAAGGAAGTTGTGGTACATATACACAGTGAAATATTACTCAGCCTTAAAAGGAACACCTTTGAGTCAGTTCTGATGAGGTGGGTGAACCTAGAACCTATTATACAGAGTGATGTAAGTCAGAAAAAGATAAATATCGTATTCTAGTATAGAAAATTGGTACTGAAGAATTTATGTACAGGGCATCAGTGGAGAAACAGATATAGAAAATAGACTTATGGGCATGGGGAGAGGGGAGGAGAGGGTAAGATGTATGGGAAGAGTAACACAGAAACTTACATCACCATATGTAAAATAGATAGTCAATGGTAATTTGCTGTATGGCTCAGGAAACTCAAACAGGGGCTCGGTATCAATCCAGAGGGGTGAGATGGGGCAGGAGATGGGCGAGAGGTTCAAAAAGCAGGGGATATATGTACCTATGGCTGATTTCATGTTGAGGTTTGACAGAAAATAACAAAATTCTGTGAAGCAATTATCCTTTGATTAACAAAAAAATGAAACACTGTCATATGTGTTGGAGATATAAGGGTTAATAAGATAGTTCTTGTTCTAAACGAAGTTACAGTTTGACATAATCAGACTTTATATTCCCAAAATAAACCTGAATGAAATGTCACTAATAGACTACTTTAGATGACTTTTATACGTATAAATGACTAAACAGTTTCAACAACAAGAATTAATGTAGGAATCCGTATTACATACAATAGTTGATCTTTGGTATATCAATTTTCATGTCTAATCAGGCTCTTTTATTCTCAGAATGTACAGTTGAAGATGGTCTCATGGTGTTTTGGCACCAGAGAACCCTTTGTTTATGATTAGTATATAATGGCTATGGGGCTCCTTTCTTTGTGAATCTGGAAATCAAATGTGTAGATTCTCCCTGAAAACAATAGCAAATAAGTTTTATTTATATTTAATAAGGGTAATTGTTAAAATAACCTTCCAAAGCAGTTAGTCTCCAGTAGATAAAATGCTGTGGTAGTCCACTGGTACTCTATGGATTATAATTAAACTGTATATTGTATGGTTACCTTCAGAGAGTTCAGAGTTCTTTGAACTCATGGTCCCCGAAGGGGTGGAAATGAGCTTAAAGATATTTTACCAATTTTTTTGACTGGGAAACTCATATTCAGAGAAGATAATGTTTTTCTCAAGGACATTCATTGAGTGAGAAGGAAGATTGTGATTTTACCTAAGGATTCTGTGTCTAATCCTTTCAAGCCATGAATTATTCATAAACATACATTTTTGGAGGGAAAGACATATCTCTAATAGTTAAAAGATTTTTTTAGGCAAGCAGACAATGCTTGAATTAAAATTCCTACTGTCCCATTAGATGTCCATCAGCAGACGAATGGATAAGGAAATTGTGGTATATATACACAATGGAGTATTACTCGGCCATTAAAAAGAATACATCTGAATCAGTTCTAATGAGGTGGATGAAACTGGAGCCTATTATACCGAGTGAAGGAAGTCAGAGAAACACCAATATAGTATACTAACACATATATATGGAGTTTAGAAAGATGAGAACGATAACCCTACGTGCAAGAGAGCAAAAGGGACACAGATGTATAGAACAGTCTTTTGGACTCTGTGGGAGAAGGTGAGGGTGGGATGATCTGAGAGAATAGCATTGAAACATGTATATTATCATATATGAAACAGATCCCCAGTCCAGGTTTGATGCATGAGACAGGGTGCTCAGGGCTGGAGCACTGGGATGACCCAGAGGGATGGGATGGGGAGGGAGGTGGGTGGAGGGTTCAGCATGGGGAACACATGTAAACCCATGGCTGATTCATATCAATGTATGGCAAAGACCACGACGATATTGTAATTAGCCTCCAACTAAAATAAATAAATTTAAAAATAAATAAATTGACATCTGTAAGTCTTGAAGCCAAGAAAATGGTATTATCAAAAGAATGGATATTTCTTTGCAGTACTCTGATTAGGTTAACCTTGCTTACTTACAGTGTTGCCCTTTTAGATGTGGCAGCATAAGTTGTATTATGGTGGTCTGCTCTGGGGTATAGTCTTGTTTTTCTGGTTGCCATTCTTTTAAGAAAGGTATCCTGAATCTGGAAATAGTGTAGAAACTGACAGCTAGCATTCAGAGAAGACTCCATTTGAGAATATAGGTTTAAAAAGTTAGATTCTATTGTTCTACAGAAGTGAAATTTGGATCAAGAAAAGGGGATGGGGGGATAAAAGCATAGTAGAAAGAGAAGAGGACAGGAGCCAGCCTCTGACTGTCAACTATGATGAGTGATTTAAAGATTTTAGTCTGTTAAGTGGTTAATCTCAAATCTTGGTAAGCTTTTATATACCTGGTCTATAAACCTTAGTATCTGTCAGGTAGCAGGATTCATGAGAGAAAGTGGAGTACTTACGTTGATATTTGTATTGACTTTTAGTTTATAAGCTAGTTTATTTTTAAAAATTAGACATTATTAGGAAATACTCTAATAAAAATGGTGTTAAATATCCTGAGTCTTTTATATATCTTTTATTAATTCATTTTGTGTACTATTTCCTGAGGAGTTTTTACTTGTTGAAAGGCTTCTTTTTGCTTTCTCTAAATGCTCATCCTTGTTCTTAAAAAACTTAGTTTGGGTTTCTACCATATTAGTGTTTGGGAATGACTTGGGAGTGGTAATGGCTCACTTGATTAGAATAAATGATAGATTGAGAAGGAAAACATTTTTTACTTTAACATTCCTCAAATTTGGTATCTTTTTAGATAGATTTTGAAGAAACTATAATCCAATTAAAAAATAAAAAGTCACTTGGAACCCTTTTTTTTTAACATAGACAGTTATTTAGTGGGTTCATTAACAGGAGTTGTTTTCTTAACTGTTAAAAAGCAATAAGAAAAAAAAAGGAGTCAAGAAAAAAAAGCAATCAAAGTTTTTCCTTTTGAGTTGGAAAATTAGGTCACAATAGAAATTTGATAGTTTCTTCCTGCCCACTTTTCTGCTCTGAGAATTATTGTAATTAGTATATTAAAAGTACAGATTCATTACCAGAAACGGCTCTATCACCAGATATTTTGTTCTTCAAGCCTGAAGTTAAAATCAAATCTCTCCTTAGGTTTATTTTTCTGAAGTCTATTGAATATGCAGGTGACAAGAGTATTTATATTTATTCCTTATCCATTTTCAAACAGTTTTGACCTTCCTCTCTGCAACATCTTTTGTATCTCTAGGCAACAGGAAAGGATAAATTCACAGAGGGAAGAGATAGAAAGACAACGAAAGATGTTAGCAAAGCGGAAACCTCCTGCCATGGGACAGGCCCCTCCAGCCACCAATGAGCAGAAACAGCGGAAAAGCAAGACCAATGGAGCTGAGAATGAAACGTATGTGCTTTATTAATGCGAACTGAGATACCATATTCTCCCCTGAGATACAAACCTCCTGTCGAATGCCACTGGAAAAAGTGATAAATTGTGGAGATTTCTAGAGCTTAATCTTTCTTTTTAGTTACATTAATAGATTTGCTCAACTCATATAAAAGTTGTACACAATTAACTCATTTTCTTAGTTCTAATATAAGAACTTTCGAATGAGAGAGAAAAAAAATGTTATTTAACTTGATGTCATGATCTTTGGCCACTCTTAAACAAATGTGATGTCATTAGATATTCAAAAATGATAAAATTGAGTATGTGTGCTTCCAGGTTGTGGTATGTTGGTATCACCTTAAGGGAATTATCTGGCTCTATTTCAGACTGAAGAACGCACAAGTGAAGAATGCCATTTAGTAGTCTGAAGAACACTAGTTACCACTCACAAATTTAGATGTAACCTAAGAAAAAATAGGTATTATTTTAGGAAAAGAACATTTTCCCAGTAAACCAAATCTTGACATTTCCAGTTGTTGTTTATTATTATTATTATTTTTTTCTGTTCTGGGAACCTAAGGAAAACACCAATATCTTCAGTTGCAGTATAGTCCTCTTTTTCACTGCTAGTCAACAAGTATTCCTTAGTTATCACGAATAGGAGCAGTAGAATATTCAGAGTACAGATGCCTTCTTTCTTCACTGCCGCCCCATATCAGATTTCCCTAATTGACTTTTGAATTCTTGACCACTAAGAGAATCTTCCGCTAGGACAGACAGTGGCAAACTTTTTCTCCATTGGGCCAGATAGTAAACACTTCAGGCTTTGCACACTGGAGAGTCTCTGTTGCCACTACTCAACTCTACTGTTATAGCTTGAAAGCATTCATAGGCAGCACATAAGTGAATGGATGTGGCTATTTCCAGACTAGATTACGAGCTGAATGGCCCACAGGTTGCAGTTTGCCAACTAGGCAGGACTGCTGAACAGTTAGAATTGGCATGGGAAATAAAACCAGCAAATTACTTACCTATTTAAAAAATTTCTTATTCATGCTAATCACAGCTATCTTTAAGAGGCTTTCCAATTAAAAGGGAAGAAGAAATCTATAAATGTGTAGAAAATCTCTACAGAATTGATGGTAGCCATAAAGTCAGTTTCTGAATTAGATGTTTGAATGTTTGAAATATAAAACATATTTTTCATAGAAACATTCATTGGTATTATAATCAGTATTTCCCTAGTGGCCACATTGGTTTTTCAAGGGAAAAAGAAATTTCTTAAAGCTGTCATTGTGGGGTTTAATTGTAGCTACAAATGAGAGCTAATGATACCGTGTAATTTATTGACTAATATGTCTTTTGCCTTTAGTGTTTTCATGTTAGTTCACAAAAACATATTAACCCACAATCCATTTCAGATATAAAAATACTTACTACCATTGTTAAAAGTTCATGGCATCCCAGAAGTGTATCTTTCTTCATTCCAGTGAGAAAGCTGGCTTAACACCAGTCCTCACCCAATGCATACCTGATGTCTTAGGGAGCCTTTTCCTTGACATTCATTTAGTAAGTCTGTGTTAAATGCTTATTATAGGTTCGGCCCTGTTCTGGACACCAGGGTGCAGAGCTGAAGGAGACAGCCCAGCCTTAGGACTCACAGTTTATTTAGGGAAAATGAACAGATGAATAAACTGATAGTTACTTTAAGTATCGTGATAAAGGTATGCACAGTGATTAAGTTTGGAAAACATCTTCACTAGATTCTAAGCAATATCCCCTTTCAAAAAGTCCAAGTGGGAGATTTTCCTGCTGAACCAGTGACTAAGACTCCATGCTCCCAATGCAAGGGACCCGGGTTTGATCCCTGATCAGGGAACTAGATCCCACATGTTACAACTAAGAGTTCTCATGCCACAACTAAAGATCCCAAATGCTGCAACTAAGACCTGGAGCAGCCAAATAAATAAAAATATTTTTAAAAAAAAGTCCAAGTAGCAACCCAGTTTTGAAGAATTCTGTAGACAAAAGTTGTACACATTACTCTGATTATTGTCTTCTTTCATAACTCCTACATTTATTTTGTGAAGGAACTCTCCTTCCAGTATTATTTGAAAATTATTTCATGCCAATGAATAAAACCATTGGCTTAGAAGTAGTAAAGTGGGCACAGGTTGTGTGTTTGTTTTTTTTTTTTTTCTGCCATAGAATAATAATTAGAATTCGGTCTAAGCCAATAGAGTGTAAGTAAGCAGTTACCATCTGGAGTCCTGAGTAAAATCCAAGATGGAAGGCCTTTGGTCTAATCTTTAATAATTAAAGTATCCATGGCTCATTCCCTTGGCCAGAAGCCAAAAATATTCCTCTTGTATTGGAATGGGTTTTATTATCCTTTCCTGGTACTTAACGTGTTTTAGGTAGAGAGAATTCTAAGCTATGATTTTTTTCATTTCTCCCTTTTTTACTGGTATGATATGGGATAATAGATGTAAATATTTCTGCAACTATGAAAAGATAGGTGTGTGAACCTTAATGGGAGTATTTCTTGTTATTTTTATCTTCTTTTAGTCAGACCTCAGCGACTTTATTTTGTAGCTCTTCCTGGTTGATAGGATAGCTGTTTCTTCTTTCTCCTGCTATTTAGAATATATCTAAACAGTGACATCTAAAACTTTGAAGTATATGTGTGTGCTTCTAGAATGTGAAGAGGGTGAAGATGGAGGAGTAAGCTATCACTTCTTACATGCTCATTCTTGAGATATGAGGATGCGATCAGGGTAGGTAGAACATGAAATGATTACCCATGAAGTCAGCCCTTTGAGAACTGTGTTGAGTAGTATTTCACAAAGTATAGATTCCTTTCATAGTCTCATTGTAATAGTCACAACAGCTTTTTTAGATCAGTATCATTGCTTGCTGTGTTTTTAGGAAATTGAGGTTAAAGTTGCTTGCCCAGGGTCACATGGTCAGAATTGTGAACCCTAGTCTTCAGACTCCAGATCCTAGACTCTGTCCTCTAGGTTCTTCTCCTTGTATCAAAGTCTTAACAGTTATCAAAAATAACCAGATATGTTGGCTTATTAATATCCCCCTTAAAAAACTTTTAGACATATAATTTGGCTGCCTCTTCCAATGGATTTTCATCTGAATAAGGTATATGACCAAACTCATTTCATAAGTAATGTAAAAATAGAGGCCATTTATTTTTCTCATTTTTTTAAAAAAATAAATTAGACTTCCAGTTTTGAAGTCCTTTGTTCACATCACATCTGGTAAATCACAGAAGTTTTCTCTTGTCAAAGAACTGCAAGATAATATATACTGTATAGTATTCTTTGGCATTTCTCTTTAAATAGTCACATTATGATTTCAAATAATTTACTGAAATTTCTGTCATTATTTTCCAGGTTAACATTAGCAGAATACCATGAACAAGAAGAAATCTTCAAACTCAGATTAGGTCATCTTAAAAAGGTAAGTATAATGAGAAACTGTGTCTGAAGAAATGCAATTTTTAGTTTACATTTGGTGTTGAAGTTGTTTGGTCATTTGGGCAAATAATAGCTTCACATACCTGTGGAAATCATTAATAGTTACTTTGTGTCAAACCTGTATTCTAACGGTGGAGTTCGTGTCTTTCAACTTGCAAGTCAGCTCCAAGCCCCCAGTGAGAGTGCCTTTTCCACCAGTGATATGCAGATACTTCATTCTGTATACCTCATAGGGCCCCACAAGTGATTCTCTTTTTAGTAAAAAATAAATATAAAGTAAGAGCAGATGATTCTGAAATTGAAGTTATTGTGATGTTGTAAATCACATAGCAGCTCTTACCTTTTACCTAAACTGGCTAAGGAAAGAAGGTGGTGCACCAACCATATTGTAACACAAAGGCATCCTCATAGAATTTGTTGTTGACAGTATTTACAGAGGTATCTTTGATGTAGATCACTCGTCTCTTAAATTCAGCAGCGTGTGCTTTTTGGTGGGTGCTGCTTATCAGGAAGTTGATCAAAAAGTATTTAATAGATTGCTCTTAAGGTGTGCTTGTCGTCTCTCCCTGCCCTTCTCAGATCTTGTTAAATCAGTGGAATTTAAAAGCACTAAGTAGAATCGCAGTTATAGAACAGAACCAGCTAGAGAACCTGATTTTAAAAACCTGGTTTAAAAACCTGATTGTGTTCTTTAAAAAAAGAAAAAAAGATTGCATGCCTGTATGTATACATACAAAACATTTCTGGAGACTTACACAAGAAACTTAACAGTGATCGTATCTGGGGAGTGGCCATGGAGAGGGTGGAAACTTTTCACTTTTCCTGCTGTTCTTCTCTGTATGGTTTGAGTTTTATTTATTATTTTGCTGTGGGATCATTATTAAGATTAAAATTCCAGTTCTTAAAGAAAATCTTTTTCAATGCAAGACATCTCAGCTTTTCATAAGAGGGATGTCTGCTTTTGTTTTTGAATGAGAGTCTAAAATGGTAAAGATTCCTATGTTCTAAGCTGTTTCTTTCCTTTTCACTTTAGGAGGAAGCAGAGATCCAGGCAGAGCTGGAAAGGCTAGAAAGAGTTAGAAATCTACATATCAGGGAACTAAAAAGGATACATAATGAAGATAATTCACAGTAAGCAACTTGGGGGTATGTTGGGTTGGAGATTGCTGAATACTTTCTGACATGAATTGTCCAGAATGATATTTTTGCTTATTATAAATTTGGTGAACCATTCCATGGTATATTTAACTCTGTTGTAGGTGTAATAGTACGTTTTATGAACAAAATTATGATTTGCATTGATTTCAGTTCAGTCGCTCAGTCATGTCCGACTCTCTGCGACCCCATGAATCACAGCACGCCAGGCCTCCCTGTCTATCACCAACTCCCGGAGTTCCCTCAAACTCATGTTCACAGAGTCGGTGATGCTATCCGGCCATCTCATTCTCTGTCATCCCCTTCTCTTCCTGCCCCCAACCTTTCCCAGCATCAGAGTCTTTTCCAGTGAGTCAACTCGTCGCATGAGGTGGCCAAAGTATTGCAGTTTCAGCTTCAGCATCAGTCCTTTCAGTGAACACCCAGGATTGATCTCCTTTAGAATGGACTGGTTGGATCTCCTTGCAGTCCAAGGGACTCTCAAGAGTCTTCTCCAGCACCACAGTTCAAAAGCATCAGTTCTTCGGCGATCAGCTTTCTTCACAGATGCTGATTGCAGCCATGAAATTAAAAGATGCTTACTCCTTGGAAGGAAAGTTATGACCAACCTAGATAGTATATTAAAAAGCAGAGACATTACTTTGCCAACAAAGGTCCGTCTAGTCAAGGCTATGGTTTTTCCTGTGGTCATGTATGGATGTGAGAGTTGGACTGTAAAGAAAGCTGATCACCGAAGAATTGATGCTTTTGAACTGTGGTGCTGGAGAAGACTCTTGAGAGTCTATATTAGATTTGTATATTAAGTATATATTTATACATACAGCATTTATACACACATAGAGGTCATTAAAGCAATGTAACTTTGCAGTTGCAAATGGTTTAAGTACACTGTGTACTCAGATTTACCCTCCTAGCCTTACTGAAGAGGGGGGAAGGATTAGGGTGACAGTGGGGTGGGGTGGAAAGACTATTGGGTTGAAAGTGACACTCGGTTTCTGAATGACCTTTATATGTCTTCAAAGTGTTGAGATTTTTAAGAAAGACTCAAGTTCAGTACATTAATTGTAGATAAATGCTCATCTTTGTAAGTAATTTAAGGAATTAAAACTGTGAAAAGTAGATTGTAAGTGGCAAGTGGCTTCTAACGATAATCCTTTTTTTATTCCCCCCACATTTTTCTAATTCTGAAACATGGAGGTTGTGGCATAGCTACAGCTTGTATATTTTTGTTTGGCCAGAGTGAGCCATGGACTTTGCTTTCTATAACTGGCAGCAACAGTAGCTACCATTACTGTGCACTTTCTGTGTCAGGCATAGTGCTAAGGGTCCCTGCGTTCTGTCATTTAATTGTCACAGTAGCCCATTGCAGTAGGTCATCTTCAATACATAGATCTGGAAAGTGGCTTAGAGAAATTAACTTGTCTAGGGACTAGGGTGACCAAACAAAGAGTTGAGATGTGGCTCTGACTCCACAGCAGAACACCATGCAGTGATGTCACCTCTCTCCACAGGCGTGCCCCTGTCTCAAAATCAAAGTACTTTCAGGATTATTAGTAGAGCTGATGAGGAACTAGGTAGAAATACCTAAAAGTTACTTTTGCCAGAATCTCTCATTTCTTTACTTATTGCTAGAAAATGATACAGATGGAATCCTATATGGGGAAAACAGTTATATCATGAAGATGTAAAGAGAGAAAATGAATGCACATAGAACATGTGACTCACTTTATAATGAGATCTGTTTTTAAGGCCACGTAAACTATCTTGGGTTGTATGTTTTTGAATGGAGAGGACGTGTGGTTCTTGAGTGGTTTGCAGGACCCTGGTAGCAGTTTGGAAATCCCTGGTCCAGTGTACAGCCCTGCACCCCCCTGCTTTATGGCAGGGCAGAAAGAGAGGGAAGTCAACAAGGGTCACTAGTCTAATTGTGTCTGTGCTGCAGTTGGCACTTGGGTCTCACAACTCCACAGCTAATGTTGTTCATCATAGTTACGCCTTCTCTTTGAACCATAGAGTTTTTCCTATGCTCAGAATTAGCTATATTGTGATGATTGCCAAACTGTTGGCAGCATCTGTAATTGTATGTATAACACGTCAGACATTCTGGAAATTTCACAAACATGGAAAATTGTGTAATCCTTGACCTCAGGATGCTGTTTTGTATTCTGTTTCCACAGATTTAAAGATCATCCAACGCTAAATGACAGATATTTGTTGTTACATCTTTTGGGTAGAGGAGGTTTCAGTGAAGTTTACAAGGTAAGTATGAGGAACTGGGTATAGAGACTGAGAATTAAGTTATTGGTTATTATAAACTTAGAAAACATTTAAAATGGTGATAGAATTGTGACTGATATCTACCGGCCCAAATTCCAAACTGTTAAGAACCTGTGTATTGAAATGATCCCTTGGAGAAGGAGATGGCAACCCACTCCAGTATTCTTGCCTGGGAATCCCATGGACAGGTGGGCTATGGTCCACGCGGTTGCAAAAGAGTCGGACACAACTTAGAGTCTAAACAGCAACAATCTTTGGGAGAACTGCTTCTAGTAAACTTGTGACTAAGCAGGAATCAATATTTTACCCTGTTTATCAAGTTTGAAGATTAATTATAGATTAAAAAAAATAGAGAAAACAGCACCATTTCCTGGTAATGGAATAGTGGTGATTTTTACTCTAGTTTTGTACTTTCTGCCTCATCTGTATTTGTTAGAGATGAGTGCTACTTGTATTCTAATAAGATTTATATATATATATAATGTTTAAAATAGATGTACTTAAAAATGAATTCTTTGAAAACCTGGTTTTTACTTTTAAAGTGTTGGCATCTTCCACATCAGAGTGTTTAGTAACCCTGGTTTTGCTGAAGGATTGTCCTGGCTTAGAGTGCTTCAGTTGGCCCAGCAAAGTCCAGGCTACTGTGCCCCCCAATTGATTTTCTGTGAATGAGAAATTCCACCTGTTTTAAATATACCTGTAGATATATAACACGCTCACCTGCCACAACCTCCTTAAATTTCTCTGTTTCTGGCACCTGGCATTTAAATGCCCAATTAGTTTGTCTTTACTGTATGACCCTAGTAATTCCCTCTTTTCTAAGTTGTAACCTATAGTGTTAATGATTTATGTTATGCCCATATAAATTTTTATATAGAAAATCTTTTGAGTAAAATACTTCTTATTTCAGATAAAAGCATTAGTTTTTCTTTTTTTTCTCTTTTTTAATGTTAATTTTTTATTGTGGTAATGTATACATGATACCTACCATTTTAACCATTTTTAAGTATACAGTTCAGTGGCATTACATATACAGTGTTGTGAAAGTATCATCACTTCCCATTTCCAGAATTATGATGGTATTTCTAGTGTACTGCTGGGTTTAATTTTCTAGTATTTTGCTCATATTTTTAATCTGTGATCATAAGTGGTATTGGCTTACAGTGTTTTTTATGTGCAGGCAGCATTGTCTAGCTTTGATGTCATAGTTATTCCAGAAGGAGTTGTGAAATTTCTTTTTTTCATGTTCTGGAATGCTTTGCATTACATGCTGGCTACGTGGAAGTTGTTAGTGCTAACTCATAAAATCAGCTGGGTAGTTGTCATTTTAGAGGAAAATAGCCTTTTCAGTTTCTTTTACAAATATTGACCTATTCAGACTTTCTTCCCTTTCTTAAGTCAGTTTTGATAATTCATTTTTCCTGGAAAATCATCCTATTTCATCTTGATTTCCATACTTTATAAGTTATTTCTCTTATGAAATGTTTATTTTCTGTATCTCTTGACTAATAGGCCAGAGGTTAGTTAGTGCTTCTTGTTTCCTCTGGAGATTAACTTTTTATTTTTGTTGATCAGATCTACTATTTGATTTGTTTTGTTTTCATTGACTTTTGCTTTCAAATCTTCCTTCTATTTAGTTTTCATTCTTGAGTCATATACTTAGTTTATTATTTATTTGGGATAATTTTTAAAATTGTGATAAAAAACACATAGCATAAAAATTACTAACTTAACCTTTTTTAGGTGTTCAGTTGTTGCTGTTCAGTCACTCAGTCATGTCCAGCTCTTTGTGACCCCATGGGTTGCAGCATGCCAGGCTTCCTTTTCCTTCACTATCTCTGGGAGTTTGCTCAAACTCCTGTCCATTGAGTTGCTGATGCTCATCCTTCGTTGTCCTCTTCTTCTCCTGCCTTCAGTCTTTTCTAGCATCAGGGTCTTTTCCAATGACTCAGCTCTTTGCGTCAGGTGGCCAGAGTATTGGAGCTTCAGCATCAGTCCTTCCAGTGAATATTCAGGGTTGATTTCCTTTAGGATTGACTAGTTTGGATTCCTTGCTGTCCATGGGGCTCTCAAGAGTCTTCTCAGTTCAGTAGTGTTATATATTTTCATGTTGTTCTGAAATAGATCTTCAGAACTTTTTCATCTTGCAGAATAGGAGCTCTACTCACTAATCATCAGCTGTCCTTTTCCTTTTCTCCAGCTGCCAGTAACCACAATTCTACTTTATATTTTTATTAATTTGATTATTTTTTGGTAGCTCATGTGAGGAATCACATAGTGTTTGTCTTTTTGTGACTGGTTTATTTCATTTACCATAATGTTCTCAAAGTTTATCCGTGTTGAAGAATGTGACAAGATTTTCTTCTTTTTTTAAACTTGGATAACCCTGGATTGCATATGTATACTTCATTTTCTTTATCCATTCATCATTTGTCAGTTGACTTTGCGTTGCTTCCTTCTCTTATCTGTTGTGAATAGTGCTGCTTTGAGTACGCATGTGGAAATATCTATTTGCCACCTTGCTTTCAGTTCTTCTGTCTGTGTACCCAGGAGTGGGACTATTTCTTTTTTAAAATCATCAAAATTGGTTCTTGGTGCTTTACTTGTTAGTGATTTCTTCATATTTTTTCCTATTCAAACATTTTAACACTTCTGAAATCTAAATGCTTCTTAAAACAATATGTACATTATTGTATTCTTTGCTGTTTTCCATATAGCCCTTCTTAGATTATTGGTGAATCACAGTGTCTTGAACTCAGAAATAGGTTTTGATAATAGGAAAAAATGACACTTGTAGTTCATTGGTGCTCTTACAAATTGCTGCTGCTGCTAAGTCACTTCAGTCGTGTCCGACTCTGTGTGACCCCATAGACGGAAGCCCACCAGGCTCCCCCGTCCCTGGGATTCTCCAGGCAAGAATACTGGAGTGGGTTGCCATTTCCTTCTCCAGCTCTTACAAATTAGGTGATGTTTAATGTGGCTTTTAATGGCTTGAAATGGTTCCCTCCTATAAAACCATGATGGATACATGCATACAGGTGGACTTTAAATTTGGTATATATTAGAAGTTTCTTTTATAAGCAGGCCTCTCTTGTATCCTGTGCTTTCCTAGAGGTAGCTTGTCTTTTAAAAGATCTGTAGAACAGTAATCATCACTTTTCATGGATATCCTCTGCCTATTGTCTTCATCTATTCATGTTTGTGGAAACTGGCAGATAGGTGGTAATAGCATTGGAATTGAAACAGTAAGTTTTTAATTTGGACTTTAAAGCCAAATTCATTCTAAAAATTCCTCAAAAAATTGTATTGGGGAAATCTGTTGTAAAATGCTACTTACTTTTTCAAATTGAGATGTACACCAGGCATCCTCGAAAATCTGTTACCTTTTTTTACCCCATAATCTAGCACCACTGAGCTGATCTGGAACTTGGGACAACAGTGGTGGCCTTTGGGGAAAGCATGTCCCTTTTTTTGGACGGTGCTAGATAAGTGACTAGCTTCTGACATTGTTGAGGTCCAAAATTACTTTTTATTTATCCAGTATGTAGGGGTGCGACTAAACAAACTTAGCAAAGAGATGTGTCCTGTTTCTTAAGGAAGCAGATAGTCTATGTCCCTAGCATTTCAAAAGTGGCAGGACCTCTGAACCTAAAAGTGCTCTAAAAATAAAGCCTATTTAAAAATATTTACAAAAAGGAAAAAAAAAAAGTGGCAGGACTTACTGTTGAAGAATGTCAGGTCCCAGAACCAGCTGAGGGACAAGAACCAAGAGGGGAGAAAGGTCCCAAATAGGGTAGATGATATCCAGAAGGAGAGTTGTTTAGAAGTGACTGTTAAGTCATGGGCTGTCTGTTTGTAGCATATGCTAGGTTTTATTTTCTAAACCCCTTGGTGCCAGTGTGTCTGGAGACTTCTCGATTGTCTCATCACAAGTTTCAAGAAAGATGATTACAACTCTGGAGGAAGTGTGCTGTCCACTGCCCTTGTTATTTAATAATGCATTTTGGACTTTTGAGAATGTTATTCTGTTAAACAGAAACTTCTGGTCAGTTGCCTGTAATTCTTGTTAGCATTATCCACAATATAATTTATTCCTTTTCTTTATAGGCATTTGATCTAACAGAACAAAGATACGTAGCTGTGAAAATTCACCAGTTAAATAAAAACTGGAGAGATGAGAAAAAGGAGAATTACCACAAGTAAGTGATACTAGATCTGATTTTTCAAAATTTAGTATTAATAGCTGTAGTTTGGCACTGTGTTAAGAGCTTTACATGCATTGCTATTGTTTCATTTAATCCTCTTAACTGTCCTTGGAGAGTAAATAAACCTTCCATCTTACTGATAAGGAAATTGATACTTACAGAATTGAGTAACAGCTAAGAAATGGCTGAGCCTGTATTTAAATCCAGACTTCCCTTAATCCAGGCCCATGTGTTTAACCGTCCCCTTCCATTGTGCCTCTAAAAGTAGCTATAATAAACAAGTAAAGCCTCATAAATTATTGTTGCTTGTCTGTAGAAAATGTGAGAGCGTTCTTTAGTGGTCTAGGGACCCTGGGGAGCATGCATGGGGCTCATCTCATCATGGGGAGACCATGCGGCACCTGATGCCCCTCAGTATTTGGTCCCCAGTGCTGGCCCCTCCTCCCCCATCACAGGCTTCCTGTCTCAGAGGTCTTGTCTTCAGTGTCCCACTTGCTGTGCTTGCACCTTTCTAGATGCCATCGTGCAGGATGGGAGGGTGACTCTTTAGAATGAACAGTTTTAACATGTGCAGGTATGAATGTTTTTCTTCCACTAACATCAGCCCTTGCCTGTCTCTGCCCTGAGCTTCAGAACATTGACGTTACAGCTCACTTGCTTTGGAGGCCACTCAGACTTTGCTGTTAGGATCTCCCCTGGCCATAATATTGTTTCTTTTTATAGGAACAAGTACTATGTTAGACATATCCTACCCCTGAAAGGAGAGACAGCCCCTTTTGATATAAAGCAGTCTACCTCCATTCTATAAAAGCACTTCTGTTTTCTCTTATAAATAGTACTCTGGAGGGAAAAAGGCAGAAGACTTTGGACTTTGAAGAGCCTTTTAGGTGGCTTCTAAATCTCAGTGGAAAAATAAAACATTTCTACATCATTAACGCATTCTTGAGGCTTGGAGCAAGGCAACTCCTGCCTTATGGCTACTGTTCATCAGGGACCCAGGAACTCTTGCTGCTCAGTGCAGGTTGGCAGTGGTGCTCAGCGCTGGAAGAGAGAAGGTTCCTGTGGTTTTAGGAAAGAGAGCGCTTAGCAGAGGTGGGAAAAATGATGCTGTATGCTCTGTGCATGGCACTCTGCCTGTGTCCGTGTGTGACAGGCGGCTGCAGTACAGATGTTTCTGAGGAGCAGTTACATTATTACAAGTACATTCCAGGCACTCGACAGGCAGGGACAAATGGCATCCGGCTGCGATTGCCAGGGAGCACTTAAGAGAAGATACCCACATGTTCTGACCAGTTAGGAAAATGGTGAGAAATGTCCTCATCATATTGAGACTCAAAGAGTACCTTAGGGTATAGGAACAGTACCTGCATCTCTTTCACAGTGTCCTTCGGCTATCCTTGGAGCCTGTTCTGCAGCTTGTGTGCGCTGCTGACTCTAAACCAGCTGACTCTACAAGGGATGGACCTTGGTGAACCTTGAGGAGATAGTTCCTCTGCAGAGATTTATACAGACTTTGCCTTGTCTCCGTGTCCAGCTTTCAGGCTGAGTTTAAAGAGAACTCAGGGGTCGAAGACTGTGGTGACTGCCCATGGGGGTTGTGCTCACTGTAGCCTTTTGAAGCAGTGAGGGATGGACACCAGGACCTCCTTGACACACTTGGCAAGCTGTTTGAGCCCTGGTGGGTGTGGATGGGGTCTCCTTTCCCATTTGTCTGCCAGATGGAGTCGCAGAGCAGGTGAAGCGGGTGGTAGTCTCGTGTCTGAGCTCTTAGAGGTTCAGCTCCAGCTCACTGTGCTGCCTTCCTATTCTTTGCTTCCTCACCAAAGCAGGAATTACGGCTCCTGAGCACCTTCTGTGGAACCATCTGGGCAGGAGCCATTTCCCAGTTGATAGACACACAGGTGGAGGGGCGGGTGGTGCAAAATTTTTGTGACCTCCATTCATCCTTGTGGGAAAATTCTTATAGCACTTTCACCTTTCTTGGAAAGATTTTGCTTGCTAAGTGATAATAAATCATACAGAGGAATTTTAGGCTATAAATAATAGTGAATTAGCAATATGGTATTAACCCCCTTGAACTGAAATTAAGGAGACATATCAGGCACTGAACAGATTTTAGAGAGTGCTTCAAAAATTCAGTGTGAAACTGAAAAGGAGTAAGATCTTCTGCTTGCTTTTTCCTTCATGGGGATGACTTCCAAGCCCCATCTGGAATCAGAACATGTATTTGGGTGAAAAAGAAAGAAAAATTCAAAGAAAATAAAAGACTGTTGTATTGTTTTATTTTGAGTTCTATTTTGCACCCCCTTTCCTCTCCTTTCTCTACAAAGTAATAGAAGTAACTGATTGTTTTGCTTTTGCATTATTAAGCATTAATAGGCATTACTTGATTTCTTTAACCTCCCAAAATAGATATTAAGAAATTTATGGTAGGAAAAATTTCATATAAAACTATCCGCAGAAATAACTGTATCTGTAGAAATAACTGTATCTGTAGAAATAACTGTATCTGTACTCTTGTATGATACTCTTTTCTAATTTTCTGGGATATAATTACTGAAAGTAATATCTACTTAGAGTAGAAGACTAAATGGATCAGTTTCCTATTTGTTTCCTTATTTATAGTGCATTAGCCCCTTTGATGTATAGTTGAAATTTGAATATACAAAGGATGTAAGAATATAAGGAGAACCTCTGCCTTGCCTGGTGAACTATAGCAAATGGCCTTAGAGCCCGAGGTGATGTTGAGGGGGGTCCTTTCATGACACACAGAAAGTTTCCTTAGGTGGCAAGGACTTGTGACACTTTCTTTAACTTATAATTTTTTCTTCCTTTATTTTCCTCAGTTTTTTGTACCTCCATGGAGAAATTGGTCTCTACTTTGAAATGCACAAAATCAAAAAGTTAAAAGGGCAGAGAATGATAGATTTCTAGTGTGTGAGAATAAGAAATGACTTAACAGTAATCTGTTTAGACCATATGTTTCTGAACTTGTTTTTTTTAGAAACAGTACCACCTTTATTTTACCAAATGAAATGAGGTATTATATGATTTCTTTTTTATGGTCCATGCTATGAGGCATGTGGGATCTTAGTTCCCCACCAGGGATCAAACCTGCTTACCCTGCTTTGGAAGTGTGGTGCTGCTCTGACTCAGTGCTGACCAGTGTTTCTTTTCAGAAAGACATAAAGATACTGATGAGGACTTCCCTGCCAATGCAGGGGACATGTGTTTGATCCCTGATCCCAGAAGATTACACATGCCGCAGGGCAGCTAATAAGCCTGTGCATCAAAACTACTAAATCCACGTTCTAGAGTCCATGCTCTGCAACAAGAGAAGCCACCGCAACTAGAGTAGCCCCGACTCACCACAGCTAGAGAAAGCCTGTGCACAGCAACAAAGACTCAGTGCAGCCAGAAATTCTTTAAAAACTTAAAAAAAAAAATGCTGATGAAATGAAGCATCAGAAGAAGCAAAACTGCCCCAAATGGCCACTTGAAAAATAAACCTAATCAAACAATGTTTTCTTTGGGGAAGAATATTTAATCACTTTTAGATTCCCATTCTTCCCCTCGCTCTTCCCCTAGTTGTTCCTCAGTTTTCTTCGATGAGTACTTTCTGTGTTTTTGACATGAGTACATTTCAGAAAACATCACTTTTTGGGGATTTTATTTTATCATACTTGGAATGTTTTCCTTTTTACAACAAAAACAAACTAAATGGTGCTAGGTTACTTAAAATATAATATCCTAAAATATATATATATAATAATATCCTATTACTCTTTTTAAGTAAGAACTAAATTTTATTCTTTAAATTTTAGTATATGAATATGTCAGATTACATAGTAAATTTTTCTTCCTTATCTTACTAAAAAACTCTTATTCTAAGAAAACTAAGGTTCCCATAGTTTCACACTTTTTGTCAAATTAGCATTTTCTTAGAAAGTAATGCTGATAGTCCTTTAAATTCTTTTTTGTAAAGAATAGGATTGAAAAACAAATCCAATGCATTTGTAATTGCCTTATCTTACCAGCAGTCCTTTTACTCAGTGAGTTTACATGCCCAAATTGATCCCTGTGATGGAACCCCAGGGTATAAACATTTGGGGATAGAAAGTATCAGCTTCAGAGAAAAGAAAACAAGTGCTAAATTATCATTTTTAAACCTCTGCTGTTTGGGTATCAATATAAAAGAGTTAAGGTTATCACAGAATGAACTTGCAAAGGATCAAAGTTAGTGCCTACTGATTTCCCAACAGCTTGGCAGAGACCTGTGGAGAGAGCAGGGTGGAGAAAGACTCGGCCTAGGTGGACTTGAATGGAGTGAACGTGCAGCAACAGTGGGGACGCGTGAGAGAGAATTAGGGGGTCCTGGAGGAGTTCCGAAAGACAGGACAGAATACAAGATGTTAAATGTGTCCCTTTAAACAAGATACTGAATGTTTCCCTTTTGTTCACAGGCATGCATGTAGGGAATACCGGATTCACAAAGAACTGGATCATCCCAGAATAGTTAAGCTGTATGATTACTTTTCACTGGACACTGACTCGTAAGTACTATGCCGTTTCTAGCTTAGCAGAGAATATTATTTTCTTGCAGTGTGTTGATGACTCATGGAATGGACTTTAAATCTGGGTCCAGAAAATACTGTCTTAGGGGCCCAAATGTATTTATGGGCAAATGATTGTATTTGAATTCAGATTGGGGCCAGCAAGACATACATTTCTTGGCCACAGGATGGGTGCAGTTGCGTGCTGGTCAGTGTTACAGCCAGTGTGGAGGGGAGAGGCATAGGGCTGATGTGTACTGTTTGCCAGTTTCTGTGGAATGAGACTCTGAGCATGTCCAGTTTTTTTAAAAAAAGGGGGGGCAGCTTTATTGAGATAGGTTTATATACCATATGGTTCACTCATTTAAAAGTTCACAGTATTCACAGGTATATTGCAGCCATGACTGTAGTCAGTTTTGGAACATTTTCTCCACCTCAGAAAGAATTCCTGTGCCTTATTCTATCATCCCCCTTTTCCTCTACTCCATTCCTGCTGTAAGCAACCGCCTATCTGCTTTTTGTGTCTATAGATCAGCTATTCTGGGACTTTTATAGAATAGATCATATAGTGAGTGAACTTTTGTGGCTGTCCTTTCACTTAGCCTGGTGTTCTTTTCACGTTCTTCTTGTGTCATTTATCAGTACTTCGTTCTGTTTTATGACTAAATATATTCTACTATATGGAAATGCTACCTTTTGTTTATTCATTTATCCTGCTGCTGCTGCTGCTAAGTCACTTCAGTCGTGTCCGACTCTGTGTGACCCCATAGACGGACGCCCACCAGGCTCCCCCATCCCTGGGATTCTCCAGGCAAGAACACTGGAGTGGGTTGCCATTTCCTTCTCTAGTGTGTGAAAGTGAAGTCGCTCAGTTGTGTCTGACCCTTAGCAACCCCATGGACTGCAGCCCACCAGGCTCCCCAGTGGCTTAAAAACTAGCTCACAAGATTTCTGAGAATTTAACTCTCAGCTCTCAGAAATTGGTACAAATTGGTGCTGGCATACCACAGACAAGCAGCAGTCAAGTGAGGCTGATGAACACTGATGGGCCTTTTGAAGTTCTAGTAGTATGACTTCATCATAGAATTAGAATGAAACGTGGCAGAGCCTAATGCTACATCTGAGAATATAGGTTGGTTCAGAGGCTTCTAGGGATTTCAGTCCAGCCTTCTCACTTTGTAGGTGGAGAGTTGAGGACCAGAGAAGTTACATGACTTGTCTGAGATCTTTAATAAACGTAGACATTGTATTTATTTACTTGGTATAGGTAAGCTGTTAATCTCTTGGTGTATCCAGGAGTTTAGAAATAATTCAGCATTTGGAAACATCTTCTCTGTTGGAGTCTGAACTGAATCAGGAAAGCATGCTTAGGCCTGGCCCGCAGGGGTTTCCTTCCGCCTCCCAGGGTGTTCGGCCTCTTCCAGATGGCAGCTGTCTCAGAGCTTGCTGTGCGAGAGCCCATCCACATTTAGAAATGGCCCCAAAGGGAGACCATAATTCCCTTTGGAAGCATCCACTCAGGGATTTCCCCTTTCCAGTCAAGTGGAGTCAGCACAGTGCTGTGTGTGGTGTGGAGTGGGGTTCAGAAAAACAGCGAGTTAAAAAGCAGGTTTCCACAGGGTGGCTTTATTGTTTTGCTTTCAGTAAGTTCCTTGAATACTAGGAAGGACACACATACTCCCCAAATATAAGCAAAATAATCATTTCAAAAATAAATATAATGACTTGGATTATCTGCTGTTTTGACTTGTATACACACTTTTAACTAATCTGAGAAATTGAGTTGATTTTACACTACTCTTGAGTTGTTTACTTTCTTTTTCCTGTTGTGTGTATGGTGAATTTTCCCTCAAAATAAGTCAAATCATTGTTTTAGAAAGTTTTCTGAGAGTTGAGTATTAAAAATGAAATTTTATTTTCAGTTTGCATTGGGTCCAAAATAAATTCACTAAGCCTGAGAGTCCATGCCTCAGATTTCAGTATATTAGATCAGAGAAATCGATACATTTTAGGCCTGTTTTCTCAAATAGAATGCTAGCATGTTGGGACATGCTATGTATTGTAAGAAGCATGAGCTGTTGGTCAGTTTGGGGGTCCCTTGGGACTTGGAAAATTCTGAAAGAGATGGGAATACCAGACGACCTGACCTGCCTCTTGAGAAACCTATATGCAGGTCAGGAAGCAACAGTTACAAATGGACATGGAACAACAAACTGGTTCCAGATAGGAAAAGGAGTACGTCAAGGCTGTATATTGTCACCCTGCTTATTTAACTTATATGCAGAGTACATCATGAGGAACGCTGGACTGGGAGAAGCACAAGCTGGAATCAAGATTGCTGGGAGAAATATCAATAACCTCAGATATGCAGATGACACCAGCTTATGGCAGAAAGTGAAGAGGAACTAAAAAAGCCTCTTGATGAAAGTGAAAGAGGAGAGTGAAAAGGTTGGCTTGAAGCTCAACATTCAGAAAACAAAGATCATGGCATCTGGTCCCATCACTTCATGGGAAATAGATGGGGAAACAGTGAAAACAGTGTCAGACTTTATTTTTTTGGGCTCCAAAATCACTGTGGATGCTGATTGCAGCCATGAAATTAAAAGATGCTTACTCCTTGGAAGGAAAGTGATGACCAACCTAGATAGCATATTCAAAAGCAGAGACATTACTTTGCCAACAAAGGTCCGTCTAGTCAAGGCTATGGTTTTTCCAGTGGTCATGTATGGAAGTGAGAGTTGGACTGTGAAGAAAGCTGAGCACCGAAGAATTGATGCTTTTGAACTGTGGTGTTGGAGAAGACTCTTGAGAGTCCCTTGGACTGCAAGGAGGTCCAACCAGTCCATTCTAAAGGAGATCAATCCTGGATGTTCATTGGAAGGACTGATGCTGAAGCTGAAACTGCAATACTTTGGCCACCTCATGCGACGAGTTGACTCATTGGAAAAGACTCTGATGCTGGGAAAGGTTGGGGGCGGGAGGAGAAGGGGACGACGGAGAATGAGATGGCTGGATGGCATCGCCGACTCTGTGGACATGAGTTTGAGTGTACTCCGGGAGTTGGTGATGGACAGGGAGGCCTGGGGTGCTGTGATTCATGGGGTCGCAAAGAGTCAGACACGACTGAGCAGCTGAACTGAACTTGGGAGTGTGTGTGTCCACAGTTTGTTGCTTTGCTTCCTGAAGGTCTTCAGTGGCCCATAGGCCCTGAGTGTGAGTCCTGTGTCTGTTTGATCTTAGATGAGTTGGCCCTTGCAGGCTGTGTTCACCAGGCTCCTTTGTCATTTGTTGTTCAATGAGATTCATTCAATGGGAAGACAGAAGTGGTGGTGGGTGGAGACTCATCCCTGCATGGTTCCAGGTTCCCTTGGTGACCCTGTTCTGATTGTACCATCTCCACCCTCTGGCCTTAGGGTGCTAACGACTTCCTGCTGTAGATGATTTCTAGGGTGCTCACTGGCCACTTTGTCTTCTCAGCTCTTCCATCATCTGTGTGATTAGTTCTCTGAATTAAAGCCTCTCCATTTTAAATACTCTAGTAATTTTTATTTGTCAGTAAGACCCTGAGTGATTTAGCCACATTGTTACAGCTTGCTGTTGCTGCTGCTAAGTCACTTCAGTCGTGTCCGACTCTGTGTGACCCCATAGACGGCAGCCCACCAGGCTCCCCCGTCCCTG
Organism: Moschus berezovskii; assembly: GCF_049115385.1. NCBI lineage: Eukaryota > Metazoa > Chordata > Mammalia > Artiodactyla > Moschidae > Moschus > Moschus berezovskii. The sequence continues at coordinate 58,702,024 of NC_142479.1, forward strand.
GGATTCTCCAGACAAGAACACTGGAGTGGGTTGCCATTTCCTCCTCCAGTGTGTGAAAGTGAAAAGTGAAAGTGAAGTCGCTCAGTCGCGTCCGACTCTTCACGACCCCATGGACTGCAGCCTACCTGGCTCCTCCATCCATGGGATTTTCCAGGCAAGAGTACTGGAGTGGGCTGCCATTGCCTTACAGCTTAGAACAGTTTAAAAGGTATTCATCTCTCAGGAAGCCTTACTTCAGTTTATGACTGCCTTGGAGGACAGACACATGACCCTTCATACCATGAATGCTGTGTAGTTTTAGATTTGGATCTGTGTGACATACTGGTATAGGTGAAAGAAAAAACTCATACTATATAATGATACATTTTTTAGAACTACAGATACTGTCCTTTAAAAAGCTCTTTTATACCTTGTGTATTTAGCAAAGAAAGATCATAGTATATGCAGTCTGCTAGGAGCAGTAGTGTGCAGTTAGCCCTGGGGACCTGGGAAGACCCTAGATTCTTCCTTACTGTCAGCACCCAGGGTCATATAAAATGTTTGCAGTGAGGATTGTGTATTTGATCATAACATACTTGTTTAGAAATGGAGCATCCTGTGGATAGTAGAGTAAGTGTCTAGCTTAAATACATGACAGTTCCTGTCAGTATTCCTAAAGTCTGATTCACGAAGCGGTGTGCCCTGGGTGAACTTTAGCAGAGCAGGTTCCAACGTGAAGGGTGCAGACACTCTTCACTAAGAGTTGGCAGTTTACTTCCTGTAAACTACTAATACTGAATAAAGAATAGAAGAATATTTTAAAGAGCAAAGAAGAAGGAAGTGAGAGGCTATCTACCTCAGCGGTCCCTAACCTTTTTGGCACCAGGGACCGATCATGTATGTGGAAGACAGTTTTTCCACAGATGGGGCGGGGGGTGGGGGATGACTTTGGAATGATTCAAGCTCATTACAGTTATTATGCAGTTTATTTCTATTATTATCACAGCAGCTCCACCTCAGATCATCAGCATTAGATCCCAGAGGTTGGGGACCCCTGAATTACCTGATGGTTTCACTGGGGCTTGTGTAGTTAGACTTAATCTGCTTGCTTTTATCCTACGATCAAGTATTGGTTTATTTGTCTTTAGGTTTTGTACAGTACTAGAATACTGTGAGGGAAATGATCTGGACTTCTACCTGAAACAGCACAAATTAATGTCGGAGAAAGAAGCCCGATCCATTATCATGCAGATTGTGAATGCTTTAAAGTACTTAAATGAAATAAAACCTCCTATCATACACTATGACCTCAAACCAGGTATGTCTAATTTTTAGGAGACAGTATTGGTGGTATTTCTTTGGTCTTTAAGTAACTTTCAATTTTATAGTTATGGGATTTGGTGGGGGCCAAAAAGGCCTAATAGAATCTGACTCTAAATTGCCTGGGTAGGTGTGGGAATAAGAGAGTCCTGGCCACACATCACGGGGTTTAGAAGGTTGGGTCGTATTCAGTGCTCTGGAGAAACAATGCCCTTGTCTTTAGAGCCAGGGCAGTTCATGATGTCAGTCCAATTAAGAAAGAACTCCTCTGGCAAGCTTGGTTTTGTTTTTTCCCATTACTCACACTATACAGCAATCCTTCTACCCCAAGTCTCTTTGATAAGTGCCCTCACATTAGCAAATTATTTTCCACATATGTACCCCATTTCATTAAATTCTGAGCAGAGTTTTCCATCTTTTTGTATGGTTACTATCTAATTTTGATAGTTGTTGGCAGGGGAGAGAGCGGTTTGACTTCTGTCTGTTGTCATCCTCAGCTGTTGCTTAGAAGTCTGCCTGTGTGCTCTTTAGACAGCTCTGTCCAGCTGAGCTTAGGTGTTGGGAAGAGTCCACTTTACCTTCTGGTGGGGATAGTTAACTTTGCCATCTTCTTCTGATAGTTACATGTTAAATCTCACTATTCTAATGACTAAAGTGAAAGTGAAAGTTGCTCAGTTGTGTCTGACTCTTTGCGACCCCATGGACCATACAGTCCATGGAATTCTTCAGGAGTGGGTAGCCTTTCCCTTCTCCAGGGGATCTTCCCAACTCAGGAATCGAACACAGGTCTCCCTTATTGCAGGCAGATTCTTTACCAGCTAAGTCACAAGGCAAGCCCCTTTAATGACTAAATAAATGATTAAAAAATTCATTACAAGGAAGTGATTTTTAAAAAGATGGCTACTGTGTGATTGGGTTTTCTTTTACTGAATCCATTACATTTTCCTGCCCCAGGAGCTGTAGGTGGCACTGTGGCACTAACTTAGATTCCCCTGTATGTTTTCTTTGATTCCACACCACCCTCCCCAAACTACTGTTCCAAACAGGGTGGTTTAGAGATCCTTACTGAAAGTTCAGATGAAAGTTTCCCACTATTTTTGACCAACCATCCCAATGATATTTTACTTGGGCTAGTTAATTATTTCTTTCCACTGCTCATAGTGCTGGTTTTGGCACATTAAGCAGGTGATTCTTGGAAAAGAGAAATTTGCAGCCAGACACTTACGACTCTCCTCTAGCATCCAGAGTCCAGATTGTTTCATTCCAGAGATTTAAATGTTTGCTATTATGTGTAAGAATTGGAGTCCAGTTGTCCTCTTCTTGTCTGTTATGTCCTCTTCTTGGCTTTTCCTAGTAAGTCTCTTTTTTATTCATTAAGATTTTTATCTTTTTAGGTAATATTCTTTTAGTAAATGGTACAGCATGTGGAGAGATAAAAATCACAGATTTTGGTCTTTCCAAGATAATGGATGATGATAGCTACAATTCAGTGGACGGCATGGAGCTAACATCGCAAGGTGCTGGTACTTACTGGTAGGTACCTGAGAGATCTGTCCAGTTGGCTGGAGATGTGACTGTGCTATGCTGACGTGTTGGTGATTGTTCATTAGACTACATTCTGTCTGCTTAGGCAGAAATGCTGTATACCATGGTAGACTTTCCTCTCCAAATATTTGCTGTCTTGTCAGCAGTTTGACTCTTTGTATTTACATGAATTTGTCTTAATTTTTCCTTTTATTCTTAAAAACCATTGAGAGAGGGATTATGCGTGACCAGGCATTTTGAGTTGTGTGTTTGCTCCAAAGGTCAGGCCCTACCGAGTACATGGAGAATGAGGTTACTCGTGTGTATATAAAGAATGGCCCTCACTTCCTTTCAGAATTTCAAATGCAGGTCTCTCTCTTCCTGAGTTGATGGGATGAGGAAATTTTTTCTATAGTTGCCTGAAGATGGTGGACTGAAGAACCCAGGAGTTACGAAGATTAGGATGTAAAATAAGCACAGCATCCCTTGAAATCTAAACAGGAAAAAGTGAGCATGGTTTGCCAAGAATTGTATCCATTTCTGGCAGCCATGTTCCAAAAGGTTTTGAGCCACATTTCTTTCCATCTGTCGTCACTTGTCCACCCCCAGCCTCTCTACCCAGCTGGCTCTGCCTGCCTGTCTGTGCCCTGTCATACTCTGTCTCGTACTCCTTTTGACAGTTAGCACCATAAAAGATACCTGTGGCTCAGGCATTTGACTTTGTGATTGTAAAGGTGTTAACAGAGCTTACTTTTCACTTCTGAGGTGGTAACACAAAGCCACACATTGGAATGTTTGATTCTGAACATGGAGAAGCCTCCTGTAGCATTAAGGGAGGAGAAATGCATGCAGTTAAATTCCAAGGTCAGTTGGCCAGATCACTGATGTTTGAGACTTGAGGGCCCTGGCCCTTAGCCAGTTAGTGACTGTCTGGGAATGAGGGTGTTGAGGGGAAGCAGACAGAGAAGAGGGGGACATCAGCCCTGTTCTCATCACCCCCACCACATTGAAGAATTGATCATATCCTGCTTAAAGCACCATGTACATACAATTTCAACTTTCCCTTGTTCCTTATTGTTTGTGGAGATGGTACCTATAGTGAAAATCAGTCCCTAAATTAAAACTTTGAGATTCTAGGTTTAAAATAGAAGCTACACTTACAGTGTGTATTCACTTGGTGGTTTTTGTGGGTTCCTGTCAGTAAATGGTACAAAAATATCTGCTGTTGGAAATTCTGGAAGCAGGTCTATACGTCTGCTTTATAAATTCACCAGAACTTGGATTTGAGTTCTTTCATTTGATAGCTTGTACTTTTTTAAAGGTGAAGATTTTTCACATTTAAATTAGTTATCTCATTGCTGCCTGTTGCTGTATTTGCTAAGCTATAAAATTCAGTAGTTTGGCATTTACATAAAAGTATATAATGTTTGGGATTTGCTTCAAAGGAATCTGGGGGAGATTAAGAGGAGTGTACATGAACAAAGATTTGCCATGTTGACAGTTACTAAAGCTGGATGATGTTTACTTGGGGGTTCATTTTATGATGTTTTTCTACTTTGTATTTGAAGACTTTTTTTTTTTTTTTCATGGTAAGAGTAAGGTAGAAAAGAAGCTACTGAGAAAATTAAATTGTTGGAGTTTCTGTGAAGGTTTAAAAAGTAAAAATTCTCCATATTGGTGTTTTTAATCAGCATCTTCAGTGTCATCCTCATATTATGTCCCAGAAAGATACAGATAGAATGTGAGGACATAATAAATTTTAAGTGATCATTTGCAGCATTTGGTTGTTCCAGAATTCTTCTACATGGAATACTGCTTTTAAACAAGTAACCTGTAGACTAGGCCTTGAGAATCATTTTTCTCCACGAGGATTTTATCATGATGGCATATGCAATTATGTTTGTTTTTTAAACACAATTTAGTGCAATATCTTAGAACTCTCTTCTATTCTCCCTCCCAAAGTCCTTGATAGGGACTTAGAATGATTATTATGTGGGTGAAAAACTAGTCTGTTTCTTCATTTACAGATAGGGAAACTGAGACCTAGAAAGTGATATGCTAAACTTACACTATTAAGGGACAGTGTCTTCTGTATTCTCATTATTTGACCAAATTATTACTTTGCATTTGGATAAGTCCGGCAACCTCCGTTTTTCCTCACCACAAACAAGAACTGACTTCTTCCCCACCACTTCCACAAAAAAGTTATAAGGACATTAAAAGATCATTTTAGAATCAAGATTTTGTTATTTATCCAAGCTCATATTTAAATTATGAATAATAAAGAATCCAGAGCCGTGAAAACCTGGGATTCAGGGAGGTTTTAGTGGCATTTGGATGAGAGGTTCTTTTTATCGATTCTTTCATCTATATTTTTATTTCTTTACCTTTCTCTCCCCCTGCTCCCCTTGTGAGTTTTCTGTCTATATTTTCATTTTTCCATGTGTGTTTTGGCTAGACACTTTGATTGTGAAATAATAATCTAGGTCAATGGTCTTAATAATTTTGAAATGACTATTAAAAGAAATAGTGTAAAACTATACTTCTTTAAAAAAAAAAAAAAGCCCATCATCTGAACATTTTCTGCCTCTCAACTCTTATGATCCCCTTTCAGCTGTACATTTAGGTTTTTATACCAGAAGCACAGTAGGGTTTAAAATAGTTTTTCACAAAATTGATTTTGCCAGCATGAAATCTGCAGAGGTCGATCTGTTATCTTCAGAATTCTGCCTTCCAGCTGTGCCATGGCTAAGACTCCAGGCAGTGAGGAGAGGCATATTATTTGGTTTCCTAAATGCTAAGAGGCACTTACCTTCCACACCATACAATTTGGTGTGGTTGGCTGTCCAGCTAGTCTTTTTAGAGGTCAGGAGTGGGTGGGGAGGGAAGGAATTCAGATGAGGATTGAGTTGGGCTAACAGCTAGAAGTTTATTTGGCTTTTAGGCACTATTTGTTAGTCTTCCATAAGCCCCTGATCATCCTTAAAGTAGGAAATATAAAATGTCCCTTCATAATTTGAACTTTACTGTCACCATTGATTATAATTGTAGTCAGTCTAGATTTCCAGAAGAGGCTACCTTAAGAAAACACTTAGTAGCCACTCCCCTCAGAGCTTTATACTGGATCCTGAATTCATTTGGATTTTTAGAAGAGTTATTTATTTTAGAGACTGTTTCTTCTTCTGTCAGCATGAAAGGAAGTCACACCACTTGTATTTCAATGTTTGTTGCTACAGCTATCATAAAAGGAAATGCACTTCTGTGTTCCCCCCTCCTTTTAAACACTTGCTGAATGACATTTTACACTAGGCACAGGCCTGGAAAAGAATGCTGGGGTGGGTAAAGTAGGAACTAGGGAGAATATTTACCTCTCTCAGTAAATAAGAAATAGGACATGACCACCTCCTTAACTTAGAGTGTCTTTATCAGCTGGGTCTAAGTTGGCTTTCAGATGTTAAGATTCAGATATTTTTATTTTCATCAAAGTCCTTAGTTTGCCTTTTTGTACATATCTTAGATTTATACAGTTGTTTTTCTAAGAATTTTTATTTCCCTTTTGTCCAGGTATTTACCACCAGAGTGTTTTGTGGTTGGGAAAGAACCACCAAAGATCTCAAATAAAGTTGACGTCTGGTCAGTGGGTGTGATCTTCTACCAGTGTCTTTATGGGAGGAAGGTAATGGAGACGGCTGGACGTGGTGGCTTCTGTGGTGCATGTACACAGTGGCACTGTGTAAATTAGTCCCTTGGGATTAATCATTGGATTATACAGAATGGAATCCTGAAAGCTGTGGTTTGAAGAAAATACAGACTTAATTATAGAAGCTTTATGCATATAAGCAGAAATTTTCAGTTCCAGAGCATCTACTGAATTCTGCTAGGCTGTTGAAGACATCCTTTTTTTGCCATTCACAGTTAGATCTAGAGAGCCCGTGCGCCACAACGAGAGAGCCCATATGCCACAAGTAGAGAGTCTCAGTGCAGCCAAATAAATAAATATTTTATATATATACACATATACACACAATCTTCCCAAGAGCCATTCTTAAGGGTCACGAGAACTGAAACTTGAAATACCTGCAAGGCTTCTTATTCCCAGCCACCCCATTAGCATAAAGTATGCTTTGTATTTCTATACTGGGGAACTGGTGCCAGAAAGTACTTATTTTCTGTTACTTCTAATAAAGATAATATTAAGTGAAAAGCTAGGTAGTAAACTACACATAATGAATTTTCACATATTTTCCGTGTGAGCATAATATCTTGTAAATGTATATCATGGGATCCAGTTGTATATTTATATTCCTATTTCTGCTACCAGTGCATTTGTATGTTTCAATGTTCCCCATTGGGCTGTGGGTATAAACCATTTGGGAGTTCTGCAACTCACTTAGATTCCTAATACTTTGATTACAATCCCCAGACCAAACTCTTAATTCAGATTTCAGCTTAGTCTTTAACTTTGCTTTGGTCTTTGGTTCTTTATTGTACCTATCTAGCATTCAGAAACTATTCAGAACTAATGGGGTTAATTATTATTTATACTCTGATATTATAGAAGTGCTGCTGATAATGGTGGCAGAGGTTATCTAGCAAGAACTGTGATCTCAGTAGAAACACTATAGAGATGACACTAGGTGTGAACTTCTTTCTTAGGAGTTTATTAGAAAATAGCGATTTGTGGCACAGATGAAGCCACTCACTGAGTAGCCCCAGCTCTTCTCCCCGCCCCCCCACTATGTCCTGATCCCTCTCCTCTTTCCCTTCCTTCCCATCTTTTTATCTGCGTCTTGGCACACATACATATTACTTACCACTTTGGGCAAAAGAGGTTGCTGGTTCTTGTTCTGAATCTTCCTTTGCTGTAAGCAAAGCTTAACAGAGGCACTGTACTATAGCAAATGCTACTTCTGGTCCCAGCTCTGCATTAACGTAGATGTTGGAACTTGAGCAAGTTACTTCAAATCCACGCCTTTCCATCCTTTATCTATAAAATGAGAGAATTAGAGGAGATCATCTCTTAAGTTCCTTCCAGCAATTCTTGTGGAAATATCTGTTTACCTTTCCCTTCTCTTTGCTTTTGAATTGTGTTTTCTTTAATTTTAACCAGAGGCCTACCTTTGTTTTTTTATATGATAGCCTTTTGGCCATAATCAGTCCCAGCAAGACATTCTACAAGAAAATACTATCCTCAAAGCTACTGAAGTGCAGTTCCCGCCAAAGCCAGTAGTAACACCTGAAGCAAAGGTAAGTTTTGACCCATTGGCCAGCAGAAATGTCTGCTTTGCTTTCTCTATTATTTCTCTGGGTAATTTCTCCAACCTCTGTCTTCTTCTCCCCGTCTCTTCCCACAACAAATATGTATTAGGTACCTAGTATTAGACAACTTCCCAGGTGGCACAGTGGTAAAGAATGTGCCTGCCAATGCAGGAGACGTGAGTTCAGTCCCTGAGTGGGGAAGATTCCCTGGAGTAGGAAATGGTAACCCATTCCAGTATTCTTGCCTGGAAAATTCCATGGACAGAGGAGCCTGGCAGGCCACAGTCCATGGGGTGACAAAGAGCTGGACACGACTGAGCGACTAACCACAAGTGGAAGTACTCCACACTGTTCTGGGTGGTGGAAAGCACCGTGACTGTATAGCAGTGAACTGCATAGACAAGGTCTCCACCCTCATAAAGTGTATGTTTTACTAGGTGAGATAGATGGTAACTAAAAATGAATACCCTTCAGATAGTGATAAATATTAGAAAGAGGAGAAATCAGACTAACGGAAAGGGAGAGGTGGGAACCTCCTTTTTTGATGTCATGGTAGAGAGGTCTCCATGATGAAGTGACTTTTTTAAACAGTATTGACAGATGTAAAGGTGGGAGCCATGTGTAGATTTGGGAGAATATTCTGAACCGAGAGAAGAGAATGAAGCTCAGATGTGAGTGTGAGCTTAGCTAGTCCCCAGAGCAGGCAGAGCAGAGGAGAGCGGAGAGAGGCAGCAGGATGGATTTAAGCTTATGGGAGGCAGTTGAAGGTTTTTGTCCGGCCAGCCATGTAATCTGATTGCTCTTTCAAAAGCCTACCCTGGCAGCTGTGTAGAAGGAAGATTCAAGGCAAAAGGAGTGTATTTGAGTTGGTATCCAAGCCAAGAAAACCTTCCAGCTCCAGATATCTCACTAAGGAAGCTTCATTTTTAAAGGTCAAGGACCACTATGTTCATTTCTATGAATTTGTTATCTTCCAAATGCTTTAATAAAGCAACTGCCTATAGATGTCTTTGCTTTTGAAAAACCAGGAATTTTATCAATTAAACATGGAAAAATAGAAAATCAGTAATTCATTTTATGCTTTTAGATAGATTAAAGTCGACTTTACTTTTTAGAGCAGTTTTAGACTCATAGCAAAACTGAGTGGAAGGTAAACATTTCCATACACTCCCTGCTGCTGCACCCCTCTCCCCTTGCCCTGGCACACTCCCCCAGGGCACAGCCTCCTCCACCAGAATGTCAGCAACCTGCACCAGAACGGTGGACCTACATCTAGGCATCATCATCACCCTAATGCAAAGTATAGACTTTCGATGATACTCTTTTAGAAATAAAAAAACTGATTCAACTGTTTAAATAATTGTATTTAAGGTTTTATTAAATAGAGCTGTCTGGTTAAAAAATAGGAAAAGACAGATAATGTATGTAAGGGCCTCTGCCAATGCAGGGGACACGGGTTCAATACCTAGTCCGGGAAGATCCTACATGCTGTGGGGCAGCTAAGCCTGTGTGTCACAACTACTGAGCTCACGTGCCTAGAGCCTGTGCTCTGCAACAAGAGAAGACTCTGCCGTGAGAAGCCTGTGCACCACAACTAAAGAGCAGTCCCTGCTCGCTGCAACTAAAGAAAGCCCTTGCACAGCAGTGAAGATCAAGTATTACCATAAATAAACAAATAAAATAAAAAATAATTGTAGAAACTGAAGCTGTGTAGCTCTTCATACCCAGCACAAAGGAAACATCCATGTTGGTAGTAAATTAGGAATCCAAATCAAATCCCACTCACAGTAAGCTTGTATATTTGCAGAACTCTTGGGGAGACAAGTCCTGGTCAGATTTTCCTTCACTTAGATGTGTGCCTGATCAAACATCTGCTGCTGTTGCTGTCACTTCAGTCGTGTCACTTCCATCTAAGTGAAGGAAAATCTGACCAGGACTTGTCTGAACGCCTTTTCAAGGGAGAATAAGTTACACCAGGAAAGTACTTACCAGCGTGTGACACACGGCAGTGTTAGTGGCGTTTCATCACCTTTCATGTGGTGATAGTTTGTCACTACGGTTTTCACTTCCTCAGGAAGTTCACATGAGACCAGATGCAGAACTATGAAGTCGGGCCGTGCCCATGCACACCAGCCAAGGCAGAGAGAGATTTTTCTTTTGGTCTTTGTGCTCTGGGGACAGAGATCCCTAGAGGTTATGCCGCGTTCCCCCTCAGGAATGGCTCAGGCACCTGTGCTGGAGAAGGAGTCAGTGGCCACAGAGCAGCGCTGCATCTGGCACCTCTTTTCTGGGTCTGCCTGGTGGTTTCCAGGCAAGTCCCTAAGCCCCTTCTCTTTTGGAGACTTTTGCTTTGGGCCCTGGCAGCTGCTACAGAACCTCCTGGGTTCCCTCTTGGGGTGCCAAGATTATGTGCTTCAGGCTTCTTCAAGAAACTTTCCTTTCAGGCGTTTATTCGACGATGCTTGGCCTACCGAAAGGAGGACCGCATCGACGTCCAGCAGCTGGCCTGTGACCCCTACTTGCTTCCTCACATCCGAAAGTCGGTCTCCACGAGTAGCCCTGCTGGAGCTGCTATCGCGTCAACCTCGGGGGCATCCAATAACAGTTCTTCGAATTGAGACCCACTCCCAGCCACAGACTGTTTGACACGCAGAGTGGACAAATGGCGTTCAGCAGCGGGTTTGGAACATAGCGAATCCAAATGGATCTCATGAAACCTGTACCAGGTGCTTTTATTTTCTTGCTTTTTTCCCATCCATAGAGCATGACAGCATCGATTCTCACTGAGGAGAAACCTCGGGCAGCTCTGGCCAGGCCTCGTAGGAAAAGGCCCCGCCCAAGGTTCCGGCGTCAACGGCCACTGCGTGTGGCTGCTCTGAGTGAGGAAAAAATTAAAAAGAAAAACTGGTTCCATGTACTGTGAACTTGAAAACATGCAGACTCAGGGGGGTCCCTGATGCAGTGCTTCAGATGAAGAATGTGGACTTGAAAATACAGACTGGGCTAGTCCAGTGTCTATATTTAAACTTGTTCTTTTCTTTTAATAAAGTTTAGGTAACATCTCCTGAAAAGCTTGTAGCACAAAGGCTCGGCTGGGGATGGTGTTTGACTTCGGAGGAAAAAAGTTGCTATTGCCCGTTAAAGGCACTAGAGTTAGTGTTTTATCCCTAAATAATTTCAATTTTTAAAAACATGCGGCTTCCCTCCCCCCTTTTTTATTTTTGAAAGAATACATTTGGTCATAAAGTGAAACCCGTATTAGCAAGTACGTGGCAATGTTCATTCCAATCAGATGCAGCTTTCTCCTCCGTCTGGTCTCCTGTTTGCAATTGCTTCCCTCATCTCAGTAGGGAAAAAATTGAGTGGGAGTACTGAGATGTGTGGGGTTTTGCCATTGGACAAAGAATGAGGTTAGAACTCTGCAGCTTGGAGTCTCTCTAGGTTTTCAACTATTTCTTCACAATTTGAACACTTGACGGTTGTCCCTTTTAATTTATTTGAAGTGCTATTTTTTTAAATAAAGGTTCATCTGTCCATGCAGTCCTCTTGGATTCTCTGAATGTAGTAACCATTGAAACTGTTCCAAAGGTAGGCAGAACACAGGCTGGGGAGCCAGTGCTCCAGGGAGCAGGAGTTCCCACCCACAGACCCCGTGCACTTGCTGAATGGTGTACATTTCTTGTTAACAATGACATTAAAACTTGATCAGCACATAAGTTTTCCTCTGTTAGATCTTTTGACAGGAAACAACCTCCAACCACCTGAATTATGTGGGTATGTGCTGGTGTGTGTGTCTGTGTGTGCACACATGCACACATACAGACACACACACACTTTGTCTAACTCACTTTAATAGATTCATTGAGTTGAAGTTAAAAAATAATCTCAAAGGAAATAGGTATTTCAAATATGAACATTCTTTTGGAACTTTTGTTTTTTCTTAATGTGGTTGTTTCTGAGATGGATGATCAGCTGAAGATGGAGCTCAAATGGGAGCTGCGTGGCCCCACCATGCCCTTGAAACAGCAGAACAATCGACAGTAGAGGGGGGAAGGAGGCCAGAGTCTGAACATGTGGTAGCCAGCTTGGAATGTTATTGACATATGTGGCAAGAGGGCTCAGCCAGAAATATTTAAAGATGCAGCACTCAGGCATGCGAGTTGCCTGGGCAAGGGGCGGGCTGGGGGGGGGGTGGCGGCAGTCAGGAAGTGTAGAGAGCACTCAAATGACTCACAACTAGTATTTCTTTTACATGTGAAAAATGTCAGTAGTGACACATTCTCCAGGACCTTTATGGACCTGCCCCATTCCCCAGTGTCAGGTGATCTTAAGGGACGATGGAGTGTTCCAGATTAGAGAGAGGTTCGTGGGCAGGTGTTGTCCTGTGGATCTCTGAAGGGAAGGAAGTCAGCTCCTGAGTGCTTTTTGCCCCCCAGCTTTCCAAAGCAATCTTACTGCAATATATATATTTACACATGTGTGTATAGTATCTTTTTCTTCTTTAACCATTACTTTCAAGCTGCTAAGCAGAGTACCCGTGGGGTCTCAGAGGTTGAGCACAGCACTGTAAGGATAGTGTCTATATTGGTGAAGAGGTGGATGAAGTTGAGACGATGTTTAAACTTACTCAAGACAATTAAGTTGTTTCTCTTTTCTTCTCTCTCATCCAGTGATCTTGAAGGGTTGTGTTTTTAATTTCTAACTTTCTTCATGTTGAAGGAATGCTACATCTTTAAGCCTTCCCTCTAATTTCCTGCCTCCTTTCCCCCAGGTTCTTACGAGCCAAGGTATAGGACTGTATTTGGTGATCTGTCTTTTCTGCCCTCATCCTGAAGAAGGGATGCCCTCTCTTCATGCTCTTATTGAACCGAGGGCTTGGGTGGAACTGCCTGGGCTTAGTTGAGTCTGGGCATGGCCTCTTTCCACTGCATGGATAAGCCCCAGGGATCGGGCAGCATGGTGACCTTTTCTAGACTTGTAAGTAGCCAGTGAAATCACTAAGTGGAGTTCTTCCATGACATATTTTGTTAATATGGGTTTCATTTTATCCAAGGATAATCCCTTATTGCCACAATGTTGATTTCCTTTAAACAATGACCAAAAAAAAAAAATGTGTATTAATTTGTAATTAAACCCAGCCAGACTGTTTTGGCCTTTCCCAATTTGGGGGGTGGGGAGGATATTAAAAAAAGTTTTAAGAAGTGACTTTCCTAGCCTCTTGATTTTACTCTAGTCCTCCAGCTTCAATCAGGGCCCTCACCACCTAGGGTATAGCTCGAGGACTCCTGGCAGCTGGCAGAGTCCCAGTGGATGTCACAGTTGTGATGGGAATGTGTGGGTTCATGTGACATCTGTCACCCTGATGTGCCAACAGCTAGAGTTGTGGGTGGGAATACCCACAGTGAACAGAACGGGGAAAGCCCGGCCATGACCGTGAACTCATAATTCAGGGCTGGAGACACTGGGCACAGGAAGACATGAAATGCAGAGGTCAAAGAGAAGGAACTGGGCTCTCCATCTTCCATCATGGCACAGGCAGCTTTAAATGGAGTCTCACCAGTCAGAAACGTACGATCCCCACTTGTGTGGCTGGCCTGGACGGGTTTGCTGTCTTTTTGTAGAGGGCTTGTTTTTTGCTTGCCTTCTAGTCCAGGAAGGACAGGTTTTCCTCCAGTTGTGAAGATTAGCAGTCAAGGAGCTCTTGAGTTTCTTAATTTAGAAAATAACTCCCTTTAAACATAGTTATCTCCTAGAATCCTAGAGCTAGAAGCAAGCTTTGGCCTAGCTCCTTGCCCCTAAGAACGCAAAGTTTACAACTAACTTGACTCACCTTTGGTAGTCTTTTGCTTTTTGAGAATCTTTCCTTCTCTCTAGCAAGCATCATTCCTGTCACTCATAATTAAAATCCACCTGGGGTAAGTGGGGGAGAGACAGGATGCACAAACTAGCTATTCTGTTTTAGTTTCTGAAGGCAGAAGTTAAGAGCCTCACCTAGAGATTAAGAGCCTGGGTTTTAGAATTAGGTCTGGTTCAAGCCCCACCTCCACTGGCTTCAAGAATTTCTCCTTGCATGGTTAGAGTAAGGAGTAGAAGTTAGGTATTTAAAGTCCCTGGCACACAAGGAGGGAATCAAAACGTGTGATTTAAAAAAGATCACAAGATTTAGTGAGACCAAGAAAGCTGGTTGAGGCTCAGAGCCTTTCTACTCTCCAGGTTGTCAGGAGGTTTTGCCTAGGGTTAGGATGCAGACCTTTGGGAACCTTCCTCTCAGTCTTGAGATTCACTGTCAACCTCTGTCCTGCAACCAACTTCCTGTCCAGCAGTCTTCCTTTACCCTGCATTGAAAGATTGCTCTGGGAGGAGGCCGCCTTCTTGCAGGCCAGTGTGGCTCCTAGGCCAGCAGCAGCAGTATCACCTGGGAACCTGTTAGGAATGTACATTCTTAGCCACCCTCTCCTCTTATCTGTCTCCCAGATGGCATGAGCACTGAAGGTCACAAGCCCAGCTGACCTTCTCATCCACCCCAGCCAGGGGGCAGTTGGAGGGTGGCTCTCACGGCTTGTCTAAACTCACCCAGCTGGAAGACAGAGATGGCTTTGTTTTACTTTTTGTGTTGGGGATAAAACATCTGCTTTAAGCTCCAGGCTGTCCCGGGACCAAACATCATACTGCTAATCATACTTCTATAACCTTCTACAGGTGCCTTGCTACCTAACAGTGTTCTCAAGAGTCATTCATTCCTTCTGACAAAGCTTCTTACCTTTGGCCTTCTCTTTAAAAATGTGTGTGTGTGTGTGTCCTTCTTGTGAATTAGTTTGTCACATTTTTCTCTTTACCTGAGGTTTCAGGGCTGCTGGATGATTAAGATCTGGGTCTGCTTGTGAGTCTAGCCTGGCAGTCGGGAGCTGGGCCAAGGGGAGTAGGGCTGAGCTACGGTGCCTTGGAAGGGACTTGGGGAGGAGCGAGCTGCAGAGGGGTCGTGGGGAGAGGACAGGGGCTCTGTGGGTGGTTTGGGGGAACCTGCCAGAGGCTGGCAAAGCAGGCAGGCCCAGGATATGGTGGGGCAAGGAATAAAGAGACCTATTGTGCTGGGGAAGCTCGCAGGGCTGGAGACAGGCTGGAGTCAGCAGAGCGGGTGTGTATGGTGTTGGGCAGGAGACCCCATGGTGTGAAGGGGTCAAAGAGCTCCAAGCCGGCTGACTCAGCCCCACCCATCCCTGGCCACCAGGCAGGCCTCCTGGGTGTGGTGGGAAGTGCCTGGCAGAAAACTGCGGGAACCTCAACCTCCTCGGCCTCCGGGCACAGTCTGCAACTGCAGTGGCATCCGGTGCTGTCCCAGCCTTTTCACCCTGACGGCAACTTGGGGTGGGGGTACCAAGGGCAGGGTCCACAGAGGGAAGGGGCTCTCTTGCTTCTGCTTGGCAGAGATGTTCCTCAGCTGTGTGGCTTCCCAGCCTAGGGTGGGCAAGGTAGAAGCATGTCGCTAATTGTGTACGAGGAAACCAAAGCCCAGATAGATTGGTGACTGCTAGGAAGTAGAGGGGACTTCCCAGGTGAAGAACCCGCTGCCAGTGCTGGAGATGCAGGAGACATGGGTTTGATCCCTGAGTCAGGAAGATACCCTAGAGGATGGCATGCCTGGTGAGCTACAGTCCATGGCATTGCAAAGAGCTGGGCACGGTTGAGCGCTGAGCAGTAGGTAGAGGATTGAAGGGCAGGGACTGCCGGCTTGAAATTTTTAAGAGGCGGTTTCTCTGAGTGCCATCCTTGGGCAGAGTGCACCAGAGGTGAAGGCTGCACCCGGGCTCCCAGCCAGAGGCATATGTTGCTCTAATTTTGGGCTCCCCCCACCCCGCCCGCTGCCTCCTTTACTGGGACCTCCTGCTCCCTCAGGGCCAGCCCTTAGAATGGAGACTCAGCTGGCCTGGGCATCAGCCCTGCCCTCTGCCGTCCTGAGCTAGAACTGAAGTTAGGTGGGAAGATGGGACCATGGTTTCACAGAAGATTCCTGCCTCAGATTCCCAAGCCCTCTCCTCGTGTCATCTCACTTTATGGATGAAGGAGTGAAAAATCCTGTCTCACTCCCCCTCTCCCTTCTTTGCTTGCTTGCACACGTGCATGTGTATGTGTGTGTGTGTCAGATGCAGGTCTTTTGTCTGGGAGTGAGCAGGACTAGGCAGGGACAGCCAGGGAGCCTGTGTAGCTGGTTCCAGGTCTTCAACAGCAGTGTTTTCCAAAATTTTTTCATGGCGGCATCTCAACCCAATGCACATTTCCGAGACTAGAATTTTTAGCTCATGTGCAGTGCACTGATATTTACTCTTTTACTTCATCTTAAAAATGTTGGTCACTGGGACTTCCCTGCTGGTCCAGTGGTTAAGACTCCGTGCTTCCAATGCCAGGGGCACGGGTTCAATCCCAAGCTGGGGAACTGAAATCCCACATGCCCCCATGGTGCAGTTAAAGTGTTGGTCATCAGCCACTGGTGCCCCCATCCACTTCTTGCTGCATCACTGGGGGCTGTGGAAGGTCTGGCGAGCCTCTTGAAACTGGAATGCAGACAGTGAGCCAGCTGGATGCAGCCGCCTGCATTTGGGGCTCGATTCCACCAGGGGAGGCTCTGTCTCCGGCCAGGGTCCTTGAGGGTCACACATGACTGTGGGCAGGAACTGGGCCCAGCCCTGCACTCAGAGGGTCAAGTTCTGAGACTAGAGAAAACCTAATGCTGCCTGTCCTTCATGAGTTAGGAATTGGGAGTCAGGACCTCCCTCTTGAAATTTCAAGTGACCTCTTGAACAGAGGGATGTAGAAGCTGCCAGTCCGACCAGAGCTGTGGACCAGAGCAGGCCTTGACTCCTGGCTTGCCCAGCCCTCAGTGCAAGGACAGGCTAAGAGGACCCTGTAGAGCAGACAGGGTGAGGTTACATCACTCCCTGCCTGCCCTGGCCCCAGCTGGGTGGGGCAGCAGAAGGAAGGTTCTGGGACCTGCATCCCACCCAATTGCAGCTGGTTCTGCCCCTCAGCTCTGTTGCCCTGTTTGCCTCGGGTCAGCCTCTGCCCCTCTCTCTACCGCCATTGGCCAGCTTGTTTCTGACCTGCTAGAGCCCAAGTAGAAATAGGAACCAGTGAAGATCCCCTACTCTGAGCTTGCTCTGGGGCCCTGCTGATAGCTGTGGGCATCACTCTGGTGACTCCTCCAACTGGGAGACCACATCCAAACTCTGGACGCACACTGGACACACAGGGAGAAGGTCTGCACGTCCTGCTTCCTGGAAGAAAGAGTCCTGAAGTAACTATCTCCTGTTCCCTGGGGATGACAAAGCTTCCCTTCAAAGGAAGTCTTCTTATCCCCTCCTTGGGCTGAAAGTGAGTGGATACAAACCCAGGCGTCCTTCGGGGAGTGGGGAGCCCTGTTGGGTGTCCTCCAACAAGAAGAGAGTAAGGGAGAGAACCTGGGGAAGGTGGGCAGACTTGTTTTTGTTTTATTTTTGGCCATGATGGGTAGACCAGTCAGGAGAAGACAGCCAGCCATCAAATTCCCCAGTAATGTTGCTGTGGGAGAAATAGTTACCTCAGGTTAACTGTTGCAAGATCACACAATCTGGAAGAGGTAGAGCCAACCTTTGAAACTTGGGTCCATCTGAACCCCAAGCCTGCCTCTTCTTTCCATCTCAGGTCCTCAGTGCTGTGGACAAGTGGGGGACTGCAAGGGCAGACTGCCTGAGTGGAGAGTCAAGGGCAGGAGTCCAGAGAGAGGGCGGAGGGGATGGGATCCACCCAGACCAGCCCATGCATGGGCAGACTTTTCCCCTGGCTAAGAAACGTGTGGGTGCCCCTTGGGATTCATACCCTCTTGTCTAGTCGCCACAGGTAAGGACTGACCTCGTCTTTTCCTTACTTAACATTCTCTGGTCCTACCTGGCCGTCCAGTTGCACTCTCCCCGCCCCGTATTCCTCTTCCCTAAGCTTTCGTTGCAGGCCCGACTGCCAGAGAGTCCACAGGCTCTGCTCTCCTCAGCACCCTCTGGCTGGAGAGGCTACTGAGCTCCAGAGCCAGGGAGGAGGAGACTGATGCGAGAGGAGCCCTAAGCACGGTGAGTAATGATACGAAAACTTGCACATCAAGGGGCCCCTGAGACTCAGAAGGGAGGTGACCTGCTGGAGGGCACATGGATAGTGGATGGCTGAGCTGGAATTCCAGTTCAGCTCTGTCCCTGTCTCGTCTTCCACTACTTACGGACATGCATTCATTAGCCAGCAGAAGCAGAGAGCTGCTTCTACCTGGTTTGCTTTACACTTCCGAACACCATTTTTGTGTAGTTGAACATGGAGATGCTGAGAGCAGGAGGGGAGGTTGTATTGTTAGCTCAGGCAAAGGAAAACACCCAGTGTTGCAGTGCTCATAAAACTGACCTGTGCAGATCTTATGGTCGGGAGGGTAGGGTGGAGAGGCCAGCAGAGCGCAGGGAAGGAAGTATGGGAGACACCTGATATCCACACGACAAAGGATGACGGGAACTTGTGTTCCCTGAACATCTTTATCCAGGGGCTGTGCCTCCCTATGTGCAAAATATTTCATTCTCACGACAAGATAGAATTGTTGCTGTGTTTACAAATAGGGATTGTAACCTCAGCGAGAACTTCAGTAACTCACTGCATGTCACAAAAGGTGAGTGGGAAGTCGAGATTCTAACTCGGGTCTCCCTGGAGTCTGTGCATCTTCCTCTAAACTGGTTCTGATGAAATCAGCAGACCCACAGCACCTTTGCTGGCTCACAGTGTCAGAAGGAGAGCCACTTCTCAGTATAGACTCCATGACAGTGAATATCTTGGCAAAAATCCCCTGGACCGGCCAAGTCCCCAGCACCTAGCCTGATATCTGACACAGAGTAGGCCTTCAATAAATGGCTGTTTGAGCTTTAACAGGAACGGAGAAGGCAGCAGGCACAGAGGACACTGACCCTTCTTTGGAAGTAGATGAGGTTCTGATGAGGGGCTCCCCAGGAAAACCCCAACCTCCTCGCAACACCCAGCACTCCTGCAGACTGTGACCACCTTCTGCTGACAGCTGACCCTGCACATGGTCTTTAAGCAGCAGGAGACTGGGCTGCACTCTCCACAGGGAGAATTGCCCAGATGTCACCGGCTCCCTGCCCTGCAAGCTCAAGATCTAAGACAGTTGGTGGCCGCGGATGTGACCTGGACATTCCGCAGACTACAACGCATAACCCCTGGCCCACTGGATAGAGCGGGAGGCCTCACCGTTGGCAGAGACTAGGGCTTTAGACACTGAAACAAACAGCTGTCCCTGCTAGTGGAGCGCACTTCCCTGCTCCTCAGCCGTTTCGTGGCAGCTTCTCTGCCTGGAATGTGGCAAAAATTGTGTCATCTTCCCCACTGAACAAAACCTCCTCTAGGATCGTGACTCTGCTCCTCTTTGTTCCCCCAGAAGCTAGCCCAGCGCTAGCCACCAGGGCTTTGAAAGCCTGAACGAAGAAACGAGAGCATCACCTGTGGACTGGGTGCTCAGGGCACTATGCTGACGAGTGGTGTACATTCTGGACTCACATGACTCACTTTCAGCTTGTCAGTTTCTGCCCTGCTGATGGGAGGAATGCCCAAACCGCTTGAGCTGGTGGAGAAGGGATATCCAACCCTGTTTCAGAACCTGGAGGGCATCCTGGGAGCCCTGCCTGAGTTCCCTTCCAGAGGCCATGGGACTCCCTGGTGAGAACTGTGGCTGGCACATCTAGGGATAGGCAAGTAGATAGAAGCCTATGAGACAACCTTGAGGAGGCATCCTGTGTTTTGGCTGCTCAGTCAGGAACAGAGAGAGGGCAGCTTAGCCGAAGCTGGCGGATCCTGAACCTCCTTGAAAATGATGTAGAAAGGGGAGGTCAAGCGAATGATCTCTGAGGCAGCTCAGTGTGGTCAGAACTCTGGGATCCCAGTGAAGGAAGTCACCAGCAGGAACTTAGCTCTGTCAAGCAGCTAGCTGCCCTCCTTGCAGCGATGGGGAAAAATTTACCCAAAGCAAGGGTAGTAAAAAAGGAGAAAACAACATTGAATTTGTTATTTCCAAAAACAGCACTGAGGTGGACAGCACAGGAAACAATAAAATTTATATCACCGTTTCATAGTGTTTTTATTTGATTACTCGTGGTGGCAGAACGTGAATCTTCTTTGCATTAGGGTCTAAATGTCTCCGTCCAGCTCTGAGCCCAGACTTCCCAAGTAACTTTCCTAAGGTCGCTCAGGAAAGGAGAGATGGACGTGGGCCCGGACTCTCTAACCCCTCTTAGTCCAGTGCTCTGCGCTGCGGTGACCTGTTGCATAATACGGAATAACTGTGGCTTGTCTTCTCTTTTATGAAATTTCCATTTGATCCTCTGAGATCCGCCAGCAGTCCGGTTGTTGGTGAGAGGATGCCGTCTTCTGGGACGTCCAGGGACAGATTTTCCCTGGCTTTCTGGATACAGCCCCCATCTAGCAAAATCACGACACCCTTCTGCGACAGGGACGCTGACGGGGTTCACGCAAATGCTAAAACAAGACTTGCAAACGTCGTTGCTCCGCACCAGGCGCGGGGGCCCTGCCTCCCCCTCCCCCATCTTCGCCCGGGTGGCTGAGCCCTGGGCTCCGCCCCTTCCCCAGCCGGCCGGGGGAGGGGTCCCGCTCCGCGTGGAGGTAGCGGCCGCTGGAGACGTTGGCAGAAGGAGGCGGGACGCAGGGGGCGCCAGCGGCCCGGGTCTGGCCGCCTGGGTCAGCCGCGCGCCCCCGCCCCGCCACGCGGTGAAGTTTGCGGAAAGTTTTGCACAGCCAGCCGGGGAGTTGTGACGCAGCGTCTGGGGCTCCAAGCCCGGACCGAGAAGAGAGGGAAGGCGAGGCGGGGAGAGAGGGAAGCGGAGAGCGAGAGAAAGAGTGCACGCCGGGGTCCTCGACCCCGCGGATCCTCCTCTCCCGCTTCCCCTGCTCCCTCCCGGGCCCCGGGCCCCGGGCCCCGCGCCCGCCCGCTCTTCCTCCCCTTCCCCTCCCACGCTGCCCGCTTCCCTTCCCCGCTGCCCCTCCAACCCTCCTCCCCGGGTCTGCGCCCCTCCCTCCGCCCTCCCTCCGCCCGGCCTGCCTCCTTCCCTCCTCCTCCTCCCCTCCTCTCCCCGGGAGGCATCATTTCGTCCCGACCCGGAGGAAGACGCGAGCCCCTCGCGGGCGGTCACCGCAGCCCGGCGCCCCTGCAGCCACCGCGCGCCGCGCCCGCGCTCCCTCGGGCCCCGCATCCCCCGAGCGCCACGCCGCGGGCATGGGGCCCGGCCGGCCAGCCCTCGCGCCCTGGCCTCATCACCTGCTGCGCTGCGCCTTGCTCTTCGGGGGTCTGCACCTCGGCCGCCCCGCCGCCGCCGCCGCCCTCCCGGGTAAGGCGCTTCCAACTTGGTCAACTTTGGGGGCCGGGCGCGGGGAGCGGGCCTCTCTCGACTTTTCCCTCCTTTTTTTTTTAACCCCCCTTTGCAGGACGTGTATGCGTGTGTGTGCGTGTGTGTGTGACTGGGTTTTAAAAACTCGGCTCCGCTTTTCTGGAAGCGGGGCGGGGAGGGCGGGAGGACAGGGGTGGGGGAGGACCTGAGTGGAACCAGATGTGGCGGGCGGCGGGGGAGGGGAGCCGGGGGTCTCGAGCCGCCTCGGAGGAAGAGGGCGGGCCCCGGGAGGACCCCCGCGCCCGCCCTCTAGGACCACCCGGCGCCTGCCCTGCGCTGGGCCCGGGGACCTGCAGGGCGCGTCCGGGGAAACCAGCGGAGACTCCAGGCCGGGCTCCTTGCTTTGCTTCGGAACCAAAGCGTTATTGTTGTTTTTGAATTATTCGTGAGGGCTTGGTTGCCCTTCCAGGCACCTCGGGGGTGTTGGTATTTTCTTTTCCACACTTGGTCTTCAAAGGACAGCCCGTGGCAGGCGGCATCCGCATCAATTGAACGGAGCTCTGTGGGGCAGTTCTATGTCATCAGAAGGTTGTAGCAGGCTTCGGCAAGGGTGTGTGTGTTTGTGTGTGTGTAGTGAAGAGAGTGTTGTGTGGGCGGCTCTGACCCAACTGGCACCCCTCCAGAGTGGACAGATCTTGGACGGCCAAAGAGCTGCTAACGATGCACAAACCCGACCAGCAGAAAACAAAATCCCAAAGCTGTGTCTTCTCTTACTGCTGCTTTTCAAAGGGTGGCAGTGAAGTGTGGGGACAGACAGACCCCCTCAGCGGTAATCCCAGGGGGAAAGGGGAAGATCTGCTTACGGGGGGCGGGGGAAGGGGTGGTAGGCAGGAGTCAGAGCTGGAACTGCCCCGGGAGTGTGGTTATTACAGCCCAGGTGCTGGGCCTTTGAAAAAGGCTTGGTCTTGTTTTATATTTAATTTGAGGATGAGGCTGAGTGAAAGGGGACAGTCTGTGCAGCGTGTGTAGTTTTGTGCAAAGCCCAGATAGCCCCCTGGAGGATCCGGGACCTCTAGCCATGGCCAGTGCTTGCTGAGTTTGCCTGCGCGCCCGTAGGGGACTGAGACACGTATTTACCCAGATTGTGCCCAGCCACTGCGTGAAGTGGGGGCTGGGGTGACGCATATTCATCCCGAGCAGACCCCGCCTGCTGAATTCCAGACCCACCTGGAACTGACTGTCAGACAAACAGAATCCAGGCAGTAATTCCCCACCCACTACAGGTCAAGGCACCCAAGCTGCCCCCTGCCTTGCTGCTCTCCTGTCTGCAATTTCGCCCCCTGTGAAGGCAGGCCCAGTGGGAGGGGTGGAGGAGCCATTCCCAGAGCCCCAGAGCACATTGTAAAGCCAGGCAGGCCCTGGGAGGGTTGTGGCCAGAGTGCTGACTCGGCCTTTTCCCCTGTGGCGCCTTTGACAGAGTGAGCTAGAAATGCCTGGGGAGAGGCTGGGTCAGGGGGACCGCCTGGAGTGGCCCTCTGCCTCTGGGTCTCCTCCTGGCCCCCCTTTGCCCTTCCTTGGGCTGTGTCCGTGGGTTTGTAGCCCCCATAGCCTTGGAGGGGCCTGTCCCCGGCGGCACTGCGTTGGTCACTCTCGAAGAAGATTAGGTGTGAGCAGGGGTGGATGGAGGCGACATGGGGTGGGGATGGCCTGGTCCCCAGAGCAGCAGTTGAGCAAGACATTGCAGGTCTTTCCCTGCTGTATTCCCTCTGCCCAGAATACTCCTCTTCCAGCAAATTCCTTCTTCATCCCTCTCTACCTGACGAATTAGGTGGTCCCTGGGAAGAATTTACCAGCACCAGGATCCGAATGGCCCCAGGAAATGCTTGTGGGAGATAGGATTTGGTTTGGCAGGCCAGCGCTGCTGGGGTGATACTTACCCTGGGGGCGGGGTGCTTCCTGACCACCAGGAGGGGAGAGGGTGGGACACCGCAGAGCCCCTTGGTGTGGGATGGCAGAATCCATCTTTTCTCCACCATCCCCTGTGGAGTACCCAGAGGAGTACCCACACAGCTTGTGGCTGGAAGACTGTCTGTTAATTGCAGTACTGATGCATTTTTGTAGCTTTTACTGCTCAGTGCCGAGCCAAATACTTGCGGAGGAAGAAAGGTACAGAGGAGTTTAAGTTGCATCCTCAGAGAAAGAAAATTTTGTTGGTGGCAGAAGAAACTGTGTGAGGCAAGGGGTCACCAAGGCCCCCAAGAGGGAGGCAGGGAGGGGAGCAGAGCAGGGAGACTGGGAAGGCAGGCTGGGCTGTGCTGGAGAGGCTGTGGAAGCTGGCCGGGCTGGGGTGGAGAGATCCTGAGTAGGGTGGGGGAGAAGCTCGACTGAAGAGGAAACTGGCCAGGTTTCCAAGAGGCCAGAGAGGGGGAGCGACTTGCTGGCTGGCGGTGGGGAGCCCTGGAGAACCCCTGGGAGTCTCTGAGCAGGGGAATGAGGTGCGGTTTAGAAAGAGGGCTGCTGGGAGCCCCGGGGATCAGGTATCCAGGTGGAGGAGCAAGGAGACCTTGGGAAATCTTTCTATGGGGACAGACTCTGCTGTCTAAAGGACAGGGAGGGAGGCATTCCTTTGGAAAGGCATCAGGTACTTGCTACTGCCAGAGTCAGCCAGACAGATCGCCTGCACTTCCGGCCCAGGTCCTGGTGAGTCATGGAGTTCAGAGCCTTCTTACTGCCCCCATCCGCCCATCCACCTACAAAAGTCAGTTTTCCTTGTTTCCCAGACCACTCGCCTTCTGTGAGCTGCCAGGGCTGAGACAGTGCCCAGCTGAGCAGTGGTTAGTGCTGAGATCCGGCCCTCCCCTGGGGTGATGTGAACAAGGTGAGGGCATAGGCAGAGGAGGAAGAGGCGGCCAGGGTCTTGGTCCCCATTGCACACAGTAGAGAAATCTCAGCTTTCTGAGGCTTGCCGGGTGCGGGCGATTTGGGCCAATGAGAGGATTTCAGAAGCCCCATGAAGTTCTCAGAAGAGCATTCACTTGGATTCACCACTAACTTCAGCATTGAATAGGAGCCCCATTGTGCCCTTCAGCAAGGTGAAGTGGTATTGCAGTGGCTACCAGTCTTCAAGCATTGGGCGCTGTGCTGCACGCGTGCTGTTCGGGCAAGGGTTCCTCCTGGTCTCATAACTTCTCACACGTTGGCTGTCAGCAGCTGAAAGATGTTAGGTTGTTTTCACAAGACCCGACCTCCACCTGCTAGAACGTGGTGAAAGTGAGATTCGAACCCAGGTGTGGCTACTCAGCCTGAGCACTTCAGTGCCAGACCTTGCTGAGAATCTGTTAACACTGTGAAATATGTATGTTAGGAAAGGTTGGAAAATTCTGTGGTAGAGGGTACCCGCCCAGAGCTCCAAGTCCTCTGGAATGTCCTCTCCACATGTCCTCCAGAGGGGAGTCCCGGGAAAGGGTGGTGGGTCTCCTCTGTTACCCCCCAGCTGTCTGGGCGCTGGTCTCTTCCCCCCCGACTGGGGGGCCCCAGACATAGGACCTAGCCCCCCTCAGCATCCTCAGGGGGTCTGAGGTGCCTGCCCCCGAGGGACTGAAGGGGTCCGGTGGAGCAAGAGCCCCACTACCCCAAGGTCAGGGGTTCATATTCAGCCAGTCTGTCAGAGGATGTGTATGTACTGAGCCTGGGTGGTACTGCAAGCAGGAATGACCTCCACCTGTTCTTGTGAGCCCACCTCCCCTGCACCGCCAGAGGGGGTCCCTGGGCTTGGAGGGCCTGGGCATTGCAACAGGAAGTGTCCTTCCTGTTTAGTCCGTTATGAGATGGGGGGGCTGCCACTTTCCCATAACTGGATCCTATAAATCTGGGTGGGGTGGGCCCATCAAGTGGTGACGCAGCTCTTGGACCTCACCCTGGGCCCTGCAGATCCCAGTCACTCCTCAGCAGGAGCTGTGTCGTCAACAGGCAGGGAAGGCTGCGCAGTGGCATCAGCCAGCTCCAGCTCCTCAGAGGACAGGCTGGGCTGGGCCCCCGCCCGCGGCCCCGCGTGCAACTCCAGTGGCTGCCCTTCCCCGTCTTTGGACCCTCTGTCCCGTCTTCTGAGCCCCTTGACCGTGTATACCCCTCCCATCCTGCCTGGCTGGGCCCATGCTTTCTGCCTCTCCTCAGCGCTGCCCTCCCCCAACTTGAGTTCCCCACCCCAAAATAAAAAGCCCTGGTTGTGTTGCTAGATGGTGGCTAGGAACCCTCAGCTTCTTCTCAGCCCCCCACGCATTCCCCCTGCTCTCCTCCTTCCTTCCTGAACCTTCGCCCCCGCCTCATCCCCTGCCACCTTCAGGCCTTTGCACACACCCTTCCCTCTGCCTGGCATGCCCGCCCCCTCTTCCGTCCTGACTGCCACTGCCCTTCCTTCAAGACTAAGGATTCTCAGAAGGACCCCGAGAGGTCCTGGTCACTGCCTCTTGGGCTTACCTGGGCTAAGGAGATAAGCTGACAGAGGGCAAACACAAGGATAAATGCCAGAACGGAGGGGTGGCCTTTTTTTCTTGGAGGTCATCTCTAGAAGGACACGGTGAGAAGCTGCTGTAGTGGGCTTGGAGCTCCTACAGGGAAAAACAGGAAGCCCATTGCCCAGCCTCTCCCGACATCCTCAGAAAGTGTGTGGAATGGGGGGCAGACACGGCTCACCCCAAGGTAGTCTGAGGCCAGAGGAGGGAGGCTGGGAGCCCCCGCCCCTGCTTCCTCTTAGATGTAAATCAGCACAGCTGTGTGAACTCGGACAGAGGCTCCCATGTCTTCATCTGTAAAAATAATAGTCCCTCATAGGGGTGTCGTAAGAAATTACATAGTAGATGTATGAAATACATAGAACAATGCTGGACAGTCACGTCTTAGCAAGTAATATTAAATTAGTGCTATTTTTTTATTATGGGAAGAGAAAACATGAAAAAACACAATCCTCAACAAAGTTCTAAGTGACTGCAACCTCTTTTTTAATCAAAGTAGGTCTCTGATTATCCATTACTGCTTGGTGACACTTTGCTAACTGCTGTTAAGTGCCTCAAAGTAACCATACTTTTTCTGAGAGTAAATTTAAATCCTAAAGAAAAATAAATACCCATCCTCAGTTGCCTTTACCCCTTAAGCCCCTCAATTTACTCCCCTCCTGCTTCTTCTCTTTATAATGAAGCTTCTTCAGCTAAACTTCCCTTGGAGCCGAGTTCCTGGGACTCTGCCCTTTCAGCCAACGGCCATTCCATCTCATCTAGCCTTCCTCCTGAGAAGTTGCCTCCCAGGGGTTTTAGTAATTAGGCTTCCTAATGACTAAATCCCGAGCCCCTGCGCTGGCCTCACCTTGCAGCATGCGTGCTGCTGATAGCCTGTTTTATAATACATGCTGTGTGGGAAATGGCCAGCCATACAGGGGTAAAGTTTAAAAGATCTGAGGTTCTTCCTCACTTCCCTTTACCCGCAGCCGAACAGTAGTCAGTGTCAGGAGTTGGGGTGATCTTCCCTTTTTTATGCAAATTCACACATACAAATACTACTTTTGCACAAACAGGACCACGTTTTATGCTGTACAGTACATTTTATTTTGTAATATTCGTGGCGTTTCCATGGCAGACTTCAGAGCTCTGTCATTCTTAACGGTGCTCAGTAGTCCGTTGGAAGGATGTACTGTCTTTTTTGGACTTTTTGCTGCTTCCCTGTTGATGGGCACTGTTTGGAAGTTCTCTCTCGCTCTGGCCTCTGCAATGCGGTTAGCATCCGCGGTCTCTGCCTCCTGGTTTCCAACCTCAGTCCAGAGTCCACATCTTTGCCAGACTTATGATTCAAAAGGGCCGCTTTTATCGCCAGTCTCAACTTTCTGAACTGAGAATTTGAGGCCTTCCACGGTCAGGTGGTAGCCTTTCTCTTCAAACCTTTGAGCAAGTCGCGTTCGGATGCCCTGAGTCCGCCTGTGAAGCCCCGGCTTCTTTTTCTGCCGCCAGGAGGGCGTGGCTCCGCAGGTGTGGCTCCGGGTCCAGCTCTGGCCCGCAGCTTCAGCCTTCTGGAAGGAGCGTTTCTCCCGTCTCCTTTCGCGATTCATCGCTGCCGCCCGCCAGGTGGAGACTCTTCCCCCTTCTTCGCCCACTGGAAGCACCTCCGGGACAAGGCTTTGTCAATCCGGCACAGCTTCCAACCTTGGACACGGTATCCTTTAGTAAATATTAATTGAATCAAACAAAGCGGACAGGTGTTCCAAAGAGCTCCCTGCACAGGTTTTGTTGAGTGTAATTGACATATAACATTGTATTAAATTTACGGTGTACACGTAATGACTTGATGTTTGTGTATATTGCAAAAAGGGGCTTCCCAGGTGGTGCAGTGATAAAGAATCCGCTTGCTAATACAAGAGACTCAGAGATGTGGGTTCCCCTGGGTGGAGAAGATCTCCTGGAGTAGGAAATGGCAACCCCCTCCGGTATTCTTGCCTGGAAATTTCCGTGGACAGAGGAGCCTGGCTGGGCTACAGTCCATGGGATTGCAAAGAGTCGGACACACTGAGCAACTAAGTACACACATATTGGAAAATTATCTCCATATAAGTTTAGTTATCATACTGTCCATCACCTCACATGATTGTAAATTTATTCCTGTGATGAGAATTTTGTTTGTAGTAGTAGAAAGGCAATGAAGAAAGTTGCCCTTCCAGAGTTTTAGGTGATGTCACAATCATGAGAAACATATGGCATTGAATTAAACAGAAAAAAAGTCCAGTGGACTGGAGTAAATTTCCAACATAGTCCTAGACTGTTACAAGAACTAATGTGAGACATGCCAGAAACAACACTGATATGAAAAGAAATCTGTACTTGTAAATGGTATGGGACAACTGGATTATAAGTTTAAAATTTTAGCTTCAATTTCTAGCTGATTGCAACTAAGAAAATTCAGCTGGCAAGTTTGTCATGTAGAAAGTGCAAAGATCACTAGGAATTAGCTTTCAAAAATACCTAATTAAGCTAGTGAAAACAGAAAACCTAATCATGGCAGATCTGTGAGGAAACTCATCTGTATGACTGGGGCATGTAAATTAGTTCAGTTTTTCTGGATTCAGTCTTTCAGACAAGATGTAAGAAACCAGATAAGACTTCATATCCTTTGACCTCATAATTCCGCTTGGGGAATTTGTAAGTCATTAACCTCAAAAAGGAAAAAAAAAATGTTCATAGAAGTACTATTTGTAGTAGCAAAACAAATTGGAAACCATCTAGAGGCCCAACAGCAAAAGCATAGCTAATCAAACCAAGATATCTTAACACAGTGGACAACTTATGTAGTCTAAACAACAAATATAGAATTAATGCCAGTATGTGGAAATATATCTAAGAAGGAAACTTCTCATGACCACAGAACAAGCTTAAAAATAATTCATAACTGTACTGGTAGTAGTTAAGTGAAGATGCATGCCTGGTCCCTGACAAGCAGTTTCTCACTCATTTGGTTAACTGTTCTGTTTTTGTTTTCCTGAGCACTGACAGTGTGCTCTGTGTAGTATTTGATGCTGAAGACACCATGGTGAACAAACCAGGCATGGCTCCTGCCTGAAGCTTACATTTTAAGATCAACACCCCACCCCCAGTGTAGAGCAACATTCCAGAAGCAAATGTGCACTGATTTCATTTTAGGTGCAATTTTAAGTTTGTTAGAAGAAAGATGGAAGCAATAGACTGCTCAGAAATCTCAGACACAGGGTCAGGAACCTGTCTGACCACAAAGACAACAGCCCCGAGTCAGACCAGCCTGGGCAAGTAGGAATTCAACAGGAAATGGCCTTGTGGTCAGTCCTGGTCCCCAAGGAAAGGATTTCCTAACTTCACAGATGCTTAACCTCATTTCTGAGGATCTGAGGAGATAAGAGTGATTTAGAAGCACTGCTTTACAGTAGCCAAAACAAAAACAAAAATGCACCTTGGAAAAAATATGGATAATTATAGAGCATAAACACACAATGAAATATAATGCAGTAGTGAACTGACAGACCTCAATACATGCATCAATGTGAGTGATTCTTAGAGACAAACTGTTGAGTGGGAAAAAAAAAAGCTCAGAGGGCTACATTGGTATTCCACTCGGTCTCAAACGACTAGAAGAGTTGGGGAAATGCAGTGAGCATTCGTATACTCTCCACCTGGAAGCACCAATGGTTAATGTTTGGCCACTTTCGTTTACCTCACTGTGTGTGTGTATGTGTGTGTGCTGAAGCTTTGCGTTAGTTGTAGACATGACATTTCACTTCAGTATTTCACCGTGTATCAACTAAAAACAAAGACATTCTATAAAACCATAATCACATCCAAGAAAGAAAACAGAGAAACACTTTTCTTGTTTTTTCTAGTATGCAGTTTATGTTTGAATTTCTCCAGTTGTCCCCATGATACCAGCTGTTATTTAAGTCCAGGACTCAATTTGATGTCGTGTCTCTCAGTCTCTTTTAATCTAAAATAGTTGGTCTTTATTTCTTTTATGACATTGCGTATTTATTTATGTGGCCATGCCAGGCCTTAGTTGTGGCACGTGGGACCTTCAATCTTCATTGTGGCATGTGGGATCTAGTTCCTCGACCAGGGATCAAACCCAGGCCCCTTCATTGGAAGTTTGGAGTCTTAGCCACTGGACCGCTAGGGAAGTTGCTATGACATTCCATTTTTGATGACTTCAGGCCAGTCATTTGATAGAATGTTAGCAGTCATTTTATCTGATTGTTTAATCATTAAATTCATGCTAAACATTTTTGGGAGGAAAACCACAGGTGTGGGACACAAATGTGTTCTTTCCATTGTGTCACGTTAAGTTAGTTTGTTCCCTTATTGGTGATGCTGACTTTGATCAGTTGGTTCAGGTGGTGTCTACCAGATTTCTCCACTAAAAAGGTACCTTTTCTCCTTTTATTTAGTAGATAATCTAAGAAACTAAACGATATTCTTTCAAAAGCAAAATTGCTCCTAGCAGCACTACTCATAACTGCCCCAAACTGAAAACTACCCAAATGCCCATCAACAATGGAATGGTTAAGTTGTGGTGGTGCCACACAGTTCAGTAGTATACAGTAATGAGAATGAACAACCTACAACACCTGTGACAGTGTGGGTGAAGCTCACAAAACTGTTGAACCAGATGCAAGGCATTCAAGCCATATCATCCCATGTATGTGAAGTACAAAAAAGACGGTAACGCTGACCTCTGCTGCTGCTGCTTGAAGTCAGACAGCGGTTACCCCTAGTGGAAGAAGTTGTAACCAGAGGGTGTCCCAGATAACATTTAGAAGAAAAACGGGAGCTATCTGGAAAATTTATGGCAAGAAACTCATATAAACCAATGAGAAAAACACAGGAACCTCCACTAGTTTTTTTTTCTAATTATTATTGAATTTATTTATTCTGGCTATATTGGGTCTTCATTGCGGAGCATGGGCTCTAGAGTGATGCAAGGGCTTAGTTGCCCCTTAGTATGTGGGACTTTAGTTCCTGGACCAGGGATTGAACCCATGTCTCCTGCATTGGCAGGTGGATTCTTAGCTACTGGATCACCAGGGAAGTTCCTCCACTAGTTTTAAGGCATTTAAGATGAGCCAATAAAGGCTGGGAACAGAGTTCACAAAGAAGAAATATTGATGTCCAATATGCTTTGGAAAATGTTTTAAATCAGTAGCAATAAAAAAAGATAAACCTTTCTCAGAGTACCAACAGAGCACCAACAAAGAGTGATGTAACAATACGTTCATTATAATATTATTTATAATTGAGGAAAATCTGCTTACAAATTAAAGATCAGTAATAACTAGAGAATGAGTAAATGAAATGTATGCTGTCATGGAGTAGCATACAGCCATTAAAATGGTTTTTACAAAATTAAAAAACACATTACAGTCCTTTTTCTAAAATGTTAAGTGCAAAACAAGACTCAGAAGCATTTGTTTGGGAGTGTGTGTGTGTGTGTATTATATATCAATAAATGAACATAACTTGTATTTGAAGTAAGTAGGCAAGATAAAATTGGTAAAGATCACACGAAAATTTAGCAGAAGTTATTTGTGTCACATTCTTCTCACATTCAGTTCAGTCACTCAGTTGTGTCCAACTCTTTGTGACCCCATGATCCGCAGCACACCAGGCCTCCCTGTTCATCACCAACTCCCGGAGTCCACCCAAACCCATGTCCATTGAGTTGGTGATGCCATCCAGCCATCTCATCCTCTGTCATCCCCTTCTCCTCCTGCCCTCAATCTTTCCTAGCATCAGGGTCTTTTCAAATGAGTCAGCTCTTCACATTAGGTTGCCAGGACTGATCTCCTTTAGGATGTACTGGTTGGATCTACTTTTAGTCCAAAGGACTCTCCAACACCACAGTTCAAAAGCGTCAATTCTTCGGGGCTCACCTTTCTTTATGGTCCAACTCTCACATCCATACATGACCACTGGAAAAACCATAGCCTTGGCTAGACGGACCTTTGTTGACAAAGTAATGTCTCTGCTTTTTAATATGCTGTCTAGGTTGGTCATCTGTGTATTTATATTTATAATTTATTTATTTATTTTATTTACTTTATTTTTGGTTGCGCTGGGTGTTGGTTTCTGTGCACTGGCTTTCTCTAGTTGTGGTTCCTGAACTTGCCATTATGGTGGCTTCTCTTGTTGCAGAGCACAGGCTCTAGAAACGCTGGCTTCAGTAGTTGTGGCTTGTGGACCCTAGAGCTGGGGCTCAGTAGTTGTGCTGCATGGGCTTAGTTGCTCTGGAGCAGGTGGAATCCTTCCAGATCAGGGACCAAACTTGTGTCCCCTGCATTGACGGGCAGATAATTATCCACTTGGGAAGTCCTCTCTTATGTACTGATTATTTGACAGAAGTGATTTTTTTTTTCTTTTAGCATGCCTATAATTGGCAGCAATGGGGTGGTGAAGGACAGCTTTCTCCTTGCCCTACCAGAAGATTCCAGTCGCACCCATGCCCATTCCCAACTTCTAACAGGGCCACACCCACAGCACGTGACTCCACGGGGCCAATCAGAATCTCCTTAGAGGGGGCAATCTCCCAGTGCTAAGGGAGCCTTGAGAGTCCCTTGGTCTGCAAGGAGATCCAACCAGTCCATCCTAAAGGAGATCAGTCCTGAATATTCATTGGAAGGACTGATGTTGAAGCTGAAACTCCAATACTTTGGTCACCTGATACGAAGAGCTGACTCGTTTGAAAAGACCCTGATGCTGGGAAAGATTGAAGGCGGAAGGAGAAGGGGAAGACAGAGGATGAGATGGTTGGATGGCATCACTGACTCAATGGACATGAGTTTGAGTAAGCTCCGGGAGTTGGTGATGGACAGGGAGGCCTGGCATGCTGTGGTCCACGGGGTCGCAGAGTCAGAGGCAACTGAGCAACTGAACTGAACTGAAGGAAGCCTTGTTGGGTGGGTCCAGCACAGAGGGGACCACCTGGCTGCAGAAGGGAAGAGTGGACACTGAGTGTGGGGTGGGTGGCCCCAGGGACTGAGACCCAACTGGCTGGCTGGGACCTTGGTTAGTTTTCCCAAGCCACTCCCCACCTGCCCCTCTTGGTTTTTTCTTTCTTTTTTTTTTTTAAATGATGAGTTGGATCTGGGCTTCACCTACTGGCCGGCAAGGAGGCTGGTGTAGGAGAGTCACCCTCTGAGCTGGGTTCCTGAAGGTGCGCTCAGGACGCTCAGGAGCAAGAGCTGGACGATGGGTGAGGCACCGGCCTCGAGCTGTTTCCATTAACAGACCCTCAGATGCGAACCCCTTGTTGTTGGCGCTCATCAACTGAGTGTTTGCACAAGGGACAACCAGAGAAAAGGCAAACTCAGTAATACATGTAGTGGGTATGAGATTGGAGTGCGTATCAGATAAGTGCCAGTCAGGGGGCAGGCTTTTGGAAGGCTTCCTCCTTTTTGAAATGTTTATGACGTTTCTATACAACATTGTGTAACAAATGAAGGGAAACAGAAACCAGGTTAATACTTACTGAGCACGTCTAATCTGCCAGGGTCGGAATTAGGCAATTGCACATGCACCATATTTTTTAATCCTCACATTCCTCCATTTCATGGATCAGGGAATTGAGCCAGCAAGGCCGTGAGCCAGGATCACGCATCTCGTGAGTGGCAGAGCAGGGGACGCCGTCTATGTCTGTCTGGTTTCCTGCGTGGTCTTGTTTTATTTTTGTAAACAAGTAAGTGTGCGTTATAATATAATGGACATTAGGCAAGACAGGGAGAGAACTTTGCAATACTTCCATAGACTCATGAACTCCTCTCTCTCACCCTGTTCCTCCCACCCAATTTCTTATTTTGTGTTTTCCATGCTTTGCTCTTAAAGTTTTTCATTTTTGGTGTGCTATATAAATACAGGAAAGTGAACACCATAAATGTTCAGCTCAGTGAATTTTCAGAGACTGAACATACCCATGTAGCCAAGGATTGGATCCAGCAAATAAATAACATTACCAGTATTATCAGGGCTTTCAAATGCTTTTACACATTTTTCTGTAACTTCATTAGATGTGTATATTTCTTCTCCATGAACTGCCTGTTCAGACACATTCTTTATCATCTCATCTCTTCAGGTCTTAGGGGCTTAAAATGACTGGGTCTCTATATTTTTCTCATTGGCTTATATGAACTTGCTATGTTTGTTAGAAATACCTTACCCCTTTGGTTGTTCATTTAAAATTTTTATTCTGGGGGGAATTCTCTGGTGGTCCAGTGGTTAGGGCTCCAGGCTTTCGCTGCCAAGGGCCTGAGTTCAATCCCTGGTCCGGTAAATGGAGTCCCACAAGCCATGTAGTACATACAGTGCATGTATATATGTGTGTGTGTGTGTGTATCCTTTTTACCCCCCCCACACACACACACACACTTGTGGTTTTTTTTTTTTTTTTTAGTAAAGTTTACAAAACCCTTGGGGGTGAGACTGGATTCTCTTCTTCATCGGAAGGCTCACCCTCTTAGGCACCCACACCTTTCTGTTGCCCTCACCCTCACTCCCTCAAGACCCTCAGCAGCTCATCTGAACTTGTGGGCAGCTTCAGTTAGCAAACTTGAATAAGGCTGCAGAAGGACAATGTTACATATATTTTTTTTAGGATCAGAATACATTTTGGGGATTGTAAACAAGTAGTACATAATTCAGAAGTTGAAAAAATTATCAAAAAAGACAGGTTACCTAAAATTTTACAACTAAGTTCAGTTCAGTTCAGTCGCTCAGTCGTGTCCGACTCTCCGCGACCCCATGAATCACAGCACGCCAGGCCTCCCTGTCCATCACCAACTCCCGGAGTACACTAAGAAACAGCCACTATTAACAGGTTAGAGACTACGCTGCCAAACTGTCTCCTCGCCTCTCCTTCCCTCTCTCTGTATAAAACTTGACACAAAGGTTTTAGTGTTGGCTTGTAACATTCTTTCATATGCCAGTGTGTTGCCAGTGTGTCCTCAGTGTATTTCCACCCAATACGTCCATTGGCTGTGTAAGATTCCATTGTACAGATGTACCATAACTAGCCCATGTTAGACATTCAGGTCATGTCTCTTTTTAATTTCCACACATGTAAATTGTAGAAAATACAAAGAGAAGAAAACAAAAATCACCAGCGATCCCGTACGTCATTAATAACCACTGTTAACACTTAGGCGTGTACAGTGGGCCTCAGAATCACCTGGGAGTCTTATTTACAATACAGATATTCCTTCTTTCTGAGCTTCTAATTCAGTAGGTCGGCTGTAGGGCTGGGGCTTTCCAGGTGGTGCTAGCGGTAAAGAACCTGCCTGCCAAAACCGAAGAGACTTGGGTTCGATCCCTGGGTCCAGAAGGTCCCCTGGAGGACGGCACAGCAATCCACTTCAGTATTCTTGCCTGGAGAATCCCATGAGCAGAGGAGCCTGGTGGGCTACGATACATAGGATTGCAGAGAGTCAGCAGTGAAGCGACTTAGCGTGCATGCACGCTGTAGGGCTGGGCACTTGCTCTGTAAACAAGCACCCCTGGAGATTTGGACTCCCAAGTTTAATAAAAAGCATGCACAAAGGTCTTTTCAGACTTTACTTGATTTAAAAGTAAATAGAAACAAGGTCATATTATATATCCAGTTTTTAAAAATCAGTTCCAGTGTGAGCATCTACTCATGTCAGAATACTCCTACAAGCTGATTAATGTTGTCTGCATAGTTTCCCATTGCGTGAATGTATTTCATTTGACTCTGTCAATGCCGTATTGTTGGACATTAATTTTCACCCACTCATTGTTATCAGTAATGCTGTGTAGCAAAATCTTTGCATAGATTCTTTTTTTAAATGTATTTCTTTTTAATTGGAGGATGATTGCTTTACAGTGTTGTGTTGGTTTCTGCCACACATCACCATGAGTCGGCTGTAGGTGTACACCTGTCCCCTCCCTCTGGGTTGAGCTCCCTGCATCATACAGCAAATTCCCACCGACTGTCTAATTTACATATGCTAATGTGTATGTTTCAGTGCTACTAGTCTCTCAGTTCCTCCCACCGTCTCCTTCCCCTGCTGTGTCCACACGTCTGTTCTCTGTGTCTGCATCCCGACTCCTGTCCTGCAGATAGATTCATCAGTGCATTTTTCTAGATTACGTATATATGCATCAGTATACAGTATTTGTTTTCCTCTTTCTGACTTACTTCACTTTGTTTAATATGCTCTAGTTTCATCCACCTCACTAGAACTGACTCAAATTCACTTTTTATGGCTGAGTAATATTCCACTGTATATATGTACCACAATTTCTTAATCCATTCATCTGTTGATGGACATCTAGGTGACTTTCAAGTCCTCGCTATTGTAAATAGTGTTTGTGAACATGGGGGTGCATGTTGTCTTTTAGAATTGTGATTTTCAGTAGTGGCACTGTTGGGTCAGATGGTGGGTTTTTTCCTAGTTTTTAAAGAAATTTCCATACTGTTCTCCATAGTGGTTGTATCAGTTTACATTCCCACCAATA
Organism: Moschus berezovskii; assembly: GCF_049115385.1. NCBI lineage: Eukaryota > Metazoa > Chordata > Mammalia > Artiodactyla > Moschidae > Moschus > Moschus berezovskii. Next base: position 58,738,535 of record NC_142479.1, read on the forward strand.
GTGCCTGAGGGTTCACTTTTCTTCACATCCCCTCCAGCATTTATAATTTGTAGATTTTTTGATGATGGCCATTCTCACAGGTGCCGATGACACCACCCTTATGACAGAAAACAAAGAGGAACTAAAGAGCTTCTTGATGAAAGTGAAAAAGCTGGTTTAAAACTCAGCATTCAAAAAGCTAAGATCATGGCATCCAGTTCCATCACTTCATGGCAAATAGAAGGGGAAACAATGGAAACAGTGACAGACTTTATTTTCTCCAAAATCACTGCAGATGGTGACTGCAGCCATGAAATTAAAAGACGCTTGCTCCTTGGAAGAAAAGCTATGACCAACCTAGACAGCGTATTGAAAAGCAGAGACATATTACTTTGCCAACAAAGGTCTGTCTAGTCAAAGCTATGGTTTTTCCAGTGGTCATGTATGGATGATGAGAGTGTTGGACCAAAAAGAAGGCTGAGCACTGAAGAACTGATGCTTTCAAACTGTGGTGTCTGAGAAGACTCTTGAGAATCCCTTGGACTTCAAGGAGAATAAACCAGTCAATCCTAAAGGAAATCAATCCTGAATATTCATTGGAAGGACTGATGCTGAAGCTGAAGCTCGAATACTTTGGCCACTTGATTCGAAGAGCTGACTCACTGGGAAAAAACCCTCTGATGCCGGGAAAGATTGAGGGCAGGAGGAGAAGGGGCCGGCAGGATGAGATGGTTGGATGGCATCACTGACTCAATGGACATGAGTTTGAGCAAATTTTGCGAGATGGTGAAGGGCAGGGATGCCTGGCGTGCTACAGTCCATGAAGTTGCAGAGTCGGACACGACTGAGTGACTGAACAACAATAATTCTGACTGGTATGAGGTAATACCTCATTGTAGTTTTGATTTGCATTTTTCTAATAACAAATGCTGTCGAACACTTTTTCACATGTTTATTAGCCATCCATATTTGCATAGATCCTTAATTATTTAAGTTAAATTCCTAAGAAGTGAACTCTGGGTCAAAGGTCTGTATTTTTGAAGACTTTGGACACATGGGGCCAAATTCATATCCAGAAGTGTTGCCTCCAGGGCTACTGCCACCATGAGCTCATTTGTGGGGAACAGCGAGGTGCATCGGTTATTCTGTCCCTCATCTCAGCGAGTCCTGCCAGCCGTCCAGTGGGCTGCAGCAGCATAGCCCCTGGCACATTCCAGGTGCTCAGTACTTGTTCTGTGCAGTAAACAGGAGTCTGGACACTGAAAGATGAAGAGGTCGCGTGACTAGTTCAGGAGCAGGAATTCAAACCCAGTGATGACCCTGGAGGCTGAGCTCTCTTAACCATGCTGTTGATTTTTAATTAATATCAGAGAGGGAGGAAACATGATGGTTGTGGGAGGAGTACTCTTAAAAATATGGTCCTAAAAATATACCCACAGAATCAGAAAAAGGGAGTGAAAGGCTGGGGAGGGAGACGGATTTAGAGGGCCCTCACAGACATTCCTCTGTTGATCAAGTCTGTTGTGTCATTGGAGGCCTGGGTGCTTCACAGTGGTGGTCACGTGTGTATATATGGTGGTCTTGTGTATGTGTATGACCCTTTGCATGTATATTGCCCTTCCAGGGCAAAGCAAGTCAAACTCCCCAAACACTGAGCACCGAGTCGGGTTCTGTGGGAAATGCAAAGAGGTTTGGTTCCTTCAAAGATCTTAAGGTGTCCACTGTCTCTCTTCCCTCAGTTTTATTTACTTTAGAAACATAATAATAATATAATAGAAAGTTATGCATGATCCCAGCCCCCTGGCAATGTAGAAAAATACTTCTTTTGCCATCAGGCCTCAATTCCAAGGTTCACAATAACATGTTTCCTTGCACTTTCAGAGCTGTGTAGAGACACTCCTAGGACACTTTGCACCTTTCCATGAGAAAAGAGGTCGGGGGAAAGTGTTCGGTGAGTGTTGACTGCCATGCGCGCTGTTACCCTGATCAGGTGAAACGGTACTGTCACACAGCGGATAGTTTCGTGTTTCCCGTATTGTCTTCTGTTCATTGTCCGCACATGATCTTTTTAAAATTATTATTACTTACTTGCTTTCGGCTGCCCTGGCTCCTTTGCTGCACTCGGGCTGTCCCTAGTTGCAGTGAGTGGGGGCTGCTCTCCAGTTGCGGTGCACGGGCTTCGCATTGCAGTGGCTTCTTGTCCTGGTGCACAGGCTCCAGGGCACATGGGCATCAGTACTTGTGGCACATGGGCTTAGTTGCCCTGCAGCATGTGGGATCTTCCCGGACCGGGGATCAAACCGGTGTCCCCTGCATTGGCAGGCAGATTCTTAACCACTGGACCACTAAGGATGTCCGAGATCTTCTTTTAAAGGAGGATGTAAATTCAGAGGATGTTAAAACTTTGCCTGTGGGACACAGGGCAGCTTACCTTTCCACTTCCCCTAGTCACCTCATTCAACACACATGTATTGAGCACCTATTCTATGCCCTGAACCCAGGGGATGGATGGATAAGACACAGCTCCTGCTCTGCAGGAGCCATTTAGTGGGGAATAGAGACCCGGAAAGAATCATGTCAGTGTCTGCATATATCTCTCCCTGGAGGTCTCCCCAGGAGCCTATGGAGAGGCAGGGAAGGTGTTTTTGAATTCAGTCCACAGGTAAGAAAACTGAGTCCCCTCAGGTCATTTACATTGTAATGGCAGAATCAGAGCCAGAACTAGATTCTCAGTCTGTGCTGCCCCAACCCTTTCCTCTCATTCTTTTTTAAAAAATTATTTATTTATTTATTCATTTATTTGGCTGTGCTGGGTCTTTGTTACCGCATGGGGGATCTTTAGTTGATCTTTAGTTGAGGCATGTGGGATCTAGTTCCCTGACCAGGAATGGAACCTGGGCCCCCTGCATTGCGGGGCTCAGAGTCTTAGCCACTGGACCACCAGGGAAGACCCTCTCCCCCATCCTTGGAGCCCCACCGCCATGTGACTGCCTGAGTCCCAGCGAGGGTCCCGTGCAGACTCTGTCCGCTGCTACGCCAAGTAGTGGGGGCCCTGCGCCACCTCCTTCTACACTGCCTTCCAGCTGCGCGTTTTGTGACCTCGTTTTCCCTTTGCCTCTGCATTTGGACTCGATTTCTGCAGCACCAGAATGAGGTGGGGAGAGGAGCCTGCCCCATGCTGCTGCGACCTCCCCAGAAACCCCCGCTCTTCCCCATCGCATGGTTCACAGGCTCTTCTCCTTGCATCTCCCTTGCAGGTGCACCCGAGGAGGGTCCCCAAAACTCAGAGGTCAGAAACGAATAATGGTTGCCAGGGACCCACCCATGGGAACTTGGGGAGGACTCTGCATCTGGACAGTGGATTTATTTTTCTTTTAATTCTTCTGATGAGCAGCTTAAGCATTCAAGTCCTTGGCTTTATTTATTCTTATCATTTCCTCTTATCCAGATTGCAGCATCTGCTGAGGCCTGATTCCCAGGCTCTCTGCTGTGAAACAAACAGATTTTGGAGCTCATGGCCCCCACCGGGGCAGAGGCTCCTCAATGTCAAAAAACAGTAATGGCCTTCCATTTAAGGGCTAAAGGTACTGAATATCTTTATGCATCCTCTTGCTTAATCTTCCCCGAAACTCATGGGATGGGTGATATTGGTGTCTTCCCCACAGTGAGGCTTACAGCTGGCCCCAGTAGGGACTGGTACCTGGGTGGGTCCAGATTCCAGAGTCACCCTCCTAAGCCCTTCTCCAGGCTTCTGGAGGCGGTGTGGGGAAGGAAGCTTCCATGGGTCTGTCGCTGTAGAAGTCAGTGAGTGTTTACTCTTTGGCATACAGTTTTAGGGAGATCCTGAAGGTTCCCAAGCAAAAACGATTCTGAGTTCATTTAACTTCTGTGTTGGGAAGCTGGAGCTGGTATGTTCCTTAAGGATAAGTGGCTTAGAGGAGGCACAAGCCACCCACGTGGATTGGGGTTGGTTGGCAGGTATTTCCTCATCCACTGAACTCCCACTGTGGGGAAGTGAAAACCCTGGGGTTGCTGGGGTTGAAGGGACAATTTCAGTAAACCAACACAGAGGAAGAAAAAACCAACAATTTGCTGCTTTTTGATCCCAGAAACAGGGTGAGGGGCAGGGGGTTGGTAGCCCAGTGGGCCAAGGGAAAGGCAGCCCTCAGACTCAGGGGTCAAGACAGCAGGTAGGAGGCACCTAGTACCTACAAGGTGGTTTGGGCGGAGGTCACAGTTTTTTCAAGGGCTCAACTCTAAGTGGTTATTTTAAAAAGCGCCCCCTGGAACTTCCCTGGTTGTCCAGTGGTTAAGACTTCCCTGCTGCCAATGCAAAGGGCACAGGTTTGATCCCTGGTCAGGGAACTAGATGCCACATGCTTTGTGGTGTGGCACAGCCACAAGATAGAAAAATAAAAAAGGTACCCCTCAAAAGCAACGCAGGAACTTACAGTGGGAATCCCAAACACAGGCCCTTATCTAAATGTCCAGACTCTAGGTGTGAGCAGGCTTGTCACGCTGTAAAAGGCTGAGGCAGCTTGTCAAAAGGGTTGTTTTTCTCATCACAGCTTTTTAAAACAGAGTGCCATGGCTTGCTTTGAGAACCAAACAAGTCCTCCTTGAATACTGCCATGTCAGAAAATCACAGGACTGCCAGTGAGTAGAGCAAAAGCTTGTCATGAAACGTGTCATGATTTCTCAGAATCATATCGTGGTGTGTTTCAGACACATCTCGGTAAAGGAATGCTGCCTGTCGCAGGGACATTGTGGTTGCGGGGCAGTGGAGCCTAATTTAGAGGGACCCCCCCCTCCCAACACATTTCTTTTTTCCAGTTTTGAAATTGGCACAGCCCTCTGGTCATTTTTAATAGAGACCAGAATATACTGAAGAATGTTTCTCCACTCTCCTTAAAACAGTGGTTCAAAAGTGCTAACATGTGGCCATCCCCATTCCACTTCAGTGTTGGGGTGGAGGTGCACAAAGTGGGGGGCTGTGGCAAACCAGTGAGCCCCCTCTCAGATGGGCAGGAACCCCAGAATCTGCAACTGGCTCCCTGCAGGTACACTGGCTCGACATGGACGGGCCTCCCAGTGCTCCTGAGAGATGCTGAAGATTCAGATTTTTGTGTGAAATCTCTCCCGTTTTCAGTGTTGGCTGGCTCACTTTGCTTTCACATACGCTGAAGGCTCTGTGTGATTTGCCTGTGGGTTATCAGTTTAAAGTACCTGGAGTAGCCGTTTGGCGCTCAGCTCTGGAACTGACTGGTCTCCCTGGTCTCCCATCTCTGGTCTGCCCCTTACTAGCTGTGCTATCAGGAGGATTGATCTCTGAGGTCTTTAATACCTCAGTTTTCTTATCTGTCAAATGGAGATAAGAATTTTACCTACTTCTGAGCAGTGCTGTGAGGATTAAGGAGAAAGCCTGGGAAGCCAGTGCCTGGTACCTAGCAAGTACATGGTAAACAGTCACTTATGTCATTATTTGTGGTCTCTCTCCGTAAGTGCTGGATGACCACATGTCGTCGTTTGCTAGGGACAGCCATGACTCAAGCTTGTTGTCATGCTATAATGATTACTGCCTCCCCTTTTCATTCTCAATATGAGACAGTTAATTGTATGGTCAACTTATATAAGCAAATACTGGCTGATGCTCTTCAAGGCTTGCATAAGGTTTCATCTCAATGGAAATGTCATAGTTCCAATTGTTTGAATGTTCTCGGACAAATCACTTAACCTTTCTGTGTTTCTGTTTCCACATTCTAAGGGATTGACACGATGACTACCAAGACTTTCTGGTTCATATTCCTTCTGTCATTTGGCAAACATTTACCATGAGGCCAGACTATTGCCAGGCAAGTGCCCAAGACATGGAGAGGCCGGGATACAAGCTGGGCCCCCAAGGGGCACTTAGCCAATGACAAAGTTATTGGGTTGTGTGAGTGGGGGTGGGGATCCTACCTCTTTTTTCTAAATTTGAAAAACTTCAGTTCAGTTCATTTCAGTCGCTCAGTCGTGTCCGACTCTCTGCGAAAAACTTAGCAAGAAATTATTCATAAAATATTTCTTGTGAATCCAAAGTTTATATTTGATATCTCAGTTTCTTGCAAACAAATAATTACATTTCGGTTTAATTCTCCACACGTTTCTTTTATTGTTGTTTGAAAAAATAATTTCACTATGGAAAATGCAGAAAGGCCTAAAGGAGATTCTTTCTTTCTGTGGACTCTGCAGTAAGCAGTTACTGTGCTTGCATGGGCAGCCCTGTCCAACTCTTTGGGACCCCATGGACTGTAGCCCACTAGGCTCCTCTGTTCATGGAATTTTCCAGACAAGAATACTGGAGTGGGTTGCCCTTTTCTTCTCCAGGGACTCTTCTCCAGCCCCTCACCCCACCCCCCCACCCCAGGTATGTGTCTGTATCTTCTGCATTCATTGGCAGGGGGCAGGTGGATTCTTTACCACTGCACCGCCCTGCGTGGGGTGGGGGGAGTTCTAAAATTTTACCCTTAAGTTACTGCCGGCACCCCCACACTTCTGCAGCCACTTTGTCGAAAGTTAAAACAATTTGTGTTTTTTTTCTGGCCAGCTGTGGCTTGAGGGATCTTAGTTTGCAGACCAGGGATTGATTTCACCCTAACACCGGCCCTAACCCCGCTATATTAGCACGGAGTCCTGACCACTGGACTGCCAGGGAATTCCAAAACTAAGTTTTTAAAAAGTTGCTCTCTCTCAATCTGTCAGGATGTCTCCTTATTAGCTTATTCCTCCTCAGCCAACCAGGTAGGAAGCGTCTGATCTGGTCCTGCGGCTGGGGCTCACGCTCCTGTCCGTGATTTTATAAAATAATCTGCTGACGACTCCCACAAGTGTGGCCCCTCAGGGGTCATCGGGCCTGCGTCCACGAGTAGGTGGGCACTGCTGTCCGGGCTGTGATCGCGGAGAGGGGCCGGAGATTGCTGGGCCTCGGCTGGAGACGCCCTCGCCCACGCGCGCTCCGTCCAGGCGCAAATGCGCAGCTGGGCCCGGCTCCAGACCCGGGTCCTGAATCCTGCCCTTCGCTGGCTGGTTAGTGAGGTTGGATTGTGCTGGCCCAGAAAGCCACTTCCTGCCGCGACCGGAGCCGGCCGTTGTTGTCAAAGTTGCCCCCCGGGGGAGGAAGTGGCTTTGGCCTGTTTATTTTGGCTGCGGTCAAGCAGACGGCGCCGCCGGGGGCCGCAGCGGCCCCGGGCTTCGCAGAGCTGGGCAGGGGAGCCGGGCGGACCTCGGAGCCGTGGCGGGGCGGGGATGGGGCGCCGGCATGGGTGGGGGGTGCACCACGGAGGGCGGACGCACGGCCTAGGTGGGGGTGCACTGCGGGGCGGGAGGGCGCCTCGCGGAGCCCGGGTTTAGGGAAGGAGCGGTGCAGCGGCCGGAGATCCGGAACTCCGAGGGCGGGCAGGTCCCAGCATCTCAGGTCCTGGAGGCGGGTGTGAGGGAAGACGGGGTCCAGGTGGCCCACCCCTGGGATGCTCTGATGAGGAAGAGACGTGGGGACCGGGCAGGGGAGCCAGACCCCGGGAGCTGCCCGTGAGCAGAGGGTGCCCGGTCCTCGCAAGAAGTTATGAGCGAAATTAGGCTCGGCAGCCCCCGCCCCTCCTAGCCTTCCCGCAAGACAGGGCCTGGGAAAGGATAAGCCGAAGAGATCCTGATGCTTCAGGCGGAGAAGACAAAACCCAGCAGGGAATGAGATCAAACATCTCTAAATCGCCGGGGGTGGGGGGCGGGTGGAGGTGGGGTAGGGGATGGGGAGGTTAGGGCGGGTGAGGATCTGCGTCCCAGAGAACCCGGGGTGAGGGGGCCAGCCCCACTCAGCTGGCGCCGCGCCTGGGGTGGGGGCACCCAGGCAGAGCCGTGGGAGGGTGAAAGTTGCCTTTACAAAATTCACCTGAATTCCCATCCCCTCTTCACTGTGCGCAGTTCTGGTGCATTTATTAGGTGACAAACCCAGCTATTAACCCATCCTCTGCCAGAGTCCGCTTTAACATCTTAGTGGAACACAGTGTGGCCCTTCAGAGTGGCTCAGCCGTAAGGAATCTGCCTGCGGTGCAGGAACCGTGGGTGCTGGGGGTTCAATCCCTGGGTGGGGAGGATCTCCTGGAGGAGGGAATGGCAACCCACTGCAGTATTCTTTCCTGGAGAATCCCATGGACAGAGGAGCTTGATGGGCTACAGTCCATGGGGTCGCATAGAGTTGGACACAACTAAAGCAACCGAGCACACATGCAAAGCAGTGTATCACACTGTGGAACACAGACATTTGAAGGGAAGAGAAGAGCGTGTTTAGAAATGAATGATAGAGGAAGCTCCCCTTGGGTGGAGGGACTGAGAGAGAGACATTGCATGACACTGCGCTCATGCGAGCGCGCGTGCACGCCCACACACACACACACACACACACACACAGGGGTGCGTGTCAGCAGAGCCTGGGGTGGGGTGGGAGTGCTGCTGTATGTGTTTAGTTTTGTCACAGGCTCTGTAAGCAGTGGAAGTGGAGGAGCTGGGTGGGAGGACGGAGAGTGTGAAAAGCCTGGAGGGTGGACGGTCCATTGGGAGAAGTCCACACTAATCCCAGGATTTTGGTGGGGCTGTTGCACCATTGGGCAGGGTACTGGGCCTCAAAGTCACATGACTCTCCTACCCTCCACAGAAGGAATGCCTTGCCTCCCACCACCCTCAGGTCCAGTGTACGAGCCAGGACATGGACATGGCCTCTAGTAGAGGGTGGCACAGGGTGGGGTGCCCGGGTCCCCAGGGCTGGCCCCTCAGCAGGGCGGGGCAAGCAGCTTGTGCTGACTCAGACATTTTCAGGCCTGGCCTCAGGGCCCAGCGGCTCATTGAAAACAGCTGCTCCTTTTGGCCGCTGGCCCCGTGGGCGGGCAGCCCCTGGCTCTCCCTGGGATGACCCCTGGCCTTTGCGTGGCCTGGGGAGGGGTACCGATGGGGGAGAGAGGGGGTGAGGCTCAGTGCCTGGAAGCGCCTCCTGCCATGCCCTCTGAAACCAAATCTGGTCAACTTCCCCCAGCCCGCCACCTGATCCCTGGTCCCCAGCTCTCTAGGAGCTTAGCCAGGCTGGTCGCTGGGTCCCCAGTCTTTACTCCTCCATGCCCCAACTTGGAACCTTCTCCGTGTCCTTGTCTCTGCTTGTGCCTTTGAGGGTTTTGTTTGACATGCCTCTCATTCAATAGATATTTCTGGAGAGCCTGCTGCGTGCCAGGCCTTGTGCTAGAATGAACTTTCCCTCTGCTTCCTTCAGCATGATGTCTTCAGCTTGTAATGGGGAGCAGCTGTCTTATCCGAGGTCAGACCTCTGGCTGCGTCCACTGCTGGGCTGAGTCCCGGAGGCTGTTGGGACAGCTGGGAGGCTTGCTCCTGAGAGAGAGACAGTGTGAGCCTCTGCGCTTGGCCTCAAGAGCAGCCAATTGTGTATACTTTGCAGCAGACGGGAAAGGACAGGAAGCCACAGTGACCCTCACCCAGGAGGGAGGAGATGGAGTTACTCAATGTAGGGCAAGTAGCTTTGAAACCCAGTTACCTCTGAGCACAGGAGTAAACTTCCAGGGTGATGCCCTGGATGTCTGAGAAGCAGAGAACTCCGCACCAGAAAGATTCCATCAGTTACCTGGGAAAATCATTTCTATCCACTTTAACTGATGCTTTTGAACTGTGGTGCTGGAGAAGACTCTTGAGTGTCCCCTGGACAGCATGGAGATCAAACCAGTAAATCCTAAAGGAAATCAACCATGAATATTCATTGCAAGGACTGATCCTGAAGCTCCCATACTTTGGCCAGCTGATTCGAAGAGCTGACTCATTGGAAAAGACCCTGATGCTGGGGAAGATTGAAGGCAGGAGGAGAAGGAGATGACAGAGGATGAGATGGTTGAATGGCATCACCAACTCAATGGACAAGAGTTTGAACAAACTCCAGGAGATAGTGAAGGACAGGGAAGACCAGCATGCTGTAGTTCATGGGGTTGCAGAGAGTCAAACACGACTTAGCAACCAAACAACAGGAACAACCCAAACCATGCAGTGTGAATTAGACCTGATGGTTTTGCACGTGTTGTTATATAGCCTGTAACTTTTTCATGACTTGGTTTGTGAGTTCTGCCTTTCCAAGTTCACTGTAAACATCTTGAGGGCAGAAGCCATATCCTTAATTTCCCTGTAGTACCTCGTTTGAAAGTGAAAGTGAAGTCCCTCAGTTGTGTCCGACTCTTTGCAACCCCACGGACTGACTGTAGCCTACCAGGCTCCTCCATCCATGGGATTTTCCAGGCAAGAATACTGGAGTGGGTTGGCATTTCCTTCTCCAGGGGAACTTTCTGACCCAGGGACTGAACCCGAGTCTCCCGCATTATAGGCACACGCTTTACCTGAGCCACCACAGAAGTCCCAGTACCTCGTTTAGTGCTTCACAAAAACTTATCACAAATGAGAAAACCTCTGGGGGAGCCACCAGAAAGGTGGTCAGGAGGATGGGGTGGGTCCAGCCTCCAAGCACCTCCTGTGACGTGGCCCATGCAGCCACTAGCCCAAACAGTCCATCACTGGTCTGACGGTCAGAGGGGACCTTGGCACCAGGCCGCCAGGGGAGTCAGGAGCATGGACTGGTGTTCCAGACTGGGAGAAAGGCTCTGGCTCCAGGACCTAGGGCTGTGTGTTTATCAGGATTCTTTGGTTACAAGGACAAAATCCTGATGCAAACCAGCTCAGCAAAAAAAAAAAAAAGAAAAGAGAAGTGTAGCTGCAAATGATCCTGAATGATGCATGAGCAGAGGAATCGCTGTAAGAACTCAGGGACGGGCTGGACATTCTGCTCCCTGGGCACTCGCTCCCCCTTCTTCCATCTCAGCTTTGTGTCTCTTCCCATAGTATCCCTTCCTTGCCTGCAGCAGAAAGGTCTTTTCCTCGTGGTAGGAAACGTGGCTGTTGGCAGCCCAAGTTTGGAGAGGGGACTTCAGTGTTCCGGGAGGGGCTCTGGTCAGCCCTGTTTAAATGCCAATCACTGTGGCCTGGGAATGGGCGTGATTATTTGCCAGTCGTGAGCCTCGTGGGCTTCCCTGGTAACTCAGCTGGTAAAGAATCCGCCTGCAATGCAGGAGACCCCAGTTTGACTCCTGGGTCAGGAAGATCCCTTGGAGAAGGGATAGGCTGCCCACTCCAGTATTCTTGGGCTTCCCTGGTAGTTCAGACAGTAAAGAATCCTCCTGCTATGCAGGAGACTTGGGTTCAATCCCTGGGTCAGGAAGATCCTCTGGAGGAGGTCATGGCAACCCACTCCAGTATTCTTGCCTTGGAAAATCCCCATGGACAGGGGAGCCCAGCAGACTACAGTCCATGGGGTCGCAAAGAGTCGGACACGACTGAAGCGACTTAGCACAATGAGCCTGGTGCCCACTCAGCCAGAGATACAGGAAAATTCTTTATAAATAAGAAGGGGAAGAGGACGGGAAGTTTCCTGGGCAGACAAAACAAAGACCAGAGACTGTGGGCGGCTCCACGAGGTCAGGGATTCTGTTACTCTCTCCATAACTTCCACTCAGAGCCCGGCCCCTACCAGCCTGTATGGCGACAGAGGCTGGGTTGTATCTGTGTGGCTCAGCCCTGCACCCTCAGTGCCTGGCACCCTGCCTGGCACCCGTGAGATTCTCAGGGAATATTTGTTGAACAAATAAATCCATGACGTGCAGTTGCGCTCAATGCATGGTTACCTGCCTGGCTTAACTCATTTGTTCCCTGCCTGAACAAGTGCACTGTGACCCACACCTGGGTGACTGGTGTGGTGGTGTTGGTGTGACCATCCAGAGACAGGGGGTCGTCCTTGTCCTCTCTGAGGACCCTGCAAGGTCCCAGTGAGGGCCACTTCCACTCCCTGCACAGCCATGTGAAGGTCTCAGGTGAGAGGGCTGGGTAAGGGTGGAGGGGGCCTTCTTGGGATGGGGGAGCCTTCTCATGAGGGGGGCGCATCAGGTCTTCACTTTGAGCTCTTCCTGCCACCTCCCAAAATGCCTGGTTTCCTTCCCATCCCTTGTGCATCTTTAGCTCTGCCAAGCCTGGGCCTCATCTCTGCTTCCATTGGCCCCTGGAGAAACAGCTTTCTTTCTGGGAGGACCCAGATCCACCCCTCAACTCTGGGTGGAAAATACTCTCCCCAGAGGCCCCCAGCCCCCTCCTTGGCAAAGCCCCAGGGTTCCACTGCTGAGAATTCCCCTCGGCCTCCCCACTGCTCCCAAACTCCTTTTCCTTTTCTCATTTGCTGCCAAGGCAGTTCTGTGACCCGAATCCCTCACCTTCTGCCTCCTCCGGATCCTCAGTGACTTCAGAGTCCAAAGGCCCAGCTCCCTCTGCTGCCCCCCGACACCTGGACTTGAAGGACTTGTTTGCCCTTGTCTCCTGCTGTGTCCAGACCCACTGTCCCTACCTGGGACGGTGCTGTGTGTCTCCTCGTGTTCCTGGCATTGCCTGGGACATATGCAGGGAGAGATGGATCACTGAACCTAGGATCTTGGATGGCAGAGGGAGGAGGGACTTGCAGCGGTGACCCGGGTGACAGGGGAGAAAGCTGAGGCCTTGACAGGTGCTTTGCTTGGGTGTCCTGCTCTCTTCCCCTCTGGGCCTCAGTTTCCTCATCTGTCCAGTGGTGGGAAGGTGGTGTCTCCTGACTACTTGGGCCTATTTTGGACCCTTCACTTGCCCCTTGTTACAACTGCATGCCTGCTGGAGTTGATGTACCATACCTGGGTTTTCTGGTTGGGGAGGAAGGGAGGACACTGGCCTCTGGGCTGCAATAGGCTCCTGTGATGTTTTGGGCTGTGTGTCCAGCCCCATCTCAAAAGCAAGTACTGCTTTCTCCCTTTTCCGGTCCTGGTCCCTTTCCCTCCCCCTGCCAGTGGTTACTTTCTGTTGCTGACTGTCCTTGCTGGAGTGGAGTTTCTGAGAAACAAATGCCCAATTCAGTCAAACGCTTGGGCAGGCCTGGATGGAGTCCTGGGCCAGTTTGTGGTTCTTGGAGAGGAGCTGGAAGGGAAGGAGCAGGTTAGGGCCGGGGGCAACAGGGAAGGCTTCGCTGTGGTCACGCTTGTTGGTCCTTCAAGGAGTCACCTGTGTCTTGCCCAAAGAGGACCCCCATCCTGGTGTCATCAAAGAATAGAGTGACCAGTGTCCCTCCCCACCAGCCTTCCCACTCTGGAGTTTCTTAATTTCTTTTTTTAATTCTAGCATATCTTTAAAAAAAAAAAGTTTTATTATTTATTTATTTGGCTGCACCAGGCCTTAGTTGCATCTCGCAGGATCTTTGATCTTCGTTACAGCGTGAGAAATCTTAGTTACGGCAAGTTGGGTCTAGTTCACTGACCAGGGATCAAACCTGGGCCCCTTGCAATGGGAACTTGGAGTTTTAGCCACTAGACCGCCAGGGAAGCCGCCCACTGTGGCGTTTCAACATGCAGTGACAGGAGCTGTGGGTGCTCTGTTTTAGTGAAATTGATTTGGCAGCTGGGATGAGGAGCAGAAAGTTAGATTGGTTGTGATTGTTATCTAGGCATGGAATTCATTCTTCATTTGTTCATTTGTTATTTTATTAAGCAGTACCGTCTGTTGGTTGGAGTTACAGGTACTGAGGATACAGTGTGAAGATAAAGTCTTGAAAACTTCTGAACAAGAGGGGAGACAGAAAATAAACAAAGCCATGTTAGTTCATGAGCTCTGGTTCTGAAAATGGAAGGTTAGCTTTTATCAGTCTGGTTCTCTGGCGGAAAGCCCTTATCGGTTAATGATAAAACATAAAATACAGTGGTTCAGGAGCAGTCAAAACCAGGCAGAGGCCAAGGAGGAAACAGTCCTTGAGAGAAAAAATGAAGTGAGTGGTTCATTTTAAGCAGCCTTTTGGCTTCCCTGGTGGCTCAGACGGTAAGGAATCTGCCTGCAATGCAGAAGACCAGGGTTCAGTCCCTGGGTGGGTAAGATCCCCTGGAGAAGAGAATGGCTGCCTGCTCCAGTATTCTTGCCTGGAAAATTCCATGGACAGAGGAGCCTGGCAAGCTATAGTTCATGGAGTCTCAAAGAGTTGGATATGACTGAGCTACTAACACTTTTCACTTTTTCACTTTCCTCCTGAGAACACTGCCCAGTTTGAAGAGCTCCAACAGAACGGGGCAGATTTACTGGTCAGAGTGTGGGGCTACCAGAAAAGCTAAAAATCGAGAGGGAAAATCCTAGAAAGGCAAGAGATGTCCTCATTCGAATTCTCCTCAAATATTTGGCAGCTCAAAACTGCATGGGCAGAGGGACGCTTTAGGGAACCCAGCAAGAAACAGCAGTGGGGAAGAAGAGATTTCAGTTGCTGCCTGATGCTGAGAAAACAAGAGTTTGGAATTCAAGTTCCACTGAGTTAGAGGAGCTTGGTAATTGCCCAAGGTTTTCTTTTGAAATGCTAGAAGGGCCTCACCTTGTGATTAAACCCAAGGTTAAGGGCCACACCTTAAGACTAAACTAAAATCCCGAACAGCCCCACCCTAGCAAAACCAAGCCCCTGCAGAATCAGGATGATCTACCACTAATTTAACTGCCTGCCACAACAAAACTCCACATTCTTTTAAGGAAGGTTATGCGTCCAGACTCCCTATAACGTGTCATCCCCAATATGCAAGAATAACAAAGAAACAGGCTCCTGGTAACATTATCCACTATGTCCAGTATGTAATAAAAGTTATTATACATGCAAACAGCAGGAATAATCAACAGAAAAAGTAATCAGCAGACCCAGACTCACAGATAGCCCAGATGTTGGAAAAATGTCAGATAACAATAAATGCTGGGGAGATAATTATGCTAGAGAGTAACTGTGACTACTTTAGATATGGAAGTCAGAGAGGGCCTCTCTAAAGATGTGCCTTTTTAAATACCAATCTCAGGCCAATTAAATCAGTCTCTGGTGTGGTACCTGGGCACCTGCAATTTTTATTTTTTGCTGCACAGTGTAGCATGCAGGAGCATGTGGGATCTTAGTTCCCCGACCAGGGATTGAACCCATGTCCTATGCATTGGGAATGCAGGGTCTTAACCAGTGGACCACCAGGGAAGTCCCCAGGATGTGACTTTTTTTTCTAAAGTGCGAAATGCCAGAGAAGGAAACAGTGCAAAGGCCCTGAAGCAGGAAAGAGTCAGGCCTGTTCAAGGAAGGGCAAGGAGGTGACTTGAGCAAGGGGCAGTAGTGTGATCTGAGATTAGACTGGTTGGCAGGACCAGAACATGTGGGATCTGATGGCTCATAGCAAGGAGTTTGAATTTCATTTATAGAATGATGAATCGCCTTTGAAGGCGGGAGAGAGACTAACATGGCATATTGCTTTTTCTTTTGCTATGAGAGAATCTGTCATTTCAAATATTTAACAGCCAATTACATTTCATTTGTTTCAGCTGTGTATGCATGTCTTTTGCTCATTTTCTATTATATTGGTGCCATTTTACTCCTAATTTATTATATATATATTTTTTTGTAGAAGCTGTTTTCATTTTAGGGAATAAACTATTTGCCTCTAGTAAGTTACATGTATTTTTGTCACTTGAATTCTGATTGTTTTTAATGGCATTTTTCGTGCCATGAAAAAAATCATGTTACTGAACTTACAACTGTTTTCTTTATGACTTTCAACACGCCGATATTGTTATTATTTTTTAAAATATTTGACTGCTCCAGGGCATAGTTGCAGCATGTGGCACCTAGTTCCCTGACCAGAGATTGAACCTGGGCCCCCTGTGTCGCGAGCACGGAACACTCCAATATTATTTAAAAAAAAATTTTTTTTTTTTTTTTTAGAACTTATTGATCTTTAAAAGATCATGCTGCTTGGCCATGATGAATGGCTTATACAGGGAGGATAAGGCCTGCATGATGGAACAGAAAGGTCTTGGGGTTTGGACTCACAAGACTGGGGGCCTGATTTCAGTCTCAAGACTCTGGTCAAACTGTTATACTACCCACAGTCAAACTCTTTGCCTATAGTATGGAATCATCAGGAACGTTTATGGTGCTCTTACTATGTGCTGGACCCTGTTCCAACACTTGACATATATTATCTCATTTAACCTTTACAATAGTTTCATGAGGTGGAAACTAAACAATACACCCAACTCACATATTAAATGGCATAGCGGGGATCTGAACCCTGGCAGTCAGACTCATGCTTTCGAGGCATGAAAATTGTCCTGAAGAGCCAGTGGCTAGTGGATGCAGAAGTGCTTTGGAGCCCGGGATGTCCTGAGTGTGTGTGGTGTTGTGCTCCGTGGCAGCTAGGCCACAAAACGTGATGTCGCAGAGACCTGGGTTTGCTTCCTGGCTGTGTGATACCATGACTGGCTCACACTGTGGCTCACATGCATGTCAGCTTCTTCCTTTCCCTCTCCCTTTCTCTCTCTCAAAACCTTAAAGATACAATAAAAGCTTTGAGATATAATTCACATCTCATAAAACTCACCATTTAAAATATGCATTTAATTGGGTTTTAGTATGTTCACAGAATTGTGCAACTATCATGACAATCTAATTTTATTTTTTAAATGATTGGGTTTATTTATTTATTTGCGCTGAGTCTTAGTTGAGCAAGAGGGATCTTCAGTCTTCCTTGTGGAATGCAAACTCTTAGTTGCAGCATGTGGGATCTAGTTCCCTTGACCAGGGATCAAACCTGGGCCCCCTGCACTGGGAGCGCAGTCTTAGCCACTGGACCACCAGGGAAGTCCCATGACAATTTGATTTTAGAACATTTTCATTCCCCCTAAAGAAACCCTGTGCTTTTTCTTGGCCACTCCCCATTCCCATTACCCAACCTAGCCCCAGGGAACCACTGATCTACCTCCTATCAGCTTAAGTTTTGATTTCTTCATCAGTGTTTGGCGGGGGGCAGGTTGGATTTCAGTGTCTTTCATAGAGTGTTTAGTGAGGTGATGGGTGAGAAGATGTGAGACTGGGGAAGGCAGAGAGCTAAGCGCTGTCTAAAATCTCAGGAGTGAGATGGTTATGGGATGTGAATGGTTGGGTTTGCTGGGGGCAGGCACGGCGAGTGGTTTGGGAAGATTCTAAATGAGAGGAAAAGATGGAGCCAGTGAATGTGAGGAGCAGGGGCACAGAGTGAGACAAAGCAGTTTCAGGCTGGAGAACTTCGGTGGAAAAACAACGCCATGTCACAGAGGTTGGGATAAAGACTGCAGTGTGGTGTCTGATGTAAACCCCTTCCCCTTCCTCCTAAGATCTTCATAAAAGGAAACAGTCCCCAACTCGCCCTGTGGAGTTTGGTTTGCTTTGGGGGAGACAGGACGGAAGGCTGAGTCCTCCTCCAGGTGCTGTGGGACCAGGGCAGAGGCTGGCCATGTGGGCTCTGCCTTGACTGGGCACAGAGGGGCCCGCCGTGCCTCTCAGCACCTCATGCAAAGGGCCGGTCTGTGAGGATGGAGTGATTTAGCATAGGAGAGAAGACCCATAACCCAGTACCAGCATCAGTGTCTGCAGGCAGCCTGGCCAGCAGCAGCAGCCAGGAGACCCCTGTGACGGCCTCGTGTCCTACTTTCCCTTCCAGAGCCCAACGTTTTCGTCATCTTCAGCCATGGACTGCAGGGCTGCCTGGAGGCCCAGGGTGGGCAAGTCCGAGTCTCTCCTGCCTGCAATGCCAGCCTTCCTGCCCAGCGCTGGAAGTGGGTCTCTCGAAACCGGCTCTTCAACCTGGGCACCATGCAGTGCCTGGGCACAGGCTGGCCGGGCACCAACACCACCGCCTCCCTGGGCATGTACGAGTGTGACCGCGAGGCACTGAGTCTTCGCTGGAACTGTCGCACCCTGGGAGACCAGCTGTCCCTGCTCCTGGGGGGCCGTTCCGGCAACACGTCCAAGGCTGGCACCCCCGAGCGCGGTGACCAGACCCGCAGCGGCCAGTGGCGCATCTATGGGAGCGACGAGGACCTGTGTGCGCGGCCCTACTACGGTGAGAGGCTGCCCCTGGTGTCGGGGGCCTGGAGCCACGAGGGACACACACGGGGGACGAAACCTTGGCCTCCACAGGCCTCGGGCAGTCAGCTCTTTCATCGTCATGGGAAGCATTTGGGGATCATGGAGAAAATGAACTTCAGGGCATTTCCGTTCTGTTCCGTTGCTCAGTCATGTCCGACTCTATGCGACCCCATGGACTGTAGCCTACCAGGCTTCTCCGTCCATGGGATTCTCCAGGCAAGAATACTGGAGTGGGTTACCGTTTCCTTCTCCAGGGGATCTTCCCAACCCAGGGATCGAACCCGGGTCTCCCGCATTGGAGGCAAACGCTTTAACCTCTGAGCCACCAGGGAAGCCCCTCAGGGCATTTAATTTGCCTTAAAAAAATGACAAAACCTGATACACTGTTGTAAAGACCTCGGTCAGTTCAAAAGTGTATAATGTGCAACTAAAAGAGAGGCCCACTCTTCAAGGGAGACCCCAGGGTCACTGTCCACAGGTGTCTCCATCCCCCTTTTGCAGGGGTGAATGGGGACCAGAGTCACCCAGTGAGGGGCCTTTCCTGGTGGGCAGCTCCATCCTGGGGGCCCTTTCCCGGGATACCAGCTAGAATGCCAAGATGGAACTTGGCATGTGAGGCAGCTGGATTTTGGACAGGTGTTAGGTGCCGTAGGGGACCCTCTTTCCCAGCCCGATGGGATGAGCGGCAGGACCTCTCGCAGGCTCCTGGGCTGACCTGAGGACAGAGGCAGCCTTCCGGCCACTGTCTGGCATTGCTCTCCCTCTCTCTGCTGAGCCCTGCCCACCAGGGCCCCCGGGGCTGTTGGGGAGTTTCCCTGAGGGATGAGCGGGCTGGGCAGCCTCTGAGGTCCAGATGCCAAGGGCCTGGCTCCCCTCTCCTGCAGAGGTCTACACCATCCAGGGCAACTCCCACGGGAAGCCGTGCACCATCCCCTTCAAGTACGACAACCAGTGGTTCCACGGCTGCACCAGCACCGGCCGCGAGGATGGGCACCTGTGGTGCGCCACCACCCAGGACTACGGCAAGGACGAGCGCTGGGGCTTCTGCCCCATCAAGGGTGAGGGCCATGGGCGGGGTGGCAGGAGGGCGGCCCTGCGGTGGGGGGTGCGGCGGGTGTGGGTGGCAGAACTTTCCGGACTCAAGCGAGAAGTGCGCCCACCCCCCACCTCTGTAGGGTCTCTGCATATTCCTTGAGGGACCTCCCCTTGGGCCCCGCAGAGCGGGCCGGGGCGGGACCCACACCTGGCTGTCATGGTGGCAGGTAATGACTGCGAGACCTTCTGGGACAAGGACCAGCTGACCGACAGCTGCTACCAGTTCAACTTCCAGTCCACGCTGTCCTGGAGGGAGGCCTGGGCCAGCTGCGAGCAGCAGGGGGCGGACCTGCTGAGCATCACGGAGATCCACGAGCAGACCTACATCAACGGTGAGGCGGGGGCGGGGGGCAGTGGGCAGGACCCCAAGACCCGTCCCCACCTTTGATGGGGGCCCTGAGCCCTTTCTTCTGCTGCAGGAGGGCAGGATGCAGTTGGTGGGGAAGCGAGTGGAGGACTGGGGTTGGGATGACCCCCCCTCACTGTCGCCCTCTTGTGGTCAGGGCTCCTCACTGGCTACAGCTCCACACTGTGGATTGGCCTTAACGACCTGGACACCAGTGGAGGCTGGCAGTGGTCAGACAACTCGCCTCTCAAGTACCTCAACTGGGAGAGTGGTGAGGCGCCGGGTTTGTGGTGCAGGGAGGCCTGGGGATCCCACAGGCACTTGGTCTCCTAGGGACTCCTTCCCTGGTACCCTACTCCAGACCAGCAGATTTCTACCCACTCCGGATTGGCTGCCAATGGTCCGTGCAGTGCGTTGTCTGAATTAGGAATGATGCCCTTTCCTGGGGGCACTGGGCCTGGGAGGTGGACTGGATTTCATCCCCATGCACCCTTTCAGCTACGGGCACCGGGGCCCTCAGCAGGCCAGCAGCCTGGCCGGGGAGGGTGGGCACGGTTGGTCCAGGCAGAGGCTGGAGGACCACGTGAGCCCCGGGGAGGAGGCAAGAGAGCCGAAGCGCAGTGCTGGGCATCTGAGCAGGCTCAGGCTTCTGGGGAAGCGCGAGGCTCAGGGGAGGGCTCCTGGGCCAGGGGGTGAGTTCCTCTCCCCTGGGGCGCTGGCGCCCTACGCTCCCCACAGATCAGCCGGACAACCCGAGCGAGGAGAACTGCGGGGTGATCCGCACCGAGTCATCCGGCGGCTGGCAGAACCGCGACTGCAGCATGGCGCTGCCCTACGTCTGCAAGAAGAAGCCCAACGCGACGGCCGCCGAGCCCCCGCCTCCCGGTGAGTGGGGTGGACATGGGTGGTGCAGGGCTCCTCAGGTTGCAGCAACTGCCCACCCACCCTCACAGCACAGGGGGCTCTGATCCTCCCTCTTCTTAAATGGTTCTGCTGAAACCTGAACAAATTGAACTGTGCTGTTCATTCATCCTGGGACGTTTGTTGGGAACTGCTTCGCATCCCATCGTGTCCTCCGGGTGGCCACAGTCTGCTGCAGGTGATGGGCATGTCAACACACAAACGGAACATCCCGAGTTATTATAAAAAGAATATATATTAGAGGGCTTTGAGAGGAAGTTGATCAAGCACCTGAGAGCCAAGGAGGGTTTCCAGGAAGTGATGTTGGATTTGGGCCTTTCAAGTGAAGTATAAGTTTAAAAAGTCATAAAGAGGTGTGGGGGAAGGGCATGACTGGCAGAGGGAAGGGCAGGTGCAAAGGCATGGAGGCCTTGAAGGTCACAGCAGCTCTAAGGTCGGTGAGGATTGCACCCTGAGGGTTAGAGTACAGATGGACACTGCTTAAAAGTGTGGTCCCCGTCCCAGCTGCCACCACGAAGGCCATGGTGCCGCACATCACCCAGGCCAGCATCACAGTTGAAGGAGAGCAGATAGGCTCCATCAGATGGGTCATCGGCATGTTCCTGGGTATTTCCCTGGAAGATACACAAAAGGAACTGGAGCATGTGGTCCGGAAGATCTTAAACCTTCATGTGTTTGAGGATGAAAGTGGGAAACACTGGTTGAAGAGCGTGATGGACAAGCAGTACGATGTGCTGTGCGTCAGCGAGTCCTCCCTGCAGCGCGTCCTCAAGGGCAATGAGCCTGACTTGCACCTGGCCATGCCCGCAGGGCAGGCTGAGGCCTTTTATATGGGCTTCCTGGAGCCGCTGTGCAAGGCAGAGAGGCCAGAGCTTGCCATCAAAGATGGCAAGTTCAGTGCCTACCTGCAGGTCCACATTCAGAGTGATGGGCCTGGGACCATAGCACTGGAATCTCCGGCCCCTGCGCTATTGCCTCTGATCCAGAACGCCTGTCAAAGCTTGATAAGCAACAACAGAGGACAGAAAATGCCAGCGCCAAAGGGCCTTCCGAATCAAGCAAGAAGAGAAGTGCTCCCCGCAAGGAAGACCACAAAGCCGGCAGCAAGGCCGAGGGAACGTGTCCGTAGGTGGGCTGGGCGCAGTGCATTATCACTGAGCAGAACTGGATCCTGAAAAATTCATGAAAGATGCTAGACACCTACACTACTTTAAGAATTTGGAACCAAATCCTGTAAAGGAAGATGGAAATAAAAAACTGGGAACCTACAAAAACAAAACAAAAAACCACCAGGGAGTGCTACCGTTTTCTGCTGCTGCTGTGACTTAACAGAGGAAATGGGTGCTGCCAGCGTGGACAAGGCACCCCACCCACAGGGCAGCAAGGGACACACCCAAGGGTCCCCTCAGGGAGCCACGCTGGTTCCCCTGATTCTCCGCTTGCTTTTGGAACAGGCTGGCCCAACGTCACTTGTCATTGAATCCTCCTTTCACACTCTGGTGTATTTCTAGGTGTCTGTGATGGGTCCCAAATGCATTCACACTGTCCATGTTTTTCCAGAACATTCGTCCATAATAATACATTATGTGAGAACTTAAAAAAAAAAAATAAGTGTGGTCCCTGGACCAACAGCACCTTCCCAAGTGATGTTATAAGTGCTTATTAGAAATGCAGACTCTCAGGTGCCTCTCCCTTCCTCCCCCCCAATTAATTGAACTAGAACCTATATTTCACAAGATCTTAGGTGACTGGTGTGGAGTTTGAGAAGTACTGGCTTAGAGGGCACAAGGACACGAACAGTTCAGAAAGGCAGGTTGCAGCCAGTCCCTGAAGGATTTTGGCTTCCGGGTGAAATTTAGGTGGGGCCAGGTAGGCTGTGGGAGCCTTTGCAGGCTTTTAAGTCAGGGAGTGTCTTGCTCACATTTGTGATTCACCAAGGTAGCTCTAGGGGCAGGGCACCGCATTGGGGTGTAGCCTTCGTCCAGCAGCTTAGTCTCAGAGGTGCCGATTGAGGGTAAACTCATATCCCCTGCAGGGTTGCTGAAAGGCTAGAGACCTGGCCTGGCTCAGAGTAGAATCTCCATGGGCTGGAGGGGCTCCTGCAGGAGTCCGGTCCCCATGGGGTGAAGAGAGGATTTACATAAAGAAAATACAGCAAGACAAAACAAAAATTCACAAAACACAGAAAGTGAAGAGCTTACAGAGCAGACTTTTGCTTCTGACCCTTAAAGTGTTGCCAAAGGTTGATTCAGGGCCATTGACCACTGTTCTCTCCCCTCATCCCCTAGGGGATCAGGAGCAAAGGTTTAAAACATTGCTGCCCATATTGAGGGCACCTCACCTCCCCCTGGGGGTGGACACGGGGGAGCCTGGGGCAGGCGAAGAAAGGAGCGTCACGGGGCTGGTGTGGGCAGGCCTTGCCCATGTGGTCCCCTTCGGGCCTGGCCCCTCACCAGGTCCTCTGTACCCTGGATCTGCCCAGCGTGGCTACTGTGGGGAGCCCTCCCCTGGGGCCTCACGGACCTGCAAATATGTCTCTAGCCTTGGATTTCCTCTTTCATCCCGGCCAACATCTCTCTGCATGAGCTATATTTTCTTTTTTCCTTTTGGCTGCACTGCATGGCATGTGGATCTTGGTTTTCCAGTCTGGGATGGAACCCGCACCCCCTGCAGTGGAGGCACAGGATCTTAACCACTGGACCGTCAGGGAAGTCCCAAGGTGTTATTTTCTAAGCAGTTTCTTGGGTGGGTCCTGCCTTCCAGCACTCATCACTTGAAGCATGTCATTTCAGAGGCAGGCGCCATCGGGCCCTGAAGCATCCACGTTTCCTGAGCTTCCTCCCTCCCACTAAACTCTTCTGTCCAGGTGGCAGCCTCGGGTCTTAGCTCAGCTGTTGACAAGAGATGATTGACAGGTCTTGAGCCATGGAGGGAGCCTGCTTAGGTTCTCATCCCTCCCCACTTTGCCGGGTCTGCCAGAGACAGTATGTCCGGTCCTTGGAGCATCTCCCAGGGTGGAGTGGATCCCAGTGGGACGATGCTTCAAGTGGGTACATGCTTTCTTGCCCAGCCAGGCAGAATCCTGCCCGAGCCTGACATTGTAGGTGGTTTGATGAAGTCCTGTTTTCTCTTGCCAAGGCCCAAGTGAGAGCTTGTTTGCATCAGGTGCCCTGGGACCCCAAGCCCTGGAGGGTGAACTTGAAATACACGGAGATGGGGGTGAGGAGGGGCCTAAGACTGGTCGGTTTTTCAACCCTAGGGTTCAGGGAGAGGAAAAGGGGTGGAGGAGGGAATGAGAGGAAAAATTTCAACCAGCAGATGCCTGCCGGGCAGCAGTGACTTCATGAGCTGCTGACTTGGGAGGGGGGTGCGTTTCCCCACCTGCTTCATCCTGGACTGATGGGTCCCTGCTCCATAGGTGTTCTTTTCTTTCTTTGTTTTTTTAAATATTTATTTATTTGGGTGTGCCAGATCTTAGTTGTGACAGGTGGGACCTTCAATCTTTGTTGTGGCATGTGGTTTTTTTAGTTGCAGCACGCAGGATCTTTAGTTGTGGCATGCAAACTCTTAGTTGTGGCATGTGAGATCTAGTTTCCTGACCAGGGAATGAACCCAGATGCCTCTGCATTGGGAGCATGGAGTCTCAGCCACCAGACAATCAGGGAAGTCCCCATAGATGTCCCTTGAGACAGTGTCGGCGGTGTCATTTATTCAGTGAGGTGGACATGAGCTAAGCTGGAATCTTACAGCAGGAAGCCCCATTTTACAGAGGAGGAAACTGAGGCTCCCGGGCAGTTCTGTCCTGAGTCCCCATCCATCTTTCCCTCTGAAAGCCCCAGCTGGAGCGGCCATCCTATCTTGAGCGGAATCTGCCACCACCTCCCGGGGCTCCAGCTGCCCTGAGGGTTTTGTCTTTTCAACATCCTTCGGTGTTCAGACCTGTCTTGGTGGGAAGAGTGGATCTAAGGCACATTTGGGGAGGAGGTGGACTTCAAGGCCCTGTCTGCATTGACACCCAGCGGGTCCGAGCCCATGCTGGGCGACTCGGCCCCTGAGCAGCGGCCTCTTTGGTCTTCACAGATGTGTGGGCCAACGTGAAGGTGGAGTGTGAGCCCAGCTGGCAGCCCTTCCAGGGCCACTGCTACCGCCTGCAGGCTGAGAAGCGCAGCTGGCAGGAGTCCAAGAAGATGTGTCTGCGGGGCGGGGGCGACTTGCTCAGCATCCACAGCATGGCGGAGCTGGAGTTCATCACCAAGCAGATCAAGCAGGGTGAGGGGCTGCCTCCCCCATGCCCCTCTGGGGCTCAGGCACTGTCCTTGCCTCCCCTGCCAGTGGAGAAGGCCGATCTCCTGATGTCCCCTCTCCCCTGCCGCAACCCCTTCCCCAGAGGTGGAGGAGCTGTGGATTGGTCTCAACGACCTGAAACTGCAGATGAACTTTGAGTGGTCCGACGGGAGCCTCGTGAGCTTCACCCACTGGCACCCATTTGAGCCCAACAACTTCCGGGACAGCTTGGAGGACTGTGTCACCATCTGGGGGCCGGTAAGAACCCTCTCTCCTTCTCACAGGGCCCCCCAGACCCAGCTTCCCAGTGCCACCGCAGCTGATGATGTCCCGTTATTGGGTCCTGCTGGTGACCCCACCCCCTTGCCTCTGGGAAGTCCCCCCTCCCCATCTTGTCTCCTTCCCTTCCGCTTGGAGAGATTGCCAGGGTTTGAATCTCCTCTCCACCTCCAACTAGCTGGGTCATCTTGGGCAGGTTACTTAACCTCTGTGTGCCTCGGTTTCCTTAGCCTCAGTTTTCCCAGCTGTCAGTGGAACTCTAAAGGTGCCAACCTCAGAGGCTCTTCATGAGGATTAAAGGAGTTAAATGAAACCTTTGGATGTTTGTCGCCTGGCGATGATCTTGGTTTCCTGCGGGCGGCACTTCCCCGCCAGCAGGTGGCGTCAGAACCCACATTATGTGGACAAGCTCCCCAGGCAGGGCAGCTCCCTGCCAGCCCCACCCCAGCACAGGGTCCTGCCCTCTCAAGAAATGGTGGTGTTGTGACTGTTTGCCATGGCTGTGGCTCAGACAGTGTGGGTGGATGAAGGAATTGATAGGGTTTCAAACAGAGTTAAGTCTGTTCCTTAAAAGACAAAACTGTGGGACAGACTACCTAGCTCAGAGACAGAGAGGACATTCTGCCTTGAGATACAGCCAGCAGTCAGGGACTCTAGAAGCATCTGGCTTAGAGGATGCTGTTTAAAAATTTATGAACAATTAGGAAATGGCTACCTACTCCAGTATCCTTGCCTGAGAAATCCCATGGACAGAGGAGCCTGGCGAGCTATAGTCCATGCGGTCGCAAAAAGTTGGATACAATTGAGAACGTGTGCTTTTATTGAGCATCTGCTAAATACTGCGCGTTTTCCTGGGGGCTGAGACATACAAACACCTCTGCCCTCTGAATGGCAGACAAAAACTGCTGGCTGGGTGCACTGAACACAGAAGCATTCAGGCTGTTAGGAGGGGCTGAACTAAGTTCCTCTTCGGCTCCATCAACAAGGGGAGGGTCTGGGCACACAGCCTCTGCTTGCCCTGGATCTGTAAGTACTGACTGGACACGTTGCCAAACTGGGAATCTCATCTGTCTTACTAACGGTCTTAGCCAGTTTGTCCTTGGTGAGCTAATTTAAAAGAGCACCTTTTCCGTTTTGACAGTGCTTGTCAAAGTTTGGAGGCATCTGCCCAGCCACTCTGTGTGCTTGCATCAGCCTAGTGAGGCTTGTAGCACTAATCCTGCACGTCCCCCATTTTTCACCATGGAGCACAGAGAGGTCAAGCTTATGCTCAGAATCACACAGCAAGTCAGAGGCAGGGCCAGGTTTGGGGGAGATAGCCTGACACTGCCCCTCACCCTGTGTCCCTAGGAAGGTCGCTGGAACGACAGTCCCTGTAACCAGTCCCTGCCGTCCATTTGCAAGAAGGCGGGCCAGCTGAGCCAGGGGGCTGCCGAGGAGGACCACGGCTGCCGGAAGGTGAGGGTGCTTCTGGAGCTGCCCTGGATGGGGCCAGCCGGAGGGGCTCCCGGGGGCAGGAGGGCAGGAGGAATCCACAGCCTCCTGTGGCACCCTCCCTTTTTTCTGCCCTCCAAACTGCTCCATCCAGAAGAAGTGATATAGGATGAGGAGGGGTGGGGGCAGAAAGCTGTTGGGAGGAAGCGGAGCTCCCCACCCCACCCCAGCCCTGAGCCGCCTCTCCATGGAAAGCCGCAGAGAACTCGGAGGTGGGGGTAGGCGGGCCCCCCACTCCCACCCCCAAGTCTGGTCCAGTCATCACCTGCGTGGAGGCTGCTGGGGACCACCTAGGTCTCCTCGGTGTACCCTCCCTCCACCCCAGCCCCCGCTTTCCCACCCGTCTTTGCTGGCACGCACTCCGGCCGTGGACACAGTGTGTGCTTGTCTTTCTCCTGGGGGTGGGGGTGGGGGGAACCAGGCCATTCTGGGTCACCCTCCCTGTGCTCCAGCCCTAAGGAGAGGAGGGATTAGGACTGAGTGGGGGGAATGAATGAGTTGGGGAGACAGAGTATGCGTGAGGGTGAGGGCGAGTGATTGATCTGTTTCCCTCCTTCAGCCCTGCGCCTACCCGCCACCGCCCCTGCCCCGACTAGCAGGGCTGTGAGCAGTGTGGACCTTGTGGGCAGGCTGCTCATAAAGGCCACTTTGTGGTGTGTGGGCCCCTGGCGGCTCCCTCTGCGGAAGCCAGCCCCTCACTGCCAGGCTGGCTCCTCACTCTGTTTTCCTTTGGATCAAGCCCCCTTATCACACCCACCCATCTGCACCTCAAACTCTCCCCTAAGGGGAGAGCAGGAAATGCCCTCAGGCATGAGCTCCAGTTGGGAGGAAGGGAGAGCATACGGGGCTGGGCTGAAGGGTGTGGCGGCCAGCGTGGTCAGGGGCTGGCCAGGGCTCTGACCAGGCTGGGTGAGGCAGAGGGGCTATTACTAACTGTCCCGCGCCAGGGCTGGCCTGGAATGGGTAGGGGGTTGTTGAGCTGCCATGGTTAACACCCCAGGAGAGCCAGGGGTCTTAGCACAGTCCTGCTGGAATATGAGGATCTGTGCCTCTCCCCCAACACACACATATACATACACGTGTAATCACACCCATATGAAAGTGAAGAGAAAGTATTAGTTGCTCAGTCATGTCCAACACTTTGTGACCCATGGACTGTAGCCCATCAGGCTCCTCTGTCCATGGAATTCTCCAGGCAAGAATACTGGAGTGGGTTACCATTCTCTTCACCAGGGGATCTTCCCAACCTAGGAATTGATTCCAGGTCTTCTGCATTGCAGGCAGATTCTTTATTGTCTGAGCCACCAGGGAAGCCCCCAAACACACACATATACATACACACATAAACACACATATCCACACATACACAATACAAATACACACACACAGACACACGGACTTCCCTGATGGCCCAGTGGTCAAGAATCTGCCATTGCAAGAGATATGGGTTCGATCCCTGGGTTGGGAAGATCCCCTGGACTGGGAAATGGTAACCTACTCCAGTATTCTTGCCTGGAAAATCCCATGGAGAGAGGAGCCTGGCAGGCTACAGTCCATAGGGTCGCAAAGAGGGCCTGACTCAGAGACTAAACATCAATGACACACACGCACATAAACACACATACTCACATATACATAAATACAACCAAACACTTTGACCTACACACACATAAACACACATATACACACACCAGCTTGTTCTGAACTGGCTCCTGCCCAGGGGCCTGCCCCCTCCCACCGCCTCACCTCTCTCCCAGGCTCCAGCCCCCACCCCCCAGGTATCCCACTCGAAGGCCTGCTGGAGGCGAAGACCCTGGTAGGCACCTGGGGTCATTTTAGGAGAAGCAGGGCTCTGGCGGGGATGGACGCAGTCTCTGTGGCGTGGGTTCAGGCTTGGGCTCCACCTGTACAGTCTGTACAAAATCAAGCCATGTAATGTCTCAGAGCCTCAGATCCTCGTCTGCAAGGCAGGGGCGGAGAGGCCCTCAGGGCGACCCCAGGGGCCACGGATTGGTGGGGTAAAGCCTCCCTGGTCTCCTGGGGCAGGTGGGGGGCAGGTAGGGAGCCAGCCGTGAAGTGAAGGAAAGGCGTTCTACTGCATCTTTGCGGCCCCTCGCTGAGGGCTTGTTCTCCGCCCCCACTGCCCTCAGGCGGGCGCCGCCTCCATGACTCCAGCTTCTCCAGGCCCCTGAGGATCAACCAGCCCCCTCCACTTGCTGGCCACTCTCCCAGCTTTTCAGCTCTCATTTCCCAGCCAGCTGGCAATTTTCCCAATACGTCTCTTGGTTCAAATACCCGAGAGAGGAGTCCAGAGGGCCACTCATCTTTCTTAGCCAGGCCACAGGCCGGGTGACTGGCTGCCTCCCTTGGGCCATGCTTCCACTCAGAACCTGGCAGCTGTGGGTGATGGTAGGCGGGGCAGCGTGGCATGGCATGGTGCAGACACGGCACAGGAAGAGCCGGCTCTGGTGTCAAACCAGCCCCTCAGTCCTGTGCTCAAGCCTGCAGAAAATTCAGTGGTGCCACTGTTGGCATCTCCACCCCAGGATTTATGGGTGAGAGAGAAGAAGCCCTCCCCCAGACACCCCCTTTTCTGCCTACTCTCTTGAGCCAGGGTTGGACGTGGCACAGCCCCTCTTGCTACTGGCTGGGAGAGGACCAGGTGACCTACAGTGAGGCCCGGCGCCTGTGCACTGACCACGGCTCTCAGCTGGTCACAATCACCAACAGGTTTGAGAGGGGGACCAGCCCACCCCACGCCCTGGTCGAGTGCGGTCCCTCCACCAGAAGGGCCAGCATCCTGCCGTCAAGTGCAGAGGGACTTGAGCATTGAGTCCCTTTGAGCTTCAACTGTCTCCAGGACCTTTTTCTAATATTATCATAAGAGTGATTCTTGTTTATTAAGCGACCCCAGCATGGGGCAGTTCCTGGGCGGGGGCAGAAACAGGCCTCTGTGTGGGCTGGATGCCCCAAACAGGCCTTGAAAAGTGAAAGTTAGTCGCACAGTCTTTGCTATCCCGTGGACTGTAGCGCGCCAGGCTCCTCTGTGCTTGGAATTCTCCAGGCAAGAGTTGGCTTGTGTCTGAGTTTTCTCTCAGCAAGGCGTAGAGATGCAGACAGCAGCGGGGGTCAGCTGTGTCAGCTGTAACTTCCCCAGGTATCCCCACTTCCCTGAGCAAGTTTCCGATCGGGTGTAGCACCCAGGCTCCCTGAGCAGGGTGTCTGACCTGAGGCCCCGGGAGCTGTGGGAGTTGAGCTGCCTGCCTTGACCAGCCTCTCTCCCCCAGGTTTGAGCAGGCCTTTGTCAGCAGCCTCATCTACAACTGGGATGGCGAGTACTTCTGGACGGCCCTGCAGGACCTCAACTTCACTGGCTCCTTCCGCTGGCTCAGCGGGGACGAGGTCATGTACACCCACTGGAACCGGGACCAGCCTGGTGAGCCCCTCGCTCAGCCCCCTTCTTGGCGGTGCCTTGGTGAAGCTGGGAGGGCCACGGTGGACCACCCCTGCCACGACTGAGACTCAGGGCTTCGTAAGAGACAACATTCATAGAGTGTGGTGATACGATTAGAAGGATGGGCTCCAGAGCTGAAATGCCTGGCTCAGGTCCTGACTCTGCAGTTTATTAGTTGCCCATCTTTGAGCCTCAGTTTCCTCATCTGTCCAATGGGGATAATGGTACTTTCCTCACAGGGTTGACGTGAGGCTTGAATGGGTTAATATATGTAAAGCCCTTGGGATAGTGGGCATAGGACAAGTGCTTGCTATTATGCCATTTCACATTTATTATCTTAAAAAAAATTTTTTTTATAAATCTTTTATTTTTTTATTTTTTTGGCTGTGCTGGGTCTTCATTGTGGGCTCAGTGGTTGCAGTACACAGGCTTCTCTAGTAGCCCGACCGCATGTGGAATCTTAGTTCCCCAGTTCAGTTCAGTTCAGTTCAGTCGCTCAGTCGTGTCCGACTCTCGGGACTGAACCCACATCCCTTGGAAGGCAGATTCTTAACCGCGAGTCCCCTGTTATCTTTTTTAAGCCCTTTCAAAGATGGAGTAGATGATGAAACAGGCTCAGAGAGGTTAAGCAACTTTCTCACAGGAGCCAACATAGAGTGAGGCTTCCGCCTCATTTCCTTCCTGCTCTCCAGCCCCGCCACCCCCAACCCCACAGCACATGTCCCTGCAGAGATGGCCAAGCTGGCTCCCTGGGCGGGGGCCATGGAGCTGCCCCTCGGGGACGTGAGGGAGGGCTCAGTGTGTGGGTCCCCCCTCCCTCCTCCAGGGTACAGCCGTGGGGGCTGCGTGGCCCTGGCCACGGGCAGCGCCATGGGGCTGTGGGAGGTGAAGAACTGCACGTCGTTCCGGGCTCGCTACATCTGCCGCCAGAGCCTGGGCACGCCCGTGACGCCTGAGCTGCCCGGGCCAGACCCCACACCCAGCCTTACTGGCGCCTGTCCCCAGGGCTGGGGCTCAGATCCCAAACTCCGGCACTGCTATAAGGTAGGCAGCCTGTGGGCCTCGGGGTAGGGGGAGAGAAACGAGAGCAAAGAGAGCATCCCAGGTGGGGTGGGTGGTCCTGGTGGGACCCAGCCATGATCCAAGCAGGTGGGCCCTGGAGAAACTCTTCCCCTTAGGTCCTTTCTGTTGAAACTCTTGTCAGCATCCTCTGAGGCCTGGTGTGTAGCAGATGCTCAGTAAACAGTTGAGGAATTGAAAAACCCACAGAGACCATCAGTTTTAGAGATGCTCAGATGTTGGGGCCAGGCTGGCAGCTCTTTAGAATTGCCCCGGGAGCCTGATTTATATGTGACCCCTTATATGTGGAATCTAAAATTCACATATGACAGAGATGAACCTATCTATGACACAGAAACGAAATCAGAGATGTAGAGAAGAGACTGGTTGTTGCCGTGGGAAGAGGGTTGGGAGAGAAATGGAGTAAGAGGTTTGGGTTAGCAGATACATGCTTTTATATATATAATAGGTAAAGAACAAGATCCTACTGTATAGCACAGAGAACTATATTCAATATTCTATGATAAATCATAATGGAAAAGAATATTAAAAAAGAATCTATATATGTTTATGGGCTTCCCAGGTAACACTAGTGGTAAAGAACCCGCCTGCCACTGCAGGAAACATAATGAGACTCGAGTTCAATCCCTGGGTCAGGAAGATCCCCTGGAGGAGGGCATGGTAACCCACTCCAATATTCTTGCCTGGAGAATCCCATGGACAGAGGAACCTGGTGGGCTACAGTCCATAGGGTTGCAAAGAATAGGACATGACTAAAGTGACTTAGCACACACACACATATATATTTATAACTGAATCACATTGCTGTACAGCAGTAATTAACATAACATTGTAAATCAATGTTTTAAACCGAAGTACCGGAGTACTTCAGTTTAAAAAAATTTAAAAATCTTCCAGGCTGTCACTATAGAGATGGGGATTCAGTGGGCTGTGGCGGGGCCTGATAATCTGTGTTTTTAAACCTGGCTGGGTTTGGGAGCCACTGAGGCAGTCCAGAGTCTTTTATTATAGAAAGATGCCGAAGTCCAGGGAACAGAGGGACTTGCCCACAGCAAACTGTGGCTCTGCTGGGATAAGAGCCCTGATTGCCTCACTGGTCATTGGGACCATCTCTGGGAGATGCCTGTGCCAGTTTTCCTCCCCCAGGGCTCCCTCTCTGATGAGCAGGGCTGTCTTAACTAGCCTCAATACCCTGTCCAGTGAAGCCCCAACCCCCTCTCCACACAAGTCATGGGAGGGCAGGTGTCCCGTGGGGCGGTGGGCCAGAGGGACAGCTTGGACTCTGCCTCTGCAGGTGTTCAGCTCGGAGCGGCTGCAGGACAAGAAGACCTGGGTCCAGGCCCAGGGGGCCTGCCAGGAGCTGGGGGCCCAGCTGCTGAGCCTGGCAAGCTATGAAGAGGAGCACTTTGTGGCCAATATGCTCAACAAGATCTTCGGGTACTGAGCTTAAGGCGGTGGCCCACATGCACATGTGTGGGGCTCTTGATTTTGCTGGACACAGGGAAGTGGGCAGGGTGAAGGTGACCCCAGAGAGGTCTGTCCAGGGCTCAGAATGACCTGTGTGTCTGCGTGTTGCTCATTTGAGCCAACAGCACCCTCTCGGACTCTCAGATTACACAAACCTAACCCTAACCCTTAGGGGCTTCAGCAGTAAAGAATCCACCTGCAGTGCAGTAGACACAAGAGACGCAGGTTCAATCCCTGGATTGGAAAGATTCTCCTGGAGAAGGGAATGGCAGCTCACTCCAGTATTCTTGCCTGGGAAATCCCAAGGACAGAGGAGCCTGGTGGACTATAGTCCATGGGATCACAAAGAATCAGACGCAACTGACTGAGCACACATACAACCCTAATCCTTACCATCTTTCCTTCTCCATGGCAAAATCTCCTATAAGCTTATCCAAGTGAGTGCCCCCATCCTGTAACCCTATGCCATCCCATAATAACTCACACTTCTCAATAAACAGCTTTTCCTGAGAGACAGGACGAGAAAGGCTGCAAAAGTGAGCATTCACCCATGGGGGTCCCCCCAGCACCCCGGCTCTGGCCTGTGGGTTCCTATGACACACAACCCCATCATCCCGTAGCCTCGGGAAACATCCAAAGGGATCCCGGTTTCCTGAGATCTCAATTCCAGGGATGTCTCCTCCCAGCAAACAGCACAATGACATTATTTGACTGGTGATTACTATAGCCCATGTTGCTCGCTTCTCGCTGTGTGCCAGAGGCTGCACTAAACATTGAACCCACATTCAATGCTCTCCTCAACCCTACAAAATAGACATTATCCCTTGTGGGCTGATCAAGAGGTTGGGTTATTTGCCCACGGTCACAGAACTAGCTGGTCCAGGGATGACCCAGGACTGGAATCGAGGTGTATTTGAGTCCATGGCCCCAGGTCTATGCACTGCCCCTGTCTACTTCCTAAAGTGAAAGTCTGCAAACTTGCTGGAGGGGCACACCCTACCCAAAGGGCAGCAGTGGAAGAGGCCAGGCTACCTGCCCTCAGTGAGCGGGGTGCCCGGCCCAGGTGGCCCAGTTCTCGCTGGGGAGAAGACATTTTAGGGTTAGTGTTTTCAGTGTGAACCCCAGATGGAGAGGCTCCAGGCCCCCGGGACTGCCCGAGTCACAACTGCTAGGATTCCCCTACAACTCTCACCCTCCCCATGCCTTCTGTCTCCACCCCCGGGTTGTGCTGAAGTGAATCAGAGCCCGAGATCCACGAGCAGCACTGGTTCTGGATAGGACTGAACCGTCGAGACCCCGGAGCCGGGCAGAGCTGGCGCTGGAGCGATGGACTTGGGGTGAGGGGGCCTGGAGGAGGCGGGGCAGGTGGACGGGGTGTGGGCGTGGCCTTTTGGAGTGGGCGTGGCCTTTAGAAGGTACACGAGATTCAGTAGAGGCAGGGCCTATGGCAAGGGCCGGCTGGTGAAGGAGAGGGTGGTGGGGGTGCCCAGCCCAGGTTGGGGGGAGGGTCCCAGCTTATGCCAGGCCTCTCGTTGGTCTGCTCTGGGGGTGGAGGCAGCCTGTGCTTGGTGCCTGAGGCCCCTCTCCCCCTCTGACGTCACCAGTTCTCTTACCACAATTTCGACCGGAGCCGGCACGACGATGATGACATCCGCAGCTGCACGGTGCTCGACCTGGCCTCCCTGCAGTGGGTGGCTATGCAGTGCGAGACGCAACTGGACTGGATCTGCAAGATCCCTCGAGGTTGGTGGGGCGGGCGGCGCTGCTGGACCGGGTAAGGGATGATGGGCGGCAGGGCCCGGGGTCCAAGGAAGGATCTCCCTTCTCTGCAGCGTGTCTGTCCCTGTTGTCCTCGTAGGCACGGACGTGCGGGAGCCTGACATCAGCCCGCAAGGTGAGACTTTCTGTCCAGCCCGCTCCCCGTGGTGGCCGGCCAGGGCAGGGCTTGACCAGGACAGAAGGAAAGGGGTTAAGGGTTTGAGCCGAGGGAAAAGGGGATTGGGGCACATTACTGGTCCAGGTCAGGTGGGCTCGCAGGCCCGCCTGCCCTGGCTGCCCTGAACCCTCCTAGTCCTCCGTGGGTGGGGGGCAGGCAGCCGCAGCCTGGACTCCACCCACATGCTGCCCGCGCAGGCCGGCGGGAATGGCTGCGTTTCCAGGAGGCTGAGTATAAGTTCTTCGAGCATCACTCCACGTGGGCGCAGGCGCAGCGCATCTGCACGTGGTTCCAGGCTGAATTGGTCTCAGTGCACAGCCAGGCCGAGCTGGACTTCCTGGGGCACAACCTGCAGAAGGTGGGCATGCCAGCAAGCAGGGAGGGCAGCCCGGGAGCCAGGGAGAAGGCCCTGCCAATCCTCACCTGCCTGCCCGGCTTCCCCAGTTCTCTCGGGGCCAGGAGCAGCACTGGTGGATCGGCCTGCACACCTCAGAGAGCGACGGGCGCTTCAGGTGGGAGCCCTGACCGGGCAGTGGGTGTGACTGGGCAGTGCGGTGCATGCGTGGATGGCTAGCAGGAACCCAGGCTGGAAATAATATGAGAGGCAGCATCGCACACAAGAGACAAATTTGGGTTTGAATCCAGTTCTGCCCCTTGCGGGCTGTGTGGCCTTAAGTAAGTGACTTAACCTTTCTGGGCCTCTCTTGGTTTTCTCAGCAGAAAATGAAACAATGAGGCCTGCCTGGTAGGGTTGTCCTTGGGATTAAAAATAAGGTGTCTGAATCCTTGGTGCTGCATCCAGCACATTGTTCACTCGCTCAGCCCTGTCTGACTCTTCGGGACCCCATGGACTGTAGCCCGCCAGGCTCCTCGGTCCATGGGATTTCCCAGGCAAGAAGACCAGAGTGGGTGCCAGGGGATCTTCCCCACCCAGGAATTGAAGCCGTGTCTCCTGCATTGGCAGGTGGACTCTTTACCACAGAGCCACCTGGGAAGCACATTATTGGGCACTAAATAACAGCAGTTCATATCATGCTGGGGTCACTCATGACAAAGGGCCACTGAAGACGTGGGCAAGAACACATGATGTCCAGAGGGGTCTCTTCATGTTCAGGGCTCACCTACCAGGCCTGAGGCACAGAAAGACCAGGAGGGGCACGTGAGTGTCTGGTCACAGCGCTGCCACTGGCCTGCTGCACTGAGCTCAGGAGTCTCACTCCTCAGTCTATGGCCCTGAGCCCCTAGACTTGGGCCCTGGTCTCTGCCCCTTCGATTCTGCGTTCAGGGGAAGTCTAACCTTGTGCCCCGTTCTGGGATCACTCCTACTTGTGCCATTGCAGGTGGACAGATGGTTCCATTATAAACTTCATCTCCTGGGCCCCTGGCAAACCTCGGCCCATCGGCAAGGACAAGAAATGCGTGTACATGATGGCCAGCCGAGGTGAGGGCAGAGAGGGTGCAGAAGCCGAGGGGAGGGTTGGTGTTCAGGGCAGTGAGGTGAGCCCGGGCAGGGGCCCTCGGTCTCTTCTCATCCTCTCTGTTCGCCCAACCCAAGAAGGACAGGATTCAGAGACGGGAGGGCCGGTGCCTGTCCAGCAGCCGCAGAGGACTTGAGTTCAGAGCGGGACACAGGACCCGAGCCCCAGCCCCGCCTCCTCTCAGGGCATGAGGCTGGGTGCTGGCAGTCCGGCCCTGCACTCAGGGTGACTGCTCTTCATGTTTCACAGAGGACTGGGGGGACCAGAGGTGCACGACAGCCTTGCCTTACATCTGCAAACGCCGCAACAGCACCAGAGAGCAGCAGCCCCCAGACCCGCAGCCCACAGGGGGCTGCCCCTCTGGCTGGAGCCAGTTCCTCAACAAGGTAGGGGGCAGGGAGGGGGCGCCCGAGGGGAAGGCTGAGCTTCAGGAGTCCTGGCCCTCTGGCAACATCAGAGTCATGGCCTCTGGCCTGAACCCACCACCCTCTCCCCTGCTCAGCCCCAGGACCAGGGCTAGACTCCTTGGACACTAACTCAGCGTAGTGAAACTTTCCAGTTCATCAAGTAAAAAGGTTGCCCATATAGTTTGGTGAGTTTTCTAGATCCTTGGTCACAAAACATCTTGATAATGAACTCCTATTAAAACAAAATGTTGAACATACAAAATATATATGTGTGCCTTACACATGTGTGCAAAAGTAAATATATGTATTTAATTCCATATTGGGACTTCCCTGGTGGCTCACGCGGTAAAAGCGCCTGAGGACGGGAAGATCTCCTGGAGAAGGAAATGGCAGTCCACTCCAGTATTCTTGCCTGGAAAATCCCATGGACGGAGAAGCCTGATAGGCTACAGTCCATGGGGTCGCAAAGAGTCGGACATGACTGAGCGACTTCGCTTTCACTTACCATATTAATGTGACTGATGTCATATATAATAAAATATGCACAAGAACAAAACAGTCTAAAGACTGAGCTTAAGATTTTAAAACAGTATTTTTAAGTTTTCAAAATTTTTCCTTTTAGTGGTATGAAAAACATTTTGTGCTCACTCTTCAATTTATCAATTATAATAATTATTACCATTATTTTAAATAATTTTGATAAGAGCAAAGTGATCACATACACTTCATTATTTTTATTTATTAATTTTAATTTCTTTCTTTATTTTTGGCTGCACTGGGTCCTCCTCTGCAGGACCTTTGCAGGCTTTCTCTAGTTGTGGTGAGTCGGGGCTATTCTTCATTGTGGTACATGGGCTTAGATGCTCTGTGGCATGTGGGATTCTCCCTGAGCAGGGATAGAACCTGTGTCCCCTGCATTGGCAGGCAGATTCTTAACCACTGGACCACCAGGGAAGTCCCTATACTTTATTATTTTAAAAAATCTAGGTCTGACACTGATTCAGATTTCACAGGTCTTGTTTGGAGTTCAAATTATTTTAGAACATGGATTGAATGGTTGATGTAGATGAAAAGATTGCCTTACAAAGAAAAATAGATGAAGAAAGTTCATCCATCATTGGCTGGGCTTTCTAAGTCCTTCTGCCAGTTAAATGCCAATTAAATTTTTCAGTCCTTCTGCCGATTTTTGTTTAAAAACTGGCTCATCAATTTTTGCATTTAAATGAATCTGCCTTATAAACTACTCAGAAGAACTGATTGAGAGGGTTTAAAAAAAGTCTCTGGAAGATTTTTTAAAAAAACAACATTTAGAAGATTCTCTTTCCAACTATTTTGAGTGTACAGCTAGGAAAGTTTGAGGCAATCAAAAGAATCAGGATGGATGTGCATCTAAACATGTTTTCAAAATGTTCCTTCTAGAGTGTGAGTTTCTTTCCAAGAGTGGTTAGTGACCCATGGGCTGATTCATCCAACCTGATTAGACCTTCATTGTTTTTATCTAGTGGCTGAAAGAGCTTATCCCAGGAAGGAAAGTGTGCTATTTCCTTGTGGTTTTCCCTGGCATCCTTAATATGAGCCTTGAATCATGCCTTCTTTGCTGGACACTATAAGACTGCTTAACCGAGTTGTGAGGATTAGATTAGTTAACATTAGATAACATAATCCATAAATCTTTGTCATAGACTGGAGTGCAGCCAGCTCATAGTGTCATGGAGCTCTCACTGTCTTCAGATTATTCAAGCAAATAATACACCTTTTTTGCCTTAAAGAAAGCAAAAAGAGTAAGATGTATTATTCATATTTTGGAAAAAAAAAAACTCATCTATACTCTCCAGAGATAACTACTATCAATATTTGTTACTCCACTTCCTGACTTTTTCCATGTAATTGAGATCATACTAAATAGCACAATTTTGTAGCCAACTTTTTTTTCCTCAGCATTGTATTTTGAGTATTTCTCCATGTCACTGAATTGCTCCAAAAGCTTATTCTTATGGCTTCTTCCACCTAATCTAAAACAATATATTTCATATATGTAACCGGTCCCTTTCTTAATTTGTCAGCATCATTGTAATGATACCAATAATTCTGTTGAAAGCCTTTGAAGTATATGAAGCCGAGAACCAGACAGACCTTGTCCCCAGGCATGGCCCAGGGGTTGCGTCATAGGTAGTGGAGCATTTGGTAGCCCAGAGAAATCTTCTCACTTTAAAATTCCCCAGGTGTGGGCAAGTGTATGTGAATCTGCCTTGCCAAGTCGGGAGGGTATCAGAGCCTTGGTCAAGGAGACCCAGATGTCCTGGTTCTCCTGTTTTTCTTTCCCAGCCCCCAAAGCCTCCCCAGGGCCTGGCGCTGAGGGGTCAGAGTTTCTGGGTATGGGGGCCAGGGAGGTGGAGCTGGATGTCATGCCTCCCCCTCCACCCCACAGTGTTTCAGAATCCAAGGCCAGGACCCCCAGGACCGGGTGAAGTGGTCAGAGGCACAGTTCTCCTGTGAACAGCAAGAGGCCCAACTGGTCACCATTGCAAACCCCTTAGAGCAAGGTAGGGCCAGCCCAGGGGGAGGCCCCAGAATCCTCTAATACCGTCCCCCTAGACGCCTAGAGCAGAGTGAGGAGGGGGCTGCTGCCCTGTGGCTCATCACGCTCTCTTCTGGGGGATTGTAGCGTTCATCACAGCCAGCCTGCCCAATGTGACCTTTGACCTTTGGACTGGCCTTCATGCCTCGCAGAGGGACTTCCAGTGGGTGGAGCAGGAGCCTCTGCAGTACGCCAACTGGGCCCCCGGGGAGCCCTCTGGCCCTAGCCCTGCTCCCAGCGGCAACATACCGGTGAGGAAGCCCCTGCCCCATGCTCTCCTCTGCACCCGCTAGCCTACCCTGGCCCACAGCACTTGTCTTCACGCCTGGGGATCCCCTTGCAGCCTTTTTGCTCATAGTACAGACTTTCAGGGGTAGTGGCACAAGGCAGGCAGTTCCTGGGGCTCCCCTGAGTGGCTCCTTCCCCCCAGACCAGCTGTGCGGTGGTCCTGCATAGCCCCTCAACCCACTTCACTGGCCGCTGGGACGACCGGAGCTGTTCAGAGGAGACCCACGGCTTCATCTGCCAGAAGGCCACGGGTAGGTATCACCCGGGAGTCTGGAAACCTCAGCCCAGGGCTAGATGCTGTGGGCCGAGCCAGGAGGAATGAGGCATGGTCTCTGATCTCAGGGGACCACTCTGCTTGGGAAGCAGATGGGCAGAAAGGCCAGGCACCAATTGGAGGGACGGGCAGTGAGCACCCGGGGGTTGCAGGAGGAAGGTTTGGGGTTTGGAGGGCTGCCCAGGAAGAACTAAGACATTGGGCATGCATTGTGGCAGGGACCCCGTGGTTCAACATCTGAGGCTTCTACAGCTCTGAGCAGGGATCCCTCTGCCCTGGGTTCCTGGTCAGGCTGGAGGTTGCTCATCCCTTTCCTAGTAAGAACTTACTATTAATAACCACAGTGACTGAAGGTTACTGCGCCCAGAGGAGAGTTGGTCTCTGCCTGCTGTCCCCCCTCGGCCTCATGCCTGGGGATGGGGTGAGGGGAGCAGAGCCCGGCCTGAGTCCTGCCCCCTTCCCTGTAGACCCCTCCCTGAGCCCATCCCCAGCAGCGTCGCCCCCTGTCCCCGGCGCTGAGCTCTCCTACCTCAACGGCACCTTCCGGCTGCTGCAGAAGCCGCTGCGCTGGCACGACGCCCTGTTGCTGTGTGAGAGCCGAAATGCCAGCCTGGCCCACGTGCTCGACCCCTACACCCAGGCCTTCCTCACTCAGGCCGCCCGAGGGCTGCGCACGCCACTCTGGATTGGGCTGGCCAGTGAGGAGGTGGGCACCGGGCTGGGCCCCCCTCCCCCCAGCTCCCTCCCTGTCTCCTCCTAACCCCCTGCCTTCCGTGGCCACCCCCTCTACCCGGCCCTGGCTGGTCCCCTCGCTCCCGTCCTGATGGCCCCCTGTGCCCAGGGCTCCCGGCGGTACTCTTGGGTCTCGGAGGAGCCGCTGAGCTACGTGAGCTGGCAGGACGGGGAGCCCCAGCTCCCGGGGGGCTGCGCCTACGTGGACACGGATGGCGCCTGGCGCACCACCGGCTGTGACACCAAGTTGCAGGGGGCTGTGTGTGGAGTTCACGGCGGTGAGTGCCCACCCGCCGGGGCGGAGGCTGGGCCAGGGAGAAGCCGACCCCGGGAGGACCCTGGGCCACTTCCGCAATCCTGCATTTCCGCCCTCGCAGGGCCCCCTCCTCCGCGACGAATAAGCTACCACGGGAGCTGTCCCCAGGGGCTGGCGGACTCGGCGTGGATCCCCTTCCGAGAGCACTGCTACTCCTTCCACATGGAGCTGCTGCTGGGCCACAAGGAGGCGCTGCAGCGCTGCCAGCGAGGTGGGCTGGGCGGCGAGCGCCCCCACCTGGGCGTTCCGCGGGGCGCGCCCTCTCGGGGACGCGGAGACCCCACGAATGTGGTCCCCGTGCCGCCCTCTGCTTGTCGGCTGCACTCACCTCTCAGGGCCCCTCCCGATCCAGTCCACACAGACCACCCGGGACGGGACACGGATGTAAATGTAGCCCCCGTTACACGCACGTGTCCAAGCCAGGGCAGAGGGCGGGGCCGCTCCGGGGGCTCTGCTACCCACCAGGAGACTCGCCCGCCCTGACGTTGGCCTCCTTTGTGTCCAGCGGGCGGCGCGGTCCTGTCCATTGTGGACGAGATGGAGAACGTGTTTGTCTGGGAGCATCTGCAGAGCTCTGAGGGCCAGAGTCGGGGCGCCTGGCTGGGCATGAACTTCAACCCCAAAGGTGGGTCCCCTGGGTTTAGGGTCAGGGGCAGGCCCTCCACTGGGGCTTGGCCGGTGGTGAGGGGTGGGGGAGTGGGGGGTGAGGGCCTGTGGGAGGGGGGTGAGGATCTGTGGGATGTGGGGGTTTTCTAGAACAGGCCTCTTCTCTCCCATCTGCTTGTGCTCCATGTCGCTGCCCGCCCCATTCCCAACAACGCCCCCCCAATGCCACCTTTCCCACAGGGGGCACCCTGGTCTGGCAGGACAACACAGCTGTGAACTACTCCAACTGGGGGTCCCCGGGCCTGGGCCCCAGCATGCTGAGCCACA
The DNA here is from genome assembly GCF_049115385.1 of Moschus berezovskii. Classification (NCBI taxonomy): domain Eukaryota; kingdom Metazoa; phylum Chordata; class Mammalia; order Artiodactyla; family Moschidae; genus Moschus; species Moschus berezovskii. Next base: position 58,779,919 of record NC_142479.1, read on the forward strand.
ACAGCTGCTACTGGATCCAGAGCAGCAGCGGGCTGTGGCGCCCGGGCGCCTGCACCAACATCACCATGGGCGTCGTCTGCAAGCTCCCCCGAGGTGCGGGAGACATCTAGTGCTGGGGGGCGGGGGGCCCCCAGACCACTGCTCATTCTACAGGCCACACAGTGGATGAGAGGGAATTAACAGGCCTGGGGCCGCCGGGACCCTCCTCTGGGATCAGTTGTTCTGTACCAAGGACTGGCCCTTCCTGCAAATTGCCAGAGTAGACAGCAAACCTGTCATTTTGTCGTGGTTAAAGGCAGGGATATGGGACTCGAGCCCAGGCCAAACGGTTTGCCAACTCTGACCTTGGGTAAATCACTTAAGCTCTCTGGCCTCAGTTTACTCATATGTAAAACGGAGGTAATAAAAGTTCCTATGGGCTTCAAAGGTGGCTCAATGGTAAAGAATCTGCCTGCCAACCCAGGAGATGCGGGTTCAGTCCCTGAGTTGGGAAGATCCCCTGCAGGAGGAAATGGCAACCGCCCCCCCCCCCAAGTATTCTTGTCTGGGAAATCCCATGGCCAGAGGAGCCTGACAGGCTAGAGTCCAAGGGGTTGCAGAAGAGTCGGACACGACTCTGCAGCTAAACAACAGCAACAATAATAAGAGTACCTATGAGAGAAGTAAATGAGTCAGTGGTCTGGTACTGCAGACAGTGTTCTTGCATATTTGCTTATTATTACTATATTGTTGTTACCACTGTTGTTAACTGGTCCTTCCTCCCCTACAGCTGAGGCGAGCAGCTTCTCCCCATCAGGTGAGTGGCAGGCAGGACTAGCCCTCTCTGGGTCCTGGTCATTCTGGGCAGCGGGTGGGCGTGGCAGGGCTTCTGACCAAGGGTTCTTCTGGCCACAGCAGCCCTCCCGGAGAACCCTGCGGCCCTGGTGGTGGTGCTGATGGCGGTGCTCCTGCTCCTGGCCCTGCTGACCGCCGCCCTGATTCTCTACCGGCGGCGACAGAGCGTTGAGCGTGGGGCCTTTGAGGGTGCCCGCTACAGCCGCAGCTCCTCTGGCCCCAGCGAGGCCACCGAGAAGAATATCCTGGTGTCCGACATGGAAATGAACGAGCAGCAGGAGTAGAGCTGAGGGTGTGGGCGGGGCTGGGAGAGCTGGGCCCCCCACCAGCTGCGGTCCAGTCGGCCGATGTGGGGGCGGTGGCGCCCTGGGAAGCCGCTGTGGGGAGCTGGGGCTGGCAGGGCCTGGGCTGGTGGGGTCCCTCCCTCCCATGAGGGCTGGGCTGAGGCCTGGCTGAGTGCAGCATGGCGTTTCCTTTTGGGGGGGCCCTAAGGTCTTGTCACCCGGGCCTGTACCCCCATGGTCACCGGAGGCAGGACAGGAGCCTCTTTCTGCCTCTTTCTCCCTGCCCCCACCTCCCAGGCCTGTGCCCCAACCCTGGGACCCCCTCTTCTCGCTGCAGAGTCTGAGGAGCCTCCCTGAGCCCTCAGCCGGCCTCTGTTGCTTCTCGCCTACCCTGGCAGCTCAGCTCCTCACCCCACATCCTCCCTGCCCCCCCGCCCTGCATCCCGCCTGCCCTCCCAGCCCTTCTTTCTGAGCCAGGGCCCTGGGGGTCTGGGGAACCCTCTCTTGCTGTTGGTGGGGGTCACAGGGGGGCTGAGAATTTGTCACTCGTGTGCCTGCTGGGGTGGCCACAGGGCATGGCGGGAGGGTTCTGGGCTGGGACTGAGGACCGGAGCATCACTGTGGTATCAGCTGGGCTGGAGACAGGACCAGGGAGAGACACCCTGACCTCCTGGGGATGGCTGGGCTGGGCTGGGGTGTCATCTCCTGCCAGTCAGGGGAGGGCTCTGTCCCTATAAAGTCCCCTGTGGGGACCAAAGTAAGTTCCCTAAGGTTTCCAGGTCCTGGCTGTAGTTTGGAGAGAGAGAAGGTGGTTGACCAGGGTCAGTGGGAGCTGGGGTGCACCCTCTAAGGGGGGCCCAGAGGAGCAGTGCTTGAACCCCCTGGAGTGGCCCCTGTGTTGGGGAGATGACCCACCCAGAGCCTTTCCAAGAGGCCGGAACCCCAGTTAGAATCACCGGTCCTGGTGCCATGGCCCAGGGCAATGTGAACACAGACTCCAAGACATGGTCCTTTTTAGTAGTTCTTAATTTTTTTTAATGTGCCATTATTGTTTTAAAAGAAAAAGATAAAAGCAAGCAAATAAAACACGTTTCAGAGCTTGAGAGAGAAGGGTCCCCACTTTGTCTTGTTGGGAGTCTTGTCCTTCAAACCGCTTCAAAGATACATGTTATTTTGGGGTGGGGGGCTTGCATCTGTTTTGTTTCTGTCTCCGGGCTGCAGGCCTCAGCCTGTGCTCTCTCTGCTCCTGGGGATACGTGTGAGAGTAAGCATTCAGGAGCCAAAGGACAGTGATGTGAGCTTGGGCAACTTGACTCCCCTTTCAAAGTGTAAAATGGGAGAACAGGATGCACCTCCCGGGCTCCTTTAAGGAGCTTGAGGATTAAGTGAGATCACCAGGGCAAAGCAATCTGCACAGGGTCTTGGCGCTCCAGCTGTAATTGTCCCATAAACGTCAGTTGGGCTGTGGCTTCCAGGCCAGCGTGTGAGGTGCCCCTGCCAGACCAGGGTGGGGGCCCCACACCACCATGCTTCCAAGGCAGACCTGCATTTGAGCTGCAAGAAAGTGAGTACACATTTGTCCCTGGGTAGTGTGGGCTCTGAAACCACCCTGAGGCAGGGGAGTGGATCACAGAACCTCTCCCCTCACCATCACCTCCATTCAGGATGTTTGAACTGTAGTTAGAGCCACAAACAGAGAAGGCCTTGCCAGCCAAGGATGGGCAACTGTGCCAGGTGGCGCTGGGTGCAGTGAGAAGGCCTGAAGCAGGCTGAGGGGCGGGGAGCTGGTTTGGGCTGGGTAGTTGGGGTGGGTCTCTCCAGTGGCAGTGAGGCTGGAACCTGAAGGAGGTGGGTGGGAGGTGGGGCAAGCATCTGCCAGGCCAGGTCCTGGGCTGGGGAATGCCAAGGGGAGGGGTCCAGGTCCTGCCTTGGGGGTCCCTGGTGCTTCAGATGACCAGTGGGGAGGCCAGGCTGGCTGGAGCGTGGCGGGGCCTGGTTGCCCGAGGCCTTGAAGGCAGGACTAGAAAGCCTGAATGTGGATGTCAGGTCCAGCAGAAGGTCAGTAGGAACGGCTAGTCTGACCCTTGCAGCCGGTGCTTTGGATCGTTCTGTCTGCGGCAACTGGCGAGGTTGTGTGCGCATGCGTTTTTGGCCTTGGTGATTTTTAAACGGAAGTTTCTTGTTTTCTAAATCGGTAATCCTGTCATGTGGTTCAAAGCCTAAGCCCATATGATAGGAAAAGATACGCACTGAGAAGTCCAAAGCGTCTGGCCTGCACAGTGGGGTAGACGAGGTGCCATATCTGAGTCTGGGAGCTCTTTTTCGGAGTCTTGGAAACCCAAGGCGCTCTTCCTACTCTCCTCTGTAGCAGCAGCAGGAAACAGAGGGGCCCGCTCACTTCAGGGAGGGAGCCCCAATCCTGTGGGTGGGTGGGGGCGTCCTTAATGATTAATCCACTTCAGCCTGAAGTGATTAGCCCTCCACAGTGGGGAACAGCTCCCTTTGTGAGTTGAGTGCCCGGCCATTAGCCACAACTCACAGATGGCTAGGCCAGGCTGAGCCTAAGCCCCTTGGGGAGTTGGCTGCTGACCCTTGGCCTGAGAGATAGGAAGAGCCTGGGGTGAAGGCGGGGTCACAGGCTCCCAGGTGGGGTTTGGGGGTGGGAGGAGAAGCTGAAGGAGTGAGGATCCAAATGCCCCAGGGCTACCTGGGGCCAGTGGCTGCTGTGTGTCCCGAGGTTTAAGTCAGCAGTCCCCAACCTTTTTGACACCAGGGACAGGTTTCATGGAAGACAGTTTTTTCAAGGACCGGGAGGGAGCGGGGGGATGGTTTTTGGATAACTGAGTGCCTTACGTTTATTGTGCACTTTATTTCTAATCTAATGCTGCCGCTGATCTGACAGGAGATACCAGTCCATGGCCCGGAGGTTGGGGACCCCTGGTTTAAATCACTCCAGAAATACTTGTTCCACACTCTTCTCTCCTTTCCTCAGCTGGCTTTAGTCCTTGCCAGAGCCCTGAATCCCCACCCAGAAGCATTTCGGATAGCTTCACGTGCACCTGGGGGCTTCCCATAGACCTTGTTCTGCTTGGGGGCTCCTGCCTGCCTAGGGGAGGGCTGGGGGACTCCGGGTAGCTCTCTGTGGGCAGGAGGAAGGCTTGGGACTGGGGTCATCTGCCTCTGGCCCCCAGCCAATGCTGGTTCTGGTAGGGTGCATGGCAGAAACTCCTTTCTTTCTGCTCATTTCCATGCAATAGGCCTTCAGCCTCTCTACATTCCATCTATGATGCCCTGAGACCCAGCCCCTGGTGCCTGGACAAAGGGCACTGAATCCAGGCTCCAAGCCCAACCGCACTGGTGGGGTGAGAACCAGCTCAGCTCTGGCCACCTGGCCTCCGGGACGGCTCACTGAATCCATGAATGAATGGGCTGCTCTCCAGAGAGTGGTGTCAGGCCTTCTCACAACCTCTTCTTGTCAAATCAGAGATGGCTTGCTCCCAGGTGTCCTGGCGGAGCTGGCCTGGCCCAGCGGGCAGCACTGCGAGGCCGCAGGGGTGAGGAGCCGGCCAGCCACACCACATGGTTCTCCTGGAACAGAGCTGGCCGAGCCCTGCCAAGCTGCCTGGAGCACTAGGGCGAGAGTCTGTGGCAGGGACAAGGTCAAGAACTGCATCTGGAGGGAGAGGCAATTCCTGAGAAAGGCGGGCAGTAAGGGGGGGTGGTAAGGGAAAGGAGGTGGAGGGAACGTGGAGGGGCCTTGAGCGAGACTGGCGTGAGATGAAAGTGCTCGGATGTTCAGGCCTCTATCTCAGGGGTCAGGGCAGCCAGGAGGACCAGTGAAGGCTGACTTTAGTCTCTACTCCCCACAGAATCGGCCCCGTTGGATCTGCAGATGGCAATCCTTGTCCAGCAAAGCAGCCAGGGAGGCCAGCCCTGGAGAAAGGAAAGGCACAAAGCAGCATGCAGGCATTTCCCCCTTGAAATGGATTTGTTGCTCGCAGTCAATGCAGAAAATGGACTAGCTTCTGATAGTAGAACTGTAGCCATTTCAGGGAAACCCTGGTCAGTTCAGGTTTTCTAGTCGGCTTTTATTTTTTCTTTCCTGCCTGGCATCTCTTAAGTTCTGAGGTCCTGTGGTGTGTCTGGGGATCTGGCCCTCCTCGGTCATTGCACACTCCTGCCGGTTTATGCAGGGAGGCCCATCTGTTATCTCTCTCTGGGACCTGAGAAACTTTTGGATGGTGTCTTTTCCTACTCTGGAGCTGCAGGGAACTCGGGGACATTGCTTCAGACAGGCCATTCCTCCATAATGATGGTAATGATCAAGGTACTTATTGTTTACTAGGTCTGGCCCTGTTCTGCTTACCATGAATAAACTCATCTTATCCTCTCAACATAGCATCAGCTGGTTGCGACTGTGCCCCGTGACAGATGAGGACACAGAGGCACCGAGAGGGGAAGGACTTGGCTGATCACTTCTCCACCCTCCCTGCTCTGTGAAAAGGTTGGGGGATGGGACACAGAAGGGAACCCACCCCCACCCCCCATTCTCACAGTCAGATCGGAGGCTCAGGAGCTCTGTCTCAACCTGAGACATCTGTGCTGAGTTTCAGAAGCCTGTTTTGAGTGTAAGGGTTCAAAGTGACCCCTCTCCTTTCCTTTTTCTCTGGCCTCCATTCCTGAGGCAGCAGGGGAGGGACACCTGATTAGCCTGGGCTGGGCTTGGACATGGCACACAATGCACAGAATTGCATAGGATGGGGACTTCCCTGGTGGTCTAGTGGTGAAGACTCTGTGGGGCCCGGGTTTGATCTCTGTTTGGGGAACTAAGATCCTGCACGCAGCACTCTGCGGCCAAAAAAGAGAATGTGTAGAAATGAAATGGGGGCTTGGTTCACGTATGAGATGTTTGCACTATTATGGATATTTTATTTTATTATTTTTTAAAATGGGAGTACAGTTGCTTTACAATGTTGTTAGTTTCCACTGTGTAGCAAACTGAATCAGCTATTTGTATACATATATCCTGTACTCCTTGGATTTCCTTCCCATTTATGTCACGACAGAGCACTGAGTAGAGGTCCCTGCGCTATGTACAGTCAGTTGTCATTAGTTTTCTATTTTGTACATAGTAGTGTATATAAATCACTGAGGATGGTGACTGCAGCCTCGAAATTAAAAGACACTTGCTCCTTGGAAGAAAAACTATGACAAATTAGACAACATGTTAAAAAACAGAGACATCTCTTTGCTGACAAAGGTCCATATAGTCAAAGCCATGGTTTTTCCAGTAGTTATGTACAGCTGTGAGAGTTGGACCATAAAGAAGACTGAGCACTGAAGAAGTGATGCTTTCGAATTGTGGTGCTTCATTGGAAGGACTGATGCTGAAGCTGAAGCTCCAATACTATGGCCACCTGATGTGAAGAGCCAGCTCATTGGAAAAGACCCTGATGCTGGGAATGACTGAAGGCAGGAGGAGAAGGGGGAGACAGAGGATGAGATGGTTGGATGGACATGAGTTTGGGCAAACTCCGGGAGCCAGTGAAGGACAGGGAAGCCTGACATGCTGCAGTGTCCTCTGCATTGGCAGGCAGATTCTTAACCGCTGGTCCTCCAGTGAAGTCCAGAGATTAGCATTTGAATCAATAAACAGTAAAGAAGATCACTGTCCCCAGGGTGGGTGGGCATTGTCCAATCCATTGAGGGCCTGAATAGAATGAAAAGGGAGAGAAAGGACAGATTTTCTGTTGAGCTAGGACACCCATCTCCTGCTCTCAGGCATCAGCACTTCTGGTTCTCAGGCCTTCAGACGCCAATCAGGGTTCACACTCTTGCCGTCCCCCGCCTCCCCACCATGTTCCCAGGCCCAAATTTGAGTTGGAACCGCATCACTGGCTTCCCTAGGTCTGCCGATGGCAGATGGTGGGACTTCTCAGCCTCCATAATTCTGTGAGCCAATCCCTCATACTAAATCTTTCTATATATCCTATTAGCTCTTTTTCTCTAGAGAACCCTAGTGCATATTCCTCCCCATGTAACATGGGGTTACTCGTATCTGCTTCATAGACGTATTGTGAGGATTAAAGATAAAACGCTTACCCTCAGGCCCAGCTCCTAGGAAGTGCTCTGTAAGTGCGACCTGTGGGCTCCTGTTACCTCAGTGTGATGTTTTCTACACATATCCTGCTGCCCTGGTGAGAACTGAGCTCCAAGGAAGTGGGCACTGTGCATTTTTTCCCCTGTGTCTTCACAACCTGCACATGGTTGAAAAAAGTGAAAGTTGAGTCGGATTCCGTGACTCCATTGGCTGTAGCCCGTCAGACTCCTCTGTCCATGGAATTCTCTGGACAACAATACTGGAGTGGGTAGCCATTCCCTTCTCCAGGGCCTCTTCCCAACCCAAGGGTCTAACCCAGGTCTCCTGCAAGGTGGATTCTTTACCCTGTGAGCCACCAGGGAAGCACAAGTTGATAGTTGGTAAAAGCTGTCTAAAGAGCCAAAGGCATAGAAAGTCCCTATGTCCTGTCCAATATGCCTCAGCCTCGGGTAGGTTCTGCCAATATTTAGCCAGTTATAGAGGAGGGAAATAGCCCTTTTCATCATTCTTTTTTTTTAAAGTATTTTTGAAAATTTATTTATATGGCTGTACTGGGTCTTAGTTGTAGCACCCAGTATTTTTTTTTTTAGTTGCAGCATGGGGGATTTACTTCTCTGGCCAGATCAAACCTGGGCCGCCTGTATTGGGAGTATGGAATCTTAACCGCTGGACCACCAGGGAAGTCCCCATCATTGTCTTTTTTTTTTTTTTTTTAATCACAAATAATGCATTTAATTGTTTCGCTACTTGCAGTACTCCTGGGTGAGCAAGATCCACTGGAGAAGGGAGAGGCTACCCACTCCAGTATTCTTGGGCTTCCCTTGTGGCTCAGCTGGTAAAGAATCTGCCTGCAATGCAGGAGACCTGGGTTCGATCCCTGGGTTGGGATGATCTCTTGGAGAAGGGAAAGTCTACCCACTCCAGTGTTCGGCCTGGAGAATCCCATGGGGTGTCCATGGGGTCACAAAGAGTCAGACACGACTGAGTGACTTTCACTTTCACTTCACACTTTCAGTGCTCACGTGACAGAAGCCTCCCTGGTGCCTCTGAGGGTAAAGAATCTGCCTGCAATGCAGGAGACCCGGGTTTGATCCCTGAGTCAGGAAGATCCTTTAAAGAAGGAAATGGCAACCCACTCCAGTATTCTCGCCTGGAGAATTCCATGGACAGAGGAGCCTAGCGGGCTGCAGCAAAGAGCTGGATAACTGAGTGATTAACACACACATAACAGAAACTGACAAATCCATTTTGTTGTTTAGTCACTAAGTCGTGTCCGATTCTTTGACGCCCCATGGACTGCAGCCTGCCAGGCTCCTCTGTCCATGGGATTTCTGAGGAAAGAATACTGGGCCCATCGTTGTCTTTTAATAAATGAGACTTGGTACTTTGGCATCTTGGGCCGTGAGAAGCCCCATCGCAGACCCCGGGGCTGCAGTGACGATGAATTGATGGTGCAGGTCTGTTGTGTTGCACCTCTCACCACCCAGACCTCACAGGAGGCACTCTTGATTTTTGTCTGTAAATCCTTCACATAGTTTACCCAAACCCAACACCGGCGGATGTAAACCTGTAACGGTCTCAGGGTAGCTGCCTCAAACCCTGCTACATCTTACTGAGGGTTTGGCCTGCCAGAATATTTACCCAGCCACCTCAAATTCCACTAAGTTCTCTATAAACCTCATTTTAAAATATGCATTGTCCCTTAGATATTTCTCAGTACTGGCTCTTGGACAAATCTTCAGCTGACCTTACAATTCAGTTAAAAATAAAGACCCGTTCTCTCATAGAATGATCAGGGCTTGGAGCTCCACTGGTGAGTGGAGCAACTTGAGGTTATAGGAATTTTATGTACGTCATGGAGATATTTTCAACCTGAGTGGCTCTTCTAGGGACTATGCACATTTAAAGATGTCCCTTTGTTTGGTTCCCAGATCGAGGCGGCCTAGTGGAATCTTGTTTGCAGTCCTTGAGTCACTTTGCCTAACTGTGGAAAATATCAGAGGAGCGCGACAAGATTTTGACGTCTAGCTTTTCCTAAACCCTCCTGACACTGTAACTTATTTGGGGGACCCCTTGGCAGCAACATCTTCAGTGGTCACTCGTTTTCTGAGGAGGGCAGGTCTTAAAGGTGTTTTGAGAAGCACTTCTTCCTCTTTTACGTTTTCGTCTCTCTTACCTTCTGTCCCTTCTTCCATTGTTTAGAAAGTCTGTTGAGACATACTTTACAATTATACCACAGAGTTCGCCTATATTAAGTGCAATAAGCTTTAGTAAATGCATCCAATTGTGTGAACATAACCACAGACCAGCTTTCAGAAGCCCCTTATCACCCTGCAAAGTCCCCTCGAGCTTGTGTGCAGTCCATCTCCACTCCCTTCCCCAACCCCCAGCAGCCACTGCTCTGTTTCTGTAGTTTGCCTGTCTAGAAATTGCATGTAAATAGGATCATACAGCATGTGGTCTTTTGTGACTGGCTTCTTTCACTTGCTGTAATGTTTTTGCAGGCGTCAGTGGTTTATTTCCTCCATCTTTATTTTTTGACTTGGCTTTGTCTCTCTCATATACACACACCTACCTCTTCTTTTCTTACTAAATTCTCTGCCTTTTTTTCCATCCTAAGTCTTGATCTGGCCTTTGGTTGATAAGGTGCAATTAGGAGAGAAGTGTGGAGTAAATGTACCAAACCCTCCTACGCGGGTACCTACAGGGGCAGCTGGCCAGCCTGGGGGCCCAGGCTGTGTCATCCCTCATGGCAGTGATGGTGGGGGGCAAGGAGAGGTAAGACATGGGGAGAGTGGGGGGTGTGGGAGGTGCAGTCCTCCAAGTTTCAGGTCCTGAGCCTTTGTCCAAGGGGGCTGGAATGAGCACAAGACACAGCTGGGTGAATAATCAGTTTACTGATTCCACTCAGGGTGGAGTGAGACCTGAAGGGACGCCCTCCGCAGAGGGACCCCAGGCCATGGGGCCCACTAAGGCCAATGGGTCCCCTTGGACTTCTGGGTGGAGGGGCAACAGCCGGGCAGCTGGCAGGGGCTCAGCAAACCCAGGTCTGGGACTGAGCGGGTCGCTGTTGCTGTCTGTGGATGCTCGAGCCAGACCCCAAGAAGAGAGTGGCAGAAGGTGAAAAAGATAACTGGGAACATTGGTTTCGGTTTCAGTGGTGAGGAGGAGGAAGGGCGGCCAGGAGGAGAGGCTTCTGCCCGGCCAGCTCCAGGGTCAGCTCCCTTGCTAGGCAACTTGGCGGTTGCCTTCACAAATGCTGCTGTCACTCCCATCTCCCAGCTCAGAACCTGCAAAGCAAGAGGACGCTCAGGCTGCAAAGGAGGATGGCATCGTTGCCCTTCCTGCTCGGCTCCCCCAAGCCCCTGCCCCAGCACCAGTGACCAGACACACATACACAACAGACACACATCACACACACACACACACCACACATACATGCTACAGTGCCTGGAACAGTGTGAGGAACAGAGACCCGCAGTCTTTCAGGGATCAAATGGGCTGGATACAGAGGGTCATGTGATGGGAGGGCGGGGCACAGAGGCAGCCAGAAGCAGTGGAGTCAGAGTGGAGGAGGCCGGGTGGGGTGCTTTCTTTATTCTTGGGGAAGATTCTCATTCTCAATATTTCTTTTTTCATTGGCTGGAGTGAGCGCTCCCTATTTGGAAGCAAATTCCGACTGATGAAGGGCAAGAGAACAAGAGTAATTGCCTCCCTCCATCCCTACCTGGACCCTCTTAGCTTCTTCCTCCACCACAACGCAGCCCCACTCCAAGAGCTGCCCACCTTCTTTCACCTTCCTCTTTCCCCCAGATCTAGTTGCCTTGACATGTACATTTTGGGTAGGGGGCAGGTGCTGTGGCCCAGCCTTGGCTGAAGGCCTTCATGGCCGCTCCTGTCCACACCTGTATTGATGGCTGCTGGAGGCATGAGTCCCCTCCCTGGACTTGGCTGTGGTGACCATTACTCATGCCAGCCAAGAAGCAGCTGTCAGGCGGGCTGTGTGACAATTTGTTAGACCCAGGCACACCCGCCCAGGGCCTCTCCCCAGCAGCCCTTACCTCGGTGCCACCTGTGGCGTTTTGTGTGCAGCCTCGCTTCCCAGGCACCCAGGACAGGGTGCCCAGTGAGAAGGTTGGCTTGGGTCACAGAGAGGCTGGCATCTTTGTGTCACCTGCTGTGCCCTGAAGTTTTGCCTTTTCCCTCGCTGTTTACCTGCATGGGGCTAGGGCGGCGGGTCACAGCTGTGACTCAGCTGTGACAACCCATCTTCACGGAGCGCTGCCAACCAGGTGAGTCCTGCCAGGCTGCCGGGGACCAGGGAAGCCATGGCCCCAGGGGGAGGGCGCGAGGCGTGTGGATCCGCCTTTGGCTGCCCTGGCTCTTGTCCTGATCAGAGCTCGGGCGGGAAGCCAGGCCCCGGCGGCGTCTGACCAGCGTGCCAAGACGGCCCCTCTGCGCGGGGCTGCCCCTGCCGGCGCCTGGGGTGAGCGCAGGGCTGGGACCGGCGGAGAGGGCCTAGACCGGTTTCCAGCGGGGAAATCTGAGGCCGCACATTAGGACTCTACCGGGAGGGGGTGGATCCTAGAGCTAGTCCCAGCTTCCTGAAGAGAGGTGGGTAGTGACACGGTGCGGGGCTGGGGGCGGGAACCATCGGCTTCGGAGCAACACAGGGGGCAGGGTTCCCTCGGCGGAGACTCCTTTTTAAGCACCACCCCGGGGCGCTCTTCTCCCTTCCTCCAGAGAGGTCACCCAAGCCGGGGGCCCCAGGCCTGGAGCCGCGGGCCCCCTTCCGCATCCCTCCATCCTGCTCCGGGCCGCCTCCCGCGGCGGGGCGGCAGCGGGCCCCGCTGGGCACCAGGGGTCGCCCCTGCCCGGCCAGACCCGCCCGGGCGCGCCCGCCGCAGCAGCTTTCCCCGCGCCGGGAAGAGCGCGGGCGCCTGCGGGGCCGGGGCTGGAGAGGGGCGCGGCCGGGCGCGGCGCCGAGACCCAGCCCGGAGCCTCGGGCCCCCGACCTTCCTGGCCGGCGCGCGGGGGCCCTCTCTGGACGGAGCCGGGGCTCTCGGCCAAGGCCGGGCGCAGACGGGGCGCGCGCCCGCGCACAAAGGTCTTTCCTAGCCCTCACCGTTCCCGGCCTGCCCTCCCTCCCCAGCGGCCTGAGGGGGAGCAGCTGCTGGGGTCGGCCCGGGCGACGACGCCAGGGGACCGGCCGCCCACCCGGGTGGCCCCGGGACCTTGCGAGGGCGCGAGGGGGCGCTGGGCCCTCACCCGGCTCGGCTGGACCCCAGCGGCGCCGCCCGGGGACTGGGATCCTACGAGTTCCTTTTGTGATCGGAGAGCCGGGTAGAGCCCTCCCCACTCTGAAAATGATCTGCCGGGCTTTCGGGACTGCGTGCCCTGAATACCAGATTGGGTGCTCTAGGGTCGTTATCTGGGCCCCACCCTGTGGAGTTTTGAGCTGGTTCAGCCTCTACGGGCGGGTCGGTTGCAGGGGGCGGGGTGTGGGTCCCCAAAGCATTACCATAACCACTGTTTCAGGGTGACCAGGGGCCCACCCCAGTGCCTGAATCGGTGTCTCTGGGAGGGGCCCAGGAATCTATAATTTTCTAAGTTCCCCAGGTGATTCTGATGGCAAAGCCTGAGTGGAAATAGCTGTTTTAAACCTTTTAAGTCAGGCAGTTGTGACATTTCTCTCCAGAACAGCCTCTGGGGATGGAACTGTCACCTCTGGCATCCCCTTCCTTAGTTCACTGTAACGTTTATCCTCCTAGCTGATGGGAAAGTTCTTCCCACATCTGACCACCAGCCTGCCTGCTTTAATTGAGCACGTTTTCTTTAGTCGGGTTTTCTATGGGATAATAAGCCTGCTTTGGAGATAGCTGGCCTGGCTCCTTGACCCTTTCCCGACACTTGTTTTCCTTGTTCAACTTCTGAATCCAGCAGGCTCACTGGCTTGGGCCGAAGAGTGAGAAAATCCAGTAACTCCAATACTAACTTGTGAATGATGGTGGTCCCTTTATGTAATGGCTACACAGCACCCTTCCGGGGTTTAGAACCAAGAGGCTCCTCCAAGTGCTGGATGCTGCAGAATCCCGGTAGAGGGAAAGGGAAAAAACCTGCAGCGGGTCATCCTACGTCCAAGGAAGATTGATCCTCCCTTTGCCCGCCTTTGCTCTCGCTTTCAGCATGAGTTCAAACTCTTATCTCCTCTGCATCCTTCACACTTGGACTGCCTTGCTGACTGCTGCAGCTAGGGTTTCCCCAGCTTTGTGGGGTTATTTTTGCCTCTGGGGGCAGGGGGTGGTTGTTACTTCCTTCCACAGGATTAGGTTCAACACAGCCACAGAAAGACAGCAAATTGCCAAACACCCTCAACATGGCAGGACTGATCCCCACACCTACTTTCATTTTCTTCCGGTCTGGGTTGTGGGTAGTTTCTTGACAACTATGGGAAAAAAGATAATGAAAAATGAACCGTTTTTTTCCAAAGCAATTGTGAACAGATGTCTAATCCCCTAGTCGCAGGAATATTCTAGGAATCCCTGACATCACCTTAAAGGAGCAGAGAAGAAGGCGTGGAGGTGCGAGGGCAGTGTTGATATTCAGCACCTGTGGGGCGTAGGTGCCTCCTAAAGACAGCGTCAGCAATAGTGCAGGTCACCTTCACCTGTTTGGGGTTTCTAAATTTGGCAGTGTGAACAGACATGCGTCCTCTCAGCAATTGATCTGAGCAGCAGAACCCCATCCTGACGGTCCAGAGTCACATTTCCAGGCAGTGGGGGTGAAAGCCATGCTAATTGGCCACTTGCCTCACCACTGGCTTTTAAACAATCGGTTGTATTCTCCACCCGGCAGGAAGCAGCAGGCCCATCAAGGCTCTGGGCTCCCTCTTTGTTCTGACTTTATGGCATTTTATGTCACAATGAGAAACACTGTGTACTCCGTGGGAGGCCATTGTGCCAGGCAGCAAGGATGTGGGCTCTGGGGCAGGGGGGCTTGTGCCCTTCCCCCCCCCAGGGGGAGGAGGGCCTTTGTGACAGGCTAGGGGACAAAACAAGGGGTACTGGACACTGTTACTGGGGCAACTGCCTGGCCAGTGTAGCCCCTGGGTCCCTCTCCCCAGAAGGCTGGGGGGAAGGGCAGAAGGTTGGAATTTCTTCTAGAGGAGCAGGCCTGGTTACCTGGTAAATTATACACTGGACTGTGCTCGCAACGGCCTCTGTTCCCCAGGCTGCCAGGACGAACTCATCCTGCCTTTAGATTCTGTGCCTGGGGATGGTGGCTAGCTAATGAGGCCACCAGGGGGCGCCAACTTGGTGAGTAGGCAAGCTTTCCCAATAGTTGGCCAAGCCTGGGCCTTGCATAATTTTGGGTAGATTTGGTCTTCTGAGTCAAGGGTTTTCCGTTTTGTAGAAATGGTGTGAATGGGGAGAGCCTAGGGAAAATCCATGGAGCCTTACACACGGATAGGCCACCCTCCCCTCCCCCTCCAGGTGAAGTGTGAAAGTAGCACCCCTGTGGCAGAAGACAGGTGGGCACTTGTGCCAGGAGGGCATCGTGGAAGCCGTGGGGTCCCGTCTGCGCTCTGCCTTTTAGCACACACACACACACAGGGATCCTTTCTATTCCACCTAGTTTGGCAAATTAGGCACTTGAGAGGTGTAAGGAAGCTGCCATGGGCAGGGAGAGCAATTTCGGGTACAGGGTCATTTCTTTGAGGGGGGATGGAGGTGGCACAGACAAAACCCACAACCAGGAGGGAGGCCCAGGTTAGGGAACCCCGGAGGGTGCAGTCCCTGAATACTGGAGTACCCCACATGGGCGCTGAAAGGGAGAAGGCGGAGGGAAGGCATGTCCGCTTAGCTTCACCCTGCAGAACAGTCCTGTGTCCCCATGAGATTAAAGGGTGAGCCAAGTAGGTCACTGAGGCTGGTGGGGCCCCATGTTCTCTGGAGATGCTCCCACTGTGAACAGCTGCAGAGAGAAAAGGCCAGTTTCCTGCTAGGCATCTGCAGAGCATAACAGTCACTGCTCCCTTCAGCCCACACCTCACTCTGGGCCCACTTAAATCTGGCCCTCCACCTCCAGTGCTCCCCTCGTGGGCCTCCTCACCCTGACACAGTGCAGCAGCCGCCCAGCTGGGCTCATCCCCCTTCAGCCCACCCTCCACATGGCCGCTCCTGTTCCCTCTCAGAAACATAGCTCTCCTGACCTGTCACCCCCAAGGCTAGAGAGCCTGCCATGGCCTCCCAGAGCTGCACCCAACCCTGTCACATCCTGCTTGCTTCTGGCCAGCTCTGGCCACACTCACTGCCTTGACTTCCCCAGACACGCAGGTCTTTTCCTTCCTGAGCCTTTGTGTTCACTTCTGCGTGGATGCCCTTCCCTCCCCACCAGCCCTGGTCCAAGATTCAGCTCCAGCATCACGTCCTCAGCTGATCGGAAGACAGGAGCAATAACAGAAGCAACTTTGCCACCAGGCTTCCAAAGCAGTGGGAAGACGGATGGCAGAGTATAAGCTAACTGGACTCAGAGCAAAGCCCTCTGAAACGTTGGCTTGTGTCCCTCCTGCCTGGAGGGTCTGTCCTGGAGAAGGTATGGAAGAAGCCGGGGTTGGGGGGTGGCAAGAACAGTGGCCCGCTCCTGTCCTTTAACTCTGCCTTTTTCCACATCCGGCTCCATCTCCTGAAATAACACAGGCTTTTTTTTTTAATACTCTTGGTTACCCATCTGTCTCTTTAGACTCTGAATCCCTTTTAGGCAAAGTGTGTCTTGATCATCTTTATATTTCCCAGGATCTAGTTTAGAACCCAAGGGTTTCACCGATGGCTCAGTGGTTAGAGAATCCACCTGCAATGTAGGAGACATGGGTTAAACCCCTGAGTCAGGAAGATCCCCTGGAGGAGGAAATGGCAACTCACTCGAGTATTCATGCCTGGAAAATCCCATGGACAGAGGAGCCTGGGGGTCTACAGTCCATAGGGTCATGAACAGTTGGATGTGACTGAGCAGACCGAGCACTGTTTAGAACCTAGCACATGGTAGGCATGCAGAAAACCTCTGAATACTTAAATATACCTTGAACTTGAAAGTGTTCCTTTACCTAGAATACCTTTTTCTCTCCATAAATTTATATTATCATTTTCTCCAAAACATAACTCAATACGTACCTCTTGAAGAAGCACATATTGTTCACTTTTTCATTGCTTGAGCATTAGGAGGTTACTGAGTACCTAGTATGTGCCAGGCATTTTCAAGGCACTGGAGGACCACAGTGTACAAAAGAGATAAGTGTTCCTTGTTCCAATTTGCCAATGACCATATCCGTCCCCTGACCCACTCCTGCAACCCTTAGCAGACCACATCCTTTTGTGGCAGTAATATAGCAAGTTTGTAACCACTCAATGCTCCTGGCATCCATAGTGTCTGGGACTTGGTCAGCAGTCAAACATTGCGTGTCCAGCTTCAGGAAAAGGACAGATGTAGAAGGTTTGACTTTGCCTTAAAAAGGCTCACAGCCTCACTGGGGAGCCAAATTATTTGTTTATAAGATCACTGACAACCCCAGGAAGCCACTATCAGGGAAGATCTTGGTTTTTTTTTTTTATTTCACAGCCTCTGGGAATTCACTGGATCTGTTAGTTCTCTTGATCAAGGGCTGCTGCTGCTAAGTTGCTTCAGTCATGTCCAACTCTGTGAGACCCCATAGACAGCCCACCAGGCTCCGCCGTCCCTGGGATTCTCCAGGCAAGAACACTGGAGTGGGTTGCCATTTCCTTCTCCAATGCATGAAAATGAAAAGTGAAAGTGAAGTCGCTCAGTTGTGTCCGACTCTTCACGACCCCATTGCCTTCTCCAGATCAAGGGCTGCTTTTTGATTATTTCCTGGTTTTCCCTATATGTGAGTCTCACCTTCCCACTTGATTATTAACTCCTCAGAGAAAGGGACAGCATGTCTGATAGCCACTTTCCCAGGTCCCCATCTCAGCACCTGATATGGGCATAAATGCAGGTGTGAATGAGTGATTGCCACCATTGACAGGCCTTCATCACTGTGTCTCATTGAGACACAACCAGGAGCCTGTTGAGAATGGCTTTTCAGGTTCTGGTCAGTAAAGAAGAGGGAAGGAGGCATCCTTTCCCATCACAGTGCCTCGCACTTGCTAAACGTCACCCTTACGATCTTCTGCAAGAAAATACTGAGACTCAAATCCAGAAGGGAGTCAATTGGACAAAAGCCACTTGTTATGGCAACCCACTCCAGTATTCTTGCCTGGAGAATCTCATGGACAGAGGAGCCTGGAAGGCCACAGTCCACGGGGTCACAAAGAGTCAGACATGACTGAGCAACTGAGCATATTCACACACCTGGTTTCCTATTTCCATTCGGGTACCTCTTAACTGGTTCTTATGACTGGTTACTGCTTGGTGGTTTATATGGGTGAGAACTACTGGGCTGGCCAAAAAGTTTGTTTGGGTCTTTCTGCAAGATGGTACAAAAACTTCAAAGAACTTTTTGGCCCACCCAATATTTCGGGGGAATCTCAAATTACAAGTAAGCGTGTGATGAGAGAAGGGTTGCCCTGTCCTTCCTGCTTCCTGCCCTGCTGGCTCCTGGCTTGCTCCCCACATCACCTGCTCCTTCTCTGGGATAGTTTTACCAGAACGTTCTCTAGAGTCAATGCTTTAAGGGTGTGGGTTTTTCATCCAGTGGGTTGTACTGTCTATTGTCTTCATGTCTGCGGGTTACAGTCCCAGAGGCTAATGTCTCTTGCCTTTGTTTGTTGATGGTGTGGCCATCTGTAACCTATATCGAACCCTGGGTGCTTTGAAGTTCAATGTGCAATAAAAAGTTCATTAAAAAAGATGTGGAATCGTGAAAATAAGGTTACAGAAATGTTAACAAAGGATCATTTCCTGCTTCCTGTTATACTTAAAAAAATGTATTTCTCTAAGGAATTTATGTCACCATTAAAACTACGGAACAGTGAAAGGAAGGACAGGCCTGGGTCAGAGAGAGGGTGAGATGCCTGGGGAGATATCTTGGCGAAGACCCAGCCTGTTGTCTTAATTGAGAGCTTAGGGTCTAAGGGAAGAATGGAAGCCAGAAAGATACGGAGACAGAGCTCAAATTCTTATGACTAATGGTTTGAACCCAACATTTCTAGTGGCGTGTGTGTGTGCTCAGTCGTGTCTGACTCTGCAATCCCATGGACTGTAGCCCACCAAGCTCCTCTGTCCATGAGATTTCCCAGGCAAGAATACTAGAGTGGATTGCCATTTCCTCCTCCTAGGGGATCTTTCTGAACCAGGGATCAAACCCATGTCTCCTGCATTGGCAGGTGGATTCTCTGCCACTGAGCCAGCAGGGAAGCCCATTTCTAGCGGGGATGGCTCCAAATGGATTGCCACGGCCTCCAGTGGCACAGGGACTGGGGCTGTGTAGGGAGCACTGTCGGGTTTCAACTCCAGACAGTGACTGGTGCTGGCAGGTGCCTCTTGTCCACTTGAGGTAGAAAAGTAGAGACAGCGAGACATGGAGAGCCAAGATGGTGAAGAGAAGGAGTGCGTGGGACACGTAGCAGAGCATCACTACAGCTGCCTCATGGCTCCACTGGTGGCTTGTCCACTGCTACACTGGCTTGCTTTCCAGTGGTGACCTTTTTCTTTTTTGCACAGTATGTGGGATCTTAGTTCCTCGACCAGGGGTCCAACCTGTATCCCCTGCATTGAAAGCACGGAGTCTTAATCACTGGACCACCAGGGATGTCCCTTCTGAACCTGTGAACTCTGTGAACCTGTGAATTCAGTCCCTTCTGAATCTGTGGCGACCTTCTGTAGTGAGAAGGTCAAATTTTGAGCCTCAGGGGGTGTCCTGGGAGTCCCAAACACTAAAAGCATATCAATGCCTGGCATGGCCTTCAGGTAAGGAAGGTGCCCCTGTCCTGCCAGTGCGCTTCCCTGGCCTGGGCACTGGGGGGCATTTAAACAGGAGGGCAGTCCCTTGGGGCTCAGGGTTCCAACTTGATAACGGCCAAGGGTATTTGTACATTTCAGAGGTTGCCCTGTTCTCCCGCATTTTGATCTGAGCAGTGGATCGAGGCTTCTTCCCTGACACCACGCAGTCACCTAGAGGGCCCTGGTTCTTTTACTAAAGGAAGGGCAGCCCACAGATGATCATTTCTGATAAATACGCTGTCACTTCTCTAATGACAGATGGGACCCCATCAGCACCTTTGTTTCTTGGCATATACACACACACAGATGCTGGGATAACATACCCTGGGAGCCAAAGCAAAATAAACAGCTCCCTTGGCTGGGGGCAGGGAAGGTTCCTGTTTCTCATGGACCCTCCTTGCTTGGGCAGTGGACATCCACGTGTGATGCACGCCCAGCCCCCGCAGCCTTGCTGGCCTCTATTTTGGGGGCCAAATATCCCTAGAGACCCACTTGCTTATATAACCGTTAATGACCATTTAATTACCACTGATATTTAATAGGAAACAATTACGTGACTTGGTGGCTCAGATGGTAAAGAATCTGCCTGCAATGCAAGGGACCCAAGTTCGATCCCTGGGTCAGGAAGATCCCCTGGAAGAGGGAATGGTTATTCATGCTGGTATTTTCGCCTGGGGAATCCCATTGACAGAGAAGCCTGGTGGGCTACAGTCCCTGGGGTTGCAAACAGTCAGACATGACTAAGCAACTAACACTCACACTTGACTGTCACTTTTCAGCCAGAGGGCCACTGTGCCTACACCTGGCAGCCATTAGTCTCGGTGCCAACGATGACAGTGTCATATCTCACCAGCTGAACACAGACACACATCTACTAAAGCACACTGCGAGGTCAGCGACACTGCTGCTGGCTGTCCAGGCAGGGCCCCACTCACCCTCTCTCTTGTGACCCGATTGTAGTTGAGTCTCATGAGTTCTGCAAACCTCTGTTCATAGAGATGAAGCAGCAGCACCAGGTACAGGCCTGAATTCATCAGCTCATTTTGTACCTACAGGTGGACAAGGAAGCCTTTAAGTTCATCTATAAAATATTCATGGTCTCAATCACAGGGTGGAGGATACTAGGCCCAGAAGGGACAAGAAATAGGAACGGGAGCCCAAGCCCCAAGGCAAGGCCTGCTCTGGAGGGGGACTGGAGAACAGAGCAGAAGGGGATCCGGGGTGGAGGCAGGATAGCCATCCTGGAATCCTTGACTGCCTAGTGGAGGATGCCTGAAGAAGCTCCTGGCCTGGTCCTGGGCTGTGGAACACTCACTGAGTAGTTACCTGCCATGGCCTTGAGCTGAATATTGGGAGAACACAGGGCCAAAGGCCTCAGCTCCCTGCTGGGACCCCATTCTGTGATGTGGGAGAGAGTTTGCCTCATTCATAGACGACTCCAGTATCAGTGGGATGTGTCAAGAGCCACAGAGGAGTGGTGATTGGGAAGAAAGAGGCTGGTGGCATATGACCTGGGAGACAGTGTCTCTGGTGGTCCTAAAAGGATGGGAGGGACTTTGGTAGGTGGCTCTGAGGGGCATTCAGGGCCTTTCAGATAGAGGCACTGAATGGCAGCACACACATGAGGGGGTGGAGTGTTTGCTGGGCAAAATTCTCCACTCACTAGTATAGCTGGAGTATATGGGGAAGGTGTTGGTTTTGAATTTTTAAAAAAATCTTGGCATTGGCTGGGGAGATGGTAAGGTGGGACCATATTAGGCAGAATGGAGGCAATTGGACGTCATGTTATGTGTACACGTGTAGCTGCTGGCCGCTGAGAAGAGGAGTCACCAGGATGAGACTGTGTGACTCAGGAAGGCAGAAGGTCTGTTGGAGAATCTGGGACACAGGTGCCATGGCGGGAACATTTGATGTTCCTAGATCCCTCATTTGCTCAGGGAAAGGGCCTCAGGCCTTAGTTCTCTAAGTTTCTCCCTTCACAACTAGGCTTAGTGATGGTCACACCTAGGGGCTACCTGACTCCCTACCCTCCCCGGCTGCCCTATTGTCATCTAAGCCCCAGAGAGCATGTGCCCGGTGTGGCCTCAGATGGTGCTTGAACCTCAAGGCCTCTATGCATGCTCTTTCTCACGGGGTCTGTTGGCTTGTTTTTGTGCATCTGTTTCTTTTGAAAATCTTTATTTAGCTGTGCAGGGTCTCAATTGCAGCACTCGGAATCTTTGATCTTTAGTTAGGGCATGCGGGATCTTTAGCTGCAGCATGCAAACTCTTAGTTGCAGGAAGTGGGATCTAGTTCCCTAGCAGGGATCGGAGCCGGACCCCCTGCACTGGGAGCATGGGGTCTCAGCCTCTGCACCACCAGGGAAGTCCCTTTGTGTCTCTGCTGTGAAATCTCCTCTGCCACTTTCCACCTTTCCAAGGCTGTGTCCATGACTTCCTTTACAGCCGTCATAAGTTGCCTCCTTACAGAAGTCTCACTGATGAAACTAATTTGTTCCAGGCATTCCTCCCTGAGTCCTAAGCCTTCGTCTTTGCTGTGTATGCCCTGTCGTGCACTGGCTAATGGCTTTGCTGTTTCTCGGTGGGTGGGTGGTGGTGTATTTTTCTCACTGGTGGTGACAACACTGGGAGGTTCCTCTAAGTGACGCCTCTGTCCTCGGCTCCTTTGGCGGTCTGTCTTGCAGAGCCTCGCGCTGTGGACCTGCCTCGACCTTCAATAAATTCTCAGATTTGTGATGACTCCTTCCCGTCTGCTGCTTTATTCCCCCATCTGTCCTCGGGTCAGATCTCCAGGGTGGGAGGATCGGGCATGGGCCAGACGATGCTCAGGAAACCCCAGGGGACTAGAAGCCCCGGCAGAGGGCACGGCCCTTGACATCACCCTTGGGAAAGGTCGAAACCGTGACTGCTTTCCCAGGAGAACTGAAGCTCGGCCTTGACACAGTAGCATCTTAGCACCTCCTCCTTCCTTTCCCCCGGAGGCCCGAGGGGCTTCACAGGCCCGGCGTCCTGTTCCCATCCCGTGGAGGGCAGTTCAGGAAGCCGGCACAGAGCACACCCCTTCCAGGATGGACCGGCTGCCAGAAAAGGTGCTCAAGCTGAGCAAAGATCCTTGTGCTCTTCCCTTCTGCATCGGGGCCAGCTCTGAATCTTGATGACCACTGGCCTCAAGGTCACTGCTTGAGCCCCTCCACCACCCTACAGACCTGCCTTCAAAGACTCCAGCCAACAGTCCTTAGTGGTTAGCCTATTTTTAGCCTTTCTCTTCTGACCTTGGCCTAGAACAGGCAGAGAGGAGATGGCTCATTTCTCTTTTTTCTGTGTTAAAGGCCTCCTTCTACCTTCCCCAGGAGTTGGTGCTTCCTTTGCCATCTGTCTCAGGAGCCACCACCTCTGGGAAGCCTTCCCGGATTACCTACCACACAGACCAAGCCTTGTCCCTCTTTGACTTTTCCAGATGGGGGGCCTCCCATGAGCTGTCGATGGCTCTCTCCTGAGTGCTTGCTTCACCAGGAAGACTTTCTGCTCCCAGACACTCCGATGCATAATGGCAAATCAATCAGCTAGAAAATGGCTTGGAACTATCAGGTTTGTCAAAGCGTGCAGGGAAATCATTTACTTTTTATGACTCCATAAGACCCGGAGGCATGCAGATGGGAAAATATCCACTAATGTTTTCTGCAGATCATTTGAAAAGTCACTTCCAGCAGATTGTGTCTATTCTCTGGTCTGTGGGAGGGAACCTGTCACTCGGTGCCATAAATCTCACTGGCCCAGCTCCTTTATGTGTGCCCTTTGCAGAGCCTGTGATGCTGGACAAAAGGGGCCGGGTGAGCCAATCGGTGCAGACATTTCATAGTCAGCTTGGAGTCATCCTTTTTACCCTAAGCCACAAGTGGGAGGCGTTTGTTATCAGAGAGTTCCATCCGTCGTGTTTGGTCGCTAAGGGCAGGATGAGCTAATTTTTGGAGCATTATTTATTGGAGTTGCTCCCGACCTGACCCTCCTTGGCCTATGTGCATCACACTTTGCTGCCCACGGGCAACAGCAGAGATGGGGGTGGGGAGGCACATGAAGCAGTGGGCAGGAGCTCAGGGGGGCACTCCGCCCACCTACCAGATGTTTTTCTTCCTTTTCTCCGGCCCTTTTATTTTGTTCAAATCCATTTCGGTAGAGAGATTTGTTATGGATGGAAATTCTCAATGTAATCTGCTCAAAGAAAGAAAGTCTGGCTAAGAGTTCTAGCAAGTCTTCAAATATGTTCCAAGGATGCTCCCAGGTGTGAGGGGGGTTAGGTGGCTACGTGTGTCCAGGGACATCTGTCAATGGCCGAGAGGGAGCACGGTCAGGCCTGTGCTTCCAAGCAATGACAGCCAGAGGCCCGCTGAGCCCCTCCTGTGTGGCAGGGGCTAGGATGGCAGGGGCACTTCTTCACACAGGGAGCCTGGGACCCCAGAATGGGCAGCCTGGGACCACCATGCCCTGTGATGTTGGGCAAAGACTTTTAACTGTGCATGGACAAGGGGACTCCATTTATCAACGGGGAGAATTGTAGCCTCTGCTCTGCCTTGTTTCCTCAATGCGTTATGACAAAATGAGCTAATATGAGTGGACATGGTATTTCGCAAAACAGAAAACATCCTCCAAGAGACAAGAACTAAAGCTAGGATTCGGGGCAAGGACCACATGTGCCTTGCCTGCTCCTTTGCTCTTAGTGCCCGGCCCATGCCTGGAATATGATTGCTCAATAAATACATGCATGAATCAAAGAATGAGGGGGAAAGTGTATAATTTTGGGTTCAGTTCAGTTCAGTTGCTCAGTCATGTCTGACTCTTTGCGACCCCATGAATCACAGCACGCCAGGCCTCCCTGTCCATCACCAACTCCCGGAGTTCACTCAAACTCATGTCCATCAAGTCAGTGATGCCATCCAGCCATCTCATTCTCTGTCGTCCCCATCTCCTCCTGCCCACAATCCCTCCCAGCATCAGAGTCTTTTCCAGTGAGTCAACTCATCGCATGAGGTGGCCAAAGCATTGGAGTTTCAGCTTTAGCATCAGTCCTTCCGATGAACACCCAGGATTGATCTCTTTTAGTGATGACTTTTGATTCTAGTGGTCCCAACTTTAATACATGTCAGAATTATTGAAAGGCTTTTTAAATGCAGTTCCTAGACACCCCCTTTTCCCAAATGCTGATTCAATAGGTCTGGGTGGGGCCCAAGAACGTACATTTCTAACAAATTCCCAGATGATGCTGTGGGCCCTGGTTTGGCAACCACCCATCTTTGAGAGCCCCTGCTCTCAGTTAAGGATCAACAGTTGGTAGCCACTAAACAGATGCTAAAGCTGAAACTCCAATACTTTGGCCACCTCATGCGACGAGTTGACTCACTGGAAAAGAGTCTGATGCTGGGAGGGATCGCGGGCAGGAGGAGATGGGGACGACAAAGAATGAGATGGCTGGATGGCATCACCGACTTGATGGACATGAGTTTGAGTGAACTCCAGGAGTTGGTGATGGACAGGGAGGCCTGGCGTGCTGTGATTCATGGGGTCGCAAAGAGTCGGACACAACTGAGTGACTGAACTGAACTGACACAGAATCTGGCCTGTGGATGTGCTCTGGTTGAAAGGAAGGAGGGTAGGAAAGAAGGATGTGACCACCTGCTGCTGGAGGGAGTATTCACTGCCTTGCACAGTTGCCACTGCGGTCAATGGATGGCACTTGGGAGATTCTGAGCAGCTGTTAACCTGCCTGGTCTCTATGGCATTTGAGTGTACAATCTCTGACCTCAGCTTTTCTTAAACTTCTTTTCTCCTGGTCCATTATGGAAGCTAGACTGTTCCTTGGAGCTCTACCTGTTGCCATCCAGGAGCTCTTCCTTCCGCTCAGAAACCCAATCAACCAACCCATCAATCAATCGTGAGTCCCACCTCCAGGTTCAAGAGCGTGCGCACGCTCACATACACATATGACGATGCGGAGTTGCTTCACGCAACACTGCAGGGAGGTGGGCAGTGGGTGTGGAATGACTGCTGGGCTTAATTTTCAGGCATCTTTGAGTGAGGGTGGAAGGAAGTTGATGCCAGCCCCGGTAGGCCGATAAATGGACTGCCTGATGCCCACAGCCCAAGGTGCTTAGTTCAGGTCCTGGTCGCCCCTCCCCACCCCCAGCTGCTTTAGCTTCATGGGGCCACTCCCCAGACAACCTAGAGGAGTTCCTAATCTAACCACCTGGAGCCTGGTAACAAGCCCTGACCCTATGGGGGACCACCCAATGTCCAAAAAACGGAGGGAAAATCAGATTTCAGTGCCCTGTTAGAGGTCACGGTTAGCACTCCTGCTGGCCTTACTCAGGTGCATTGAACTAAACCAGGGAAACACACACTAATCCAAGCCCCTCAAAGAATATTGACAGTGCTGGCTGGGCACCTACTGGGCAAGTCCCCAGTCTGTGGTCAGATGCTAAGTGAGGTATCTTAGAGGGCTTTGTCCTCAAAAGCCTGTGTGTGGAGGGCTGACTCTTTTTCCTCCCTGGTCTTTTCTTGGCTGTGCTGGGTCTTAGTTGGGGCACACGGGGCCTCTGATCTTCACTGAAGCATGTGAGATCTAGTTTCCTGACCAGGGATCAAAGCTGGGATCCCCTGCATTGAGAGCGCCGAGTCTTAGCTACTGGACCACCAGGGAGGTCCCTCCCCACTGTCTTTGTGCTAAATGACAGTTACTCCCATCTTCATCCATGGAGAATTTCTGAACTTGTGGAAGTCACGCTTCCCGAGTGCCTCCAGTTTAACTTGGACTGTTAGCAAACAGACACTATTAAATTCACCACCAGCCACTGGAACAGTCGGAACCGCCATAAAAGTGTGAGCCCTCAGCTGCTTTCCATCCGCAGATAAATATTGCACGTTGGTTCTTGGGACCTTTGTTCTCCCACCAGGGTGGGTCTGTCAATCTAGTTTCTCCCTGTGATTATAATGAAGGGCATTTTCGAAAGGCTTTGATGGCCTGTCAAGTTCTCCTCAAAACTAATTTAAACTCTTTCCTGCTTCCACGTTGTGCAATTAGTGTGCTGGATATTTTCCTTCTTCCCCTCAGCTCCGTTTTTCACCCTGCTCTGCAGCTGAGAGGCTGATCTCTATGGATTGTGTTTACTTGGCCACCTTGTCCTCTGGCTCCCCATTGTGTTCAGCCAATGGGAGGCCCTGGGAGGAGGAGACCAGAGAGCAGAAGAAGAGAGGCTGGGGTGGTTATCCCCCGGTTCCCTCTCTGCGGGGCGGTGGGATGGCCATGGCAGCTTTCCCCTACTCGCAGGCTGGTGGTGACTCTCTCCTGGAGCCATAACCCAGGATTTAAAAAGGTAACTATAGGACTGCCCAAACTCAGGGGAACCATTTTGACCCTGTTGTGCTTTTTGCACAAAAAAGGTCTGGATATAGGCTAGGGCTTCCCTGGTGGCTCAGCAGTAAAGAATCTACCTGCAGTCCAGGAGACACAGGAGATGCGGGTTATCAGGTTCAATTCCCGGGTCGGGAAGATCTGGAGGAGGGCACGGCAACCCGCTCCAGTATTCCTGCCTGGAGAATCCTATGGACAGAGGAGCCTGGTCCATGGGCTCCATTGGCCAGTGGGCTATGGTCCATAGGGTCTGAGAGAATCAGACACAACTGAAGCGACTTGGCACGCACACATTGACAGGCCAATGATCTGAAAGCCAAAGTGACTCCTCTGAAGAGTGACATTTCAGTTGCTAACAATGATTTTATGGCTTTTACATTATGTCCTTTATAGTTGTGGTTATTAACCATTTTTTTTCCTAATTGCATGATGAGGGAGGTCAGTCTTGAATTATAATAGTAATGATGGGCTATTTTCATTTCATAGATAAATATCTATTGACAGCTTATTGTTTGCCAGGCATCATCCAGATCAGCACTACCCAATAGAAATACAATGTCAGTCACCAATGCAAACAACACCGTAACCCTAACCTGAAAATTTCTAGGAGCCACAATAAAGAAGTATAGAAAGAAACTGGTGAAATTATTAATAATTTTAATAATGTATTTTATTTGTTCTGATATGTTTTAAGTATCATTTAGACTGTAATATGGGATTCCCTGGTGGCTCAGTTGGTAAAGAATCTGCCTGCAATGTGGGAGACTTGCGTTCGATCCCTGGGTCAGGAAGATCCCCTGGGGAAGAGAAGGGCAACCCATTCAAGCATTCTTGCCTGGAGAATCCCATGGACAGAGGAACCTGGCAGGGTACAGTCTATGGTGTTGCAAAGAGTCAGACACAAATGAGCAACTAACTATTATTTTAAACTATAATATAAAGTTATTTATGTGATATTTTACTCTTAGTTTTGGACTGAGCCTTTGAAATTTTGTGTATAATACAGCACACCTGGACTGGAAGTAACCACTTGTTTGTGAGCTAGCCATGCCTTGTGGCTTCCATGTTGGGCAGCATAGCTCTAAACAGAAGTGTTTGCCTGAGACTTGGGCAACAAACTATTATTCTGGGCATAAATCACCTTTCCCACCTAAAGTTAACTCTTTCACAGTATTAGAATTGCAATCCAATGCCCCAGGAGAGTTAATTCACGAGGTGTTTTGTTTTTTTTTTAAACACACAATAGGGAAATTCCCCAGTTGTCCAGTGCTTAGAACTAATTGCTTTCACTGCTGAGGACACAGGTTCAATCCCTGGTTGGGTACAGCCAAATTAAAAAAAAAAAAAAAGCACAGAGTAAACAGGTGCTTACATGTTTTTAAACTCTGAGCAAAGTTGTTCCTCATTACCCCCCAAGATTATTTGACATATAAATTGGGGATTATTTCTCCAAGACCCTGATTTTTTTTTCTCTTGTGGCTATTCAACTTCAGTTGTTTCAGCAAATTTGGGTGTGGAGCTTGCCAGACTTTTCCTATTTCTGTGTGTCTAGTCAGCTACTGCAGCTGACAGTAGTGGGACCTCAGCAGTGGGATTAAGTCTTCTAATCCTCCAGTGGTCCAATTTGGGAACAGACTTTCTCAGAGAAGCGAGCTGAACTGGGAGCCTTGCACAGGACTTCCACTACTATTCCTGGTATCAGAGAAAGAGTTCCTTCCTGCCTTATACCTCTACACATATGGACCCAGCATGGGTAGGAGGTTCTCTTACCCGGGACTGCTGGTGCTTCTGGTAGAACTCAGTCACATTGAAATCATCCAGGTTGACCAGTAGGCTTTGCTTACACATCTCACAAGTCTTTACAGCGCCAAGATCTGCTCCTTAAAATGAAAGAATTTTGTTACATGTAACCCTTTTGGTGTTGACATTTTGAGAGTGAATTTGTATGTGTTACGAATTCTGAGTTTCGGTGGCCTTCTTTTAAAGTGGGTCATCTTCTGTAGAAAATGACCTTGAACCTGAGAGCTGAAATTTCCTTTGTCATTGTTTTCATTATTATGCAAGCTTCCCATGAGTGAAATCCCTGTGACTTTTAAATAACAGGTCTTGCTCTCTGTTTAAATATAAACACATTGGTTCATAAAATTGGAATTACTACATGGAGGCAGAGAGTCTGTAACACAAGTGTTTGCCAGAAGAGTGAACATTGGGTCTATGTTATTGATGTTTTTCTCATAGATCTAACTCAAGTCCAAGCAAATAAATTAGGACCAAATTGATGGCAGAAGCTATCCTCGATCTATGGCTTAAAAATCTGCCTTTACTTCTGTCCATGTGACTCCCCGATTGAGAAAAGTGAGGGACCTCAGGCCCATGTGTGGGCTGTGGTATAGCAATATCTGGGTCAAACACTTGAGCCTGAGTTCAGCCTCATCTGGGAAAAGAAACAGGAGAAGCCTTCCTTTGTTCCTGGTATGTTGTTGTTGATTTTTTGTTTTGTTTTTTAATATATTTACTTATTTGACTGTGTCAGGTCTTAGTTGTGGCATGTGGGACCTTTAGTTGTGACATGAGAATTCTTAGCTGTGGCACACGGGATCTAGTTCCCTGACCAGGGATTGAACCTGGGCCCCCTTGCATTGGGAGTACGGAGTCTTAGCCACTGGACCAGCAGGGAAGTCCTCCTGTTTAGTTTTGTTTTTTAATATGAATTCTAGATCAGCACATTCCCCTCCCCCACATTTATCCTATTCCTCAGTGCAAAGTGGAAGATGCAGATCTATGGTGGTTTTGTCTAAGCAAACATGATGCCATCTGTCCTTTCCCCTGGTGTAGGTGCTGCATTTTGATTCATGATGTACCAGTGTTTGTCTTATGCTTTAGAAAACAGAGGACTGGGAATTCCCTGGTGGTCCAGTGGTTAGGACTCTATGCTTCCAATGCAGAGGGCCCAGGTTTGATCCCTGGTTGGAAAACTAAGGTCCCACAAGCCACCAGGCACGGCCAAAAAAAAAAAAAGAATACAGAAGACTAATCAGTTACTTGAATTTATTTGGTAAAGATAGGGTTTGTACAACCCAGTTCTACTTTTCCCCAGTGGGGATACAAAGAGGTAGTAAATAATAGAGCCTTTCAAAAAACAAGGATGAACACTGATCCCTCATCTGCATTTTGTTGATTTTTTTTTTTTTTTAGCAGCATTTTGTAATACTTAAGGCTATGGATCATCCCATGTGTCCTCCAGGCTAATCCTGCCTAGCACACCAGGCCAGAATTGGCATTTACAAGCATTTAGCAGCACTTTCATCACACATCGCATGAGTAATTTTTTCTGTTCTAGATGTTTAATTGGCCCAAATTTCTAGCAAGATAAAGCATCACACGACAGGGTCATTAGCTGCTGAGATCCACTTGTTCTTTACTCTCTGAAGGGCTAGGTTCTCTGCTCACTGTGCAAAGATGCATTTAAGCAACTCGGGCTACGGTTGCTACTATTCTCCTGCAGATGTGGAGAAAGGGCCTTGGGGAGAGAAGAGTTAACCGGTTCATCCCAAGTGTTCATTCCCTGATTAAATAGTGTGCTGTGCTTGGTGAGGGGGCCTGGCCACAACCCATGGGGACAGGGTCAAGTTCTGGGTCTCCTGGGTCATCTAGCACAATGATGACCAAGGAGGAGAGCGTGGAGGAGAGAAACAGCCTCTGGCTCTGGGGTAAAAAGTTTGCAGAGATGGGGACTCTGAAAGACATAGCAGGCCTTTTCAAAGTAATCTCTTCTTTGTATTGGCATCCATTTGTTGTTGTTGTTCAAGTTGCTCTTGTTCATAAATATTTTAAAGAAACCTCCTGTTCTCTGCCAAGAAAACTACAACCGACCTACTGACGTGGCTATATTTAGGTTATAACCTCCCCAGGGTGTTGAGAACGGGGACTTCACACCCAGTTACTAGCTCTGTTAAAGACAGAGCTGCCGAAACGAGCACAATGGGAATCTCTTTATCTAATGTGGGGCTGGAAAAATTAGATTGGTACGCTTTTCCTTCCCCTGTTCCAGAAAGGCAGCTTGGCTCAGTTTCTGGGTGTCAAACCACTCCACACCTCCCACCCTCTCTCACAAGTGAAAGGAAGTAGGTCTTGCTGGGGGTCTACCAGCTGTCCTGACTGCTGGGTACTTGCTGAGATCCAACCATGGGTCTGTTTGTAGTTCCCTCCTTCCTCAAGCAGGAGTAGAATTTAATAGCACATTGCAGGATTCATCCCTGAGCCTTGAAAAAAAAAAACAAAAACAAAACCCAACTCATTTCCCTCCCATTATTTGAAAGCAGCGTTTAGTCCCGATCCTGTCTGTCATGGGCCTGCCAGCAAGAGCCCTGGGCCGGTGCCCGCCTTTTCCCTGTTGTAGGGGCTCGCGGGTCCCACACGGCGGTGCCTCGTGTTAATTACATATCACGGCACGTGCGTCCTTCCACCTTCCCCACCTACCTGATGTTATTTTTACTTTCAGCCATTTTTTCAGGCACTCCTGATGAACAAACTGCAGGCTTCCCACACAGCCACACGGCTCCAGGAGAGGGTTGGTGGGGGAACCCCTGGCTATCTGACAGATGCGACACAAGTCTCCCTCCTCCTCGGAATCCTCCTCCAGGAGACTAAAAGGAATACAAGCACTCGTCACCAGGAGTCTGCACGTCGGCAGTTTCCACAAATACTAGTTCCCAGAGTGTCCTTGGGGCCGGGGAAGAGGGGGTGGGGGAGGCAGAGGGAGCCTGGAGGGAGGAAGGTTGAGGGAGCACAATCTCCACCTCTGCACCTTCCTGGGGCTCACCCACTGCTCCTTTCAACCCTGCCACATGGTTACTGATAATAAGTGCATGGATTCTTGTCAGGCTTCTTTGCAGTTACTGATGGGTGCGAGCTCACCAGGAGAACCCAGCGCTCCTATCACACAGCTCGAGATTGGGAAAGGACTCCAGAGGGAAACTAAGCCAGAGGCTAGGAGCCCCTTTCCACATGTAGGCCACTGTGGGGTTTACCTGGTGTGGTGTGTTAGTGAGTGTTGGGGGAGCTGTGGTCAGCAGGCCTGGGTTTGAGGCTTTCTTGAGTTTGATGACATGCTGCTTAAGCTTCCCAGGTCTCTGTTTCCTCAAGTGTAAAGCCAAGAGGATAAATCTGACAACTGCTACCTACTTATTATGGTGGTAGGGCAGCCTGGGTGCAGGTGATGGTGATAAAGTGCATCTGGAGCCTGTCGAGCATTGGCAGGTGCAGACCACTCAGTAGATGCTGGTTGGGATGAATGATGAACCAGTGAACTTGGACCTGAGCTCCCCAGTACCCTTGCCAGTGAATTATGCCGACATTCCAGAATATAATCTGCTGGTATGTGATGAAGATGGAATTAATGAAAGTGTGTAAGCAAACATATTTGTATCTCATAAACAGTAAGTCAGGAATAGCTGGTAGATATTTCTGTAGGGAGGCTTTTAAGAAGTCTAAGGCTATTTTTTTGTTCTTTAGAATCTTCATGGTCCTGGGGACTGTCCAGTCAAGGAAAGGAAAATTGGCTGGAGACTAAAATCAACAGAGAGGAAGAAATAGCCATTGCTCTGGATATAGGAGAGTATGCTCAGTTTCTTAAGAGAATTTTCTCCCCAAGAAAGGAAAGTTCAATGAAAAGGAACAGAATTACACTTTGTCGTGACAGTCACCAACAAAAGAAGAAATATGTCATGTTTATCAAAAAAAGACTCCCCCAGATAATCTATAGAGTCAATGCAATTCCAATGAAAATCCCAACAAGCTGATGCTTAAATGTTTGTATAGTGAAAGATTCTTATGGAACAAAATGTAGAGGGAGGCTTTGCTCTGATAAATTTATAAAGCTGCAGCCATTGAGATGATGTTCTTTAGGGAAAAACAAAAAGGCCAATAGGACAGAACAGAGAGCCCTGAGACAAACTTACACACTTATGTTATATGACAGATGGGGCTCTGCAGGAGGAAGAACCTGGGTATTCACAATGCATACTTCACACCACACATTAAATGTCACACTTAAGTCCAAAATTCATTTCACATTAAGTCCTAAGTATGCAAAGCAAAACTGTAGAGATTGGAAAAGAGTAGGAAGAATGTCGCAGTGACCCCAGGTTACAAAGGATTTCTTAATTAAGACAGCAAGATACAAATCACAGTCCATACAGAAAATGGATACAATTGACTACATTAAAATTAAGAATTTATTTTAGTTAAGAAAACATCAAGAAAGAGGAGATACCAACTATCAATACAAATTGAGAAAAGATATGTCCAAAATACAACTGTCAAAGGATCAGATTAGTTGCCAGAATATATAAAGGGTTCTTTCCATATATATATATATGTGAAGGATTCTTAACATAAAAGAAAAATATTCTAAAAGAAAAATGGGCAAAAGACATAGGTAAGCATTTTATAAAAGAAGAAAGACAAATGGCTGTTTAACATTTAAAAGAGTCAAGAAGGACTTCCCTGGTGGTCCAGTAGTTGACTCATCTTGCAGGAGGCACAGGTTCAATCCCTGGTTGGGAAGATCCCCTGGAGGAAGAAATGGCAAGCCACTCTAGTATTACTGTCTGGAGAATCCAATGGACAGAGGAGCCTGGCAGGCTTCATTCCCTGGAGTTGCAAAGAGTCAGACACGACTGAAGCGACTTGGCACGCACTGTGTTAAGTGTAACTATCATTGAGACAGTACACATTGTCCACATCACTGTACACATCGTTGAGACAGTATGTTAACTTGCACAGTGGAAGCTGCGCTTCCCACCAGCCAAGCAAGTCCACTCTTACATATATATCCCAGAGGACCCTTCACATGTATGCCAGGCGACATTTACAAGACTGATCATGCAGCACCATACACAAAACAGTAGAGGACGCCAGCGTCCATTGCTGCTGCTGCTGCTAAGTCGCTTCAGTCGTGTCCGACTCTGTGCGACCCCATAGACGGCAGCCCACTGGGCTCCCCCATCCCTGGGATTCTTCAGGCAAGAACACTGGAGTGGGTTGCCATTTCCTTCTCCAATGTGTGAAAGTGAAGTCGCTCAGTCGTGTCCGACTCTTCGCGACCCCATGGACTGCAGCCTACCAGGCTTCTCCATCCATGGGATTTTCCAGGCAAGAGTACTGGAGTGGATTGCCATTGCCTTCTCCATTGACTTGTGGTATATTCCTATGATGAAGTAGTCTGTAGTGGTGAAAGCAAATGCATTAAAGCCAGAAAATACCAACCTGGATGCATCTGCCTAATGACATAAGTGGGAAAAGCAAGTCACAGAAGAACAGCTATTCCATTTCTATGGAGTTCAAAAATAATAGTAACATTTCTAAAGAATTCAAAAATATACACAGTGTGTTGTTTAGGAGTGCATATACTCATATGGTGAAGCCATAAGGCAAAAAACTTCCACCAGCAACAAGATAAAAAGCAATGGAATTATAAATTCAATGCAAGAATGGTTTCCAGAAGCAGAGTCAGATATGACTGAGCACCTAACACACACATACACAGGGTGTTAGGAGGGAGGAGATGAAGGGAGGATATGAGGAGGTAGGGTGGGTGAGGGGCTTACAAGCTCCAGTGAGTTTCTGTCTGCTGGAAGGTGGTCATACAGATGCCTAGGCTTTGTTCTAATTCTCTAGGTATGTGCAAATGCTATATACTTATTTGTATGTAACTAAACTGAACCGAGAGTCAGGCACGACTGAGTGACTTCACTTTTCACTTTCACACATTGGAGAAGGAAATGGCAACCCACTCCAGTGTTCTTGCCTGGAGAATCCCAGGGGTGGGTGAGCCTAGTGGGCTGCCATCTATGGGGTCGCACAGAGTCAGACATGACTGAAGCGACTTAGCAGCAGCAGCAGCAAACTGAACCGAAGTTAATCGGTTCTATGAAGACCTACAAGACCTTTTAGAACTAACACCCAAAAAAGATGTCCTTTTCATTATAGGGGACTGGAATGCAAAAGTAGGAAGTCAAGAAACACCTGGAGTAACTGGCAAATTTGGCCTTGGAGCACGGAATGAAGCAGGGCAAAGGCTAATAGAGTTTTGTCAAGAGAATGCACTGGTCATAGCAAACACCCTCTTCCAACAACACAAGAGAAGACTCTACACATGGAAATCACCAGATGGTCAACACCGAAATCAGATTGATTATATTCTTTGCAACCAAAGATGGAGAAGCTGTATACAGTTAGCAAAAACAAGACCAGGAGCTGACTGTGGCTCAGATCATGAACTCCTTATTGCGAAGTTCAGACTTAAATTGAAGAAAGTAGGGAAAACCACTAGACCATTCAGATATGACCTCAATCAAATCCCTTATGATTATACAGTGGAAGTGAGAAATAGATTTAAGGGACTAGATCTGATTGATAGAGTGCCTGATGAACTCTGGACGGAGGTTCGTGACATTGTACAGGAGACAGGGACCAAGACCATCCCCATGGAAAAGAAATGCAAAAAAGCAAAATGGCTGTCTGAGGAGGCCTTACAAATAGCTGTGAAAAGAAGAGAAGCGAAAAGCAAAGGAGAAAAGGAAAGATATAAGCATCTGAATGCAGAGTTCCAAAGAATAGCAAGGAGAGATAAGAAAGACTTCCTCAGTGATCAATGCAAAGAAATAGAGGAAAACAACAGAATAGGAAAAACAAGAGACCTCTTCAAGAAAATTAGAGATTCCAAGGGAACATTTCATGCAAAGATGGGCTCGATAAAGGACAGAAATGGTATGGACCTAACAGAAGCAGAAGATATTAAGAAGAGGTGGCAAGAATACACAGAAGAACTGTACAAAAAAGATCTTCACGACCAAGATAGTCACGATAACGTGATCACTGACCTAGAGCCAGACATCTTGGAATGTGAAGTCAAGTGGGCCTTAGAAAGCATCACTACGAACAAAGCTAGTGGAGGTGATGGAATTCTAGTTGAGCTATTTCAAGTCTTGAAAGATGATGCTGTGAAAGTGCTGCACTCAATATGCCAGCAGATTTGGAAAACTCAGCAGTGGCCACAGGACTGGAAGAGGTCAGTCTTCATTCCAATCCCAAAGAAAGGGAATGCCAAAGAGTGCTCAAACTACCGGACAATTGCCCTCATCTCACACGCTAGCAAAGTCATGCTCAAAATTCTCCAAGCCAGGCTTCAGCAATATGTAAACCGTGAACTCCCAGATGTTCAAGCAGGTTTTAGAAAAGGCAGAGGCACCAGAGATCAAATTGCCAACATCCGCTGGATCATGGAGAAAGCAAGAGAGTTTCAGAAAAACATCTATTTCTGCTTCATTGACTATGCCAAAGCCTTTGACTGTGTGGATCACAATAAACTGTGGAACATTCTGAAAGAGATGGGAATCCCAGACCACCTGACCTGCCTCTTGAGAAACCTGTATGCAGGTCAGGAAGCAACAGTTAGAACTGGACATGGAACAACAGACTGGTTCCAAATAGGAAAAGGTGTACATCAAGGTTGTATATTGTAACCTTGCTTATTTAACTTATATGCAGAGTACATCATGAGGAATGCTGGGCTGGAAGAAGCACAAGCTGGAATTGAGATTGCTGGGAGAAATATCAATAACCTCAGATATGCAAATGACACTACCCTTATGGCAGAAAGTGAAGAGGAACTCAAAAGCCTCTTAATGAAAGTGAAAGAGGAGAGTGAAAAGGTTGGTTTGAAGCTCAACATTCAGAAAACAAAGATCATGGCATCTGGTCCCATCACTTCATGGGAAATAGATGGAAAAACAGTGGAAACAGTGTCAGACTTTATTTTTTGGGGCTCCAAAATCACTGCAGATACTGATTGCACCCATGAAATTAAAAGATGCTTGCTCCTTGGAAGGAAAGTTATGACCAACCTTGATAGTATATTAAAAAGCAGAGACATTACTTTGCCAACCAAGGTCCGTCTAGTCAAGGCTATGGTTTTTCCCGTGGTCATGTATGGATGTGAGAGTTGGACTGTGAAGAAGGCTGATCGCCGAAGAATCGATGTTTTTGAACTGTGGTGTTGGAGAAGACTCTTGAGAGTCCCTTATACTGCAAGGAGATCCAACCAGTCCATTCTAAAGGAGATCAATCCTGGATGTTCATTGGAGGGACTGATGCTAAAGCTGAAACTGCAATACTTTGGCCACCTCATGCGAAGAGTTGACTCACTGGAAAAGACTCTGATGCTGGGAAAGGTTGGGGGCAGGAGGAGAAGGAGACGACGGAGAATGAGATGGCTGGATGGCATCACCGACTCTGTGGACATGAGTTTGAGTGTACTCCGGGAGTTGGTGATGGACAGGGAGGCCTGGCGTGCTGTGATTCATGGGGTCGCGGAGAGTCGGACACGACTGAGCGACTGAACTGAACTGAACTGAAACTGAACTGGACTAGTCAAGGGAAAAGTTTAAAGAGTGTAAGTGGCATTGAGAAATGGGCTTGAAATCTTAAGGCATATTATAAAATATGACCATGTTTACTAAAAACTGCATTTATATGCAAAGACCAAAGACTGGAAACAAAGTTTTTCACAATGCTTTTCTCTGGATGATAGGGTTATTGGTGATTTTTCTTTTAAGTTTGTATTGTTAATATTTTCCAAAATGAATGTTTTTCAAATAATTAGAATGGCATAAGGTTTATTATATACAGAAAAAGAGAGTGTCTGATAAACACACTACACAAATAATAGCTGTTTAATGCATTACTACACCTAGATGTAGATGCATTTTTAACAGAAGTCATTTTTCACCCAAAGGCATTGCTTCGGGATGATGGAAGTCCAGACCCCTGACAAGTGGGTTTAAAAATGTGTTTGGGGGTAGGTGAGGATGGGTTGGTGCTGAGATATTTTGAACCTTAAGCCTGGGTCAGTCTTTTGGTAGTTTGATATGCAAAAAAAAAAAAAGTGCCACTAACAAGGAAGTTAACTTCATCCCTGCAGTTGGAGAATAGCTATAGGAGTGTGTGTGCATTCTAAGTCTTAAGTCTTATCTTTTCCTCCTTTTTTGCATTCAAATTCACTGCCATGGAATTTTCTCACTTGCAAATGAATATTAATAAGTTAATGGCCCAGTGAGCCATACTAACACACAAGAAAGAGGGCTTGCCTTCAAAGAACCACTTTCCAGATCAGTAAGCCAACATCAGGGCATGGGAACCCCTAAGAGGAGTGAAATGGTCGAATCCTGACATGATGCTTAATGATGGCTTTAAAAAGTATCACATTTCATAGTTGTGAAATATCCCCAAATCATCTCACAAGAAAGGAGAGATCAAAGAAAAGAACAATTCAAAAAATATCTGATTTCTCTCTTTCTCATGCATGAGAAACAGCACAGAAAATGGAAGCAATGGTCACCCCAGCGTAGCCCTTCAGAGAACTGAGGTAACTGTGGTAACTGTTTGAGACTGGCCTTGTAGTTTGGAAGATTCAAATTCTAGAACTGTTGGTTGGATTTGCCCAGAGTCCCATGGGGGAGAGCTGGTCAACTTCAAGTGCTGAGTGGCTCCTTCTCTGGGGAGATAGCAACCTTTTCGTAAAAATCTCTAATTGCTGGGGGTGGGGGGATGGGTAAGGGCAAGCCATATGTAACAGTCAAAATCCCTTGGGACTTCCCTGGCTGTCCAGTGGTTAGGACTTGGTGCTTCCACTGCAGGCCCATGGCATGGGTTCAATCCCCGGTCAGGAAAGTAAGTTACTGCAAGATATGCAATGCAGCCGAAAGACCTTCTATCTGGCAAACTTGCCTTTCTAACAGTTATAGCATGCAAGGAAAAAAAAACACTTTGGGAATACTGAAGACATTGGGCTGGAACACGGAATGTTTCTTTGTAAAGACATATATTTTAAAAGCAACAAAATAGACAAT
This sequence comes from Moschus berezovskii, assembly GCF_049115385.1. Classification (NCBI taxonomy): domain Eukaryota; kingdom Metazoa; phylum Chordata; class Mammalia; order Artiodactyla; family Moschidae; genus Moschus; species Moschus berezovskii. Next base: position 58,818,409 of record NC_142479.1, read on the forward strand.
TTTCTTGAAAGAAGCAATCATTAAAATGTCAAGGAAGGACTTACCTATGATTTAAAATCCCATGAGTGACTGAACTGAACTGAACTGAACTGAACTGAACCTTTTTAGGAAAGCATTGCTTTTTGCCATTAGAGAAATGGAATTTTAAAAATATAGATGCATATTCATACATTTATGAAAACCCCTCACCTTTCTTGTATTTTCTTGAGTTTCTCAGGATCCATCTTCATTTGAGGGGCTCCCTTTGCATTGGTGAAGCCAGAGAACTCCATTCTGCTCCCATTCTCATTTTGGTTTGGGAACTCAGACACTGCAAAGAACGTAAAAGGTACATTTTCTTGCAGAGACCGTGCCACAGGCAAGTGACCTTGTACATTCATTCCTGATGGGGAGGAGCTGGAAGGCTCCATCAAGGACAAGTTGCCCTGAGGATTCAGCAAGAGATCGTCTGTATATAAAGGAGCCTCCTGAGACAGGCTTGTTGAAGTAACATCTGCTCCCCTGACATCAAGTTCATGTGCACTCTCTGCTGGAAGGTAACTGCAATTTTCAGCACCAGCAAGTAGATTCCTGTTTCTAATTGGGGACAGTGGTTGACGACCGTTAAACCTGGAACTTCCCTCCGAGTCTGAACTGGGAACTAAAGATGATGGGGGCAGGCCTGCCAGAGTATCATCTCTCAGAGTGAAATGTGTGACTGATCCAGGCACGTTATGGGACAAATTCACTGATGATCTTGGCGCCGTTGGTCTACCAGCAAGGAAAGAATCAAGAAGGTTACTAGACTCACTTAAATAGGCTTGCCAGTCTCTTTCATAAGCATGGGTTCCAGGCCTCTCTTCCATAGAGATACCATCACAGGATACATTTTCAGCATTGATGTCATCCTCCAGGCTAGGTTCGGACTGGGTATCCCGTGAATGAGAGGCCTTTCTCTCACTGGTGCTGCTGTCTTTCCCTTTAATAGATCCCCCATCAGACAGCCCAGGGTCTTGGGACGTACTTTGACCGACAGAAGATTGCTCTGTCACTGGCTCCATTGCATTGCTAATTCTTAAGGAGCCATGGCTGGCCTCACTTCTCCTTATAGAATTTGCTCTGCAGTGTGCAGGATTTTCTTCAGAATTTTTATTTTTGGCCTGAGTGGCCAGTGTCCCAAGGAATCTACTTCTCTTATGACTGGAAGGAGAACGGGGCGGATGCATGCCAGCCATCAAAAGTTCTTCCTCCACGTGTGTTTCCTCTTCTGTGTCATCATTTTCTCCTCCAGGGTTTGAGGATAAAATGGAATAGAAGTCTTCGTCTCTGAACCGAAACATGGTTCTTCTCGGCCCTCCCAGGGTGCTGACTGCAAGTGGCAGCCCCAAGGACTCGTTCAGCTCTTGGGGACTGTGTGTTCCTTGGAAGGCCTGGGGTAGGGCTGAGCGTGGCTCGCTCTGGGAGAACGCGCCTGGATCTCCTCTTCTGGCTCGTTCAGTGGGGGTGTTTTCCCTCACCATTGTTACTTGTGAGGATGGGACCAAGCTTCTTCTCTCTCGAGCTGGCCTCTTCAGCTTGGTGTCACTTGCCCATGTTGGATGTTCGTGTTGAACTATTGCATCTGCATTGAGAAAAGACAAGCTTAAACATTTTACTGTAGGTGCTGGTGGATGCAAGACCTCTTAATACCGAGTGCGAGGGTCCTATAAGGCAACCGACAAGCCCTGGAGAGGAAAACGGGCATGGTTAAAGGGGCTGGAGACACTGAAAGTGTACAGCAGAGTCCGCCTCAGTTTAAAAGTAAAGTGTGAGTCACTCAGTTGCGTCTGACTCTTTGCGATCCCGTGGACTGTAGCCCAGCAGGCTCCTCTGTCCATGGCCTCAGTTTACCACCTACAAATTCTGTTTTACATACTTGTGGAGCTCAGGTTGGTCCTGGGGCAGCGGAGTGACCCTGAGGATACAGATCTTTTCTGCAGAAGCTCTTGGAAGACTGTCCAGCCCCCACATCAGTCAGGGCTGATGATGAGTAAAACCTCTCATTCAATATGAATATGATTTTCATATTCATACCTGTATTTATTGAGAAGGAAAACCAGCACTCCAGGAAAGACTATTATTACAGAAACTACCAGCGCTGTCCCATCCCAATTCATTCAACATACATCTACACTCCTGCTTCACACGCGGCTTCACAGAACCTTAAGAAATGCAAGGTCCACTGAGGTAGATTGGAGGAAGGCTCCAGAAACTGGGGCCCCATTAAATTGATGATTGTGGTTACATTTACTATTCCGTGCAGATAAAAATCATAACTCTCTCATGAAATCACAATCTCCCCCTTTGTCACTAGCCCCTAATCAGTTTGTGACCTCTGGCTATGATAGAATTCCTCTCCATTGTCCCCTGAATCTAAAGTATGGGGAGATGTAGAAAGAGGAGAGAGGGTGAAATCCTCTGAGGGTGAAATGGTTTGCTCAAAATTTACCTTGTAAAATTAATGAATAAGCACAGCTTGTTGAGGGCAGCATGCTAACTGTGCTATATACATTAGGAAGTCACAGAACTTGCCGAGATCCTATTTCCAGTAAGTGATGGAGTGAACATTTGAATTCAGGTCTGCCTGATGCTACAGTTTATCTCCATAACCACTACCCTGTGTTGCTCCTGAAGAAACAATTTCCTTGTGAAAATAACAATCTACTTCATTCATCACGTGTGAACTGCTGAGCGTTTTTACCCTCGTAGTGAGGATAGAACACTGGACCTACTTCGATTCCACTCCCCTGTGTTCCCTCCTGCCATCAGCCCTCCTTCCACCCCACCCTCCCCTCCCCCATTCCCCTCCCTGCTGTCTTGCAGGGTCTGGTGAGGCGCTGCTGTCCTTATCCTTCAGTTTCTAAAGCAATTCACCCTGTAGGGTGGCCAGGACTCCACAGCTTTGGGAAGGCCTGTGTGGTAACAGCTCAGGCAGGCAGGATGCAAATCCTCTGAGTGTCCAGCTTAGCTAAAGGCCAAGTCCATTAAAGCCAGCTTGCTTTAATGGAGGCGTCTCCCAGGGAGCACCAGTCCTGGTCCCTCTGTAAGCCCCTTTTTACTGTGAACCGCACGGGACACTCAGGGACGCAGTGAGAATCTTTACTCATTGGCTCTTCTGGAAATCAGTTAAGCTTTCCTATCAGGCTCCTCCTGGGTTTTATAAACCCCAGTAAGAGACGAAGCAGTGATTCTAGGATGCTCTGGGTATGTGGCTGTGGATATAAAGAAGTGGAGCTGTGTGTCCACCCAGGCTGGGCTGATGGCTTTTTAAAGAACAAATACTTCTGTGTAGTGATCTGAATTCTCCTGATATGTTGTGCTCATGTTCAGTCATGTCTGACTCTTCATGACCCCTGGACTATAGCACCCCAGGCTCCTCTGTCCATGGGATTTCCTAGGCAAGAATATTGGAATGGGTTGCCATTTCCACCTCCAGGGGATCTTCCCAACCCAGGGATCGAACTCACATCTCTTGTGTCTCTTGCATAAGCAGGCAGATTCTTTACCACTATGCCACCGTATGTGTAAATATATATATATATATATTACATGTACACACTGCTATTTTTATTTATTTTTGGCTGCACTGGGTCTTCACTGCTGCATGTGGCAATGCTCTGGGCTGGCCTTCTCTAGATGTGGCAAGCAGCGGCCACTCTCTAGTTGCAGTACGCAGGATTCTCATTGTGGTGGCTTCTCTTGTTGCAGAGCACAGGCTCTAGGGCGTGTGGGCTCAGTAGTTGTGGCACATGGGCTTAGTTGCTCAGTGCCATACGGAATCTTTCTAGACCAGGAATCAAACCTATGTCCCCTGTGTTGGCAAGCAGATTCTTATCCACTGTCCCACCAGGCAAGGACTTGTGTGTTTGTGTGTTTTTTTTTTGTATATATATATATATATATATTTTTTTTTTTTTTGAGAAAAAGGTAATATGGAGGATTCAGAAGTATAGTCTTCATTTGGTTACTTTTCATTTTGAATGTGACTGGAGAAGGAAATGGCAACCCACGCCACTATTCTTGCCTGGATAATCCCATGGACAAAGGAGCCTGGTGGGGGCTACAGTCCATGGGGTAGCAAAGAGTCAGACATGGACTGAAGTGACTGAGCACAAGGGCCTCAGAGATTAGCTAGCAAGTGCTGAGACCTGAATCTTCTGGTTGTTCCATGAACACACAGAGCTGCTCCTCTGCCCTGAGTCTGTTTAGTTCAGGCTCTGGGAGACACCCCCCCAGCCCCCCGCCCCCAACAGGCTATCAGCTAGCTAGCTAGCTAGCTAGCTAGACAACAAGAATCAGCTTGAGTGGCTTCTGAAACCCAGAAACTGGAAACAGCAGGAGCCACAGCTTATTTCACAGAAGCCACTGACACTGGCCTCTGGGGCAGGAGGAGTCGCAGGCTAACTGCTGCCCTGCAGCGCGTGCAGATTCCAGAAACACCAGGGAGTGTGTCTCTACCCTTCCTCACCATCCCAGCTGCCTTCCTCTTTAAAAATTCAGTCCCTGTGTGTTTCCCCTAAAGGTGGCAGACTGTGCTATTCTATGTTTATGCTATTTTAACCCTTTTTCTTGTGTCTATCAAATAGGGATAGCTCCAGGCCTCGGATGACTCCTAGACTGCGTATGTTCAGGGATGTAGTCTTCGCAGATCAGGCCTTGCAGATGCTGCTGAGGCCTCTCTGAGGCCCTGCACGGGCTCCAGCTGTGAGCAGAATGCCTGCTGTTTCTGGGAGCCCAACTAGGTGCGACTGAATGTTGTAGGTGCAATGAGATGAAACTAGAAAAAAGCATCTCTCTGCCCAAACGCTATGGCTTTGTTCTAGACTTCTACGTGTGCTTGGCCAACAGTTTCATCTGTTTTGACAGCCATAAACTTTTAACTGTTTTCCTCTGGTTAATAAAAGTAGCTGATGTTTATTGTAGAAAACTTGGGAGACACACAAGAGGATGATGAAGAAGTAAAAATCACCAAGTATCCGAAACTCAGAAGAACATGGCTGCTGTTCTGTAATTCAGAGGTGGGTTGCAAACTCAAGACCCTGGGCTTTTATTTTGCAGTTGTCTGTTAGAACACTGAGTTACTGGCTTTCAGGTGGGGTGTGTCTGGTTGACTGCAGGCATCCTAGCCCTTGTTAGGTACTTCTCCTGCCCTACCTGCCTGTTCCCTGAAGATATTTGAATTTACAACCCAGGGCCTGCTTATCTAGAAATACTGTTTTTAAAAACAAAATTGGGTATTTGGGTATATACAATTTTATGTCCTGCTTTCTTTCCCTAAACATTTTTATCGTGAGCATTATCTCCTGCCATTAATTATTCTTTAAGAACATGATAATGATTCTACTCTAAGGGTCCATTATACAAATATATACCCCCCTCCCCAGATTTTATTAACCACCTGTATTATTTCTTCTGTGAAATTGTCTGCAGTGCCTCTTCCCCAGTTTTCCTATTAGGTATTCATGTTTTCCTTATTGATTTGTAAACACTTTCAATATATTAGCTCTCTGTCACTTTTGCTTTGGATCTCTTGCTGACACAACTCAAACATCTGGTTCCTACTCCAACTTATGCAAACTACTTTATTGTATTTATTCATTTATTTTTTTGCAAACTACTTTGGAATGTGAAAAAAAAAGGACTAGAGGCAAGATAAGGAGTCGGGGTATCATTGAAGATCAGGACAAATTCTCAGTGAATCTCAGGATAATGGAAGATATCTTCTGGGCACATGTGGAGGATTAGATGAGCCTCGTGGGTAAAGGAATGTTTGATGCATGGAGAACCTCACCTTCCAAACAGCAGTCTAGAGTTCACTGAGAACTGTGGGGGAGTTGGCAGGAGAAACTAGCGGTAGATGCTGCCGCTAAGTCACTTCAGTCGTGTCCAACTCTGTGTGACCCCATAGACGGTAGCCCACCAGGCTCCCCCGTCCCAGTGCCCGCTATATTCAAGTGCTGCTGAGAATAGCACTTCCTTTCATTATTCTAGCAAGGCAATGAGGTAGATTTCATTATCCTTATTTTAAAACATGGGCGCTGTAACCCAGACTGGCTTCTTGACCACCCCAGGCTGCACCACTGGGAGGAAGGAGGGCTGGAATTAGAAGTGAGGTCTGCCCTTCCTGCCAGGAGGCATTAGATCACTGGGGGCCTGTGGACATTGAGTTGTTACAGAATCACATGTGCTCTAATCGCCCCGAACTTCAAGCCATCCGAGTACATGTTCTATATTTACTTGTGTCCACCACATTACATATCATACTTTTAAGTAAAGGCTCCTGCGTTCAGTGGGTGGTGAGGAAATGTGATGCTCAGTGGCTCCCCCAAGGGGACGAAACAGGTGCTTGGCTGGCAAGGTGAGCTGTCAAGTGTCCCTTTCCTTGATGCTCAAGGGGGCTCCTTAGGACCTATTCCTCCTTTCCTTTGCCACCGCAGGAGAGGACAGCGTGGTAAGCAGAGCAGCATGGCTTGGCCTTGGGATGAATGCTCAGGACCAAAAGAGGAGGTGTCGGCCAAACCAGTGTTTTGAAATAAAGCCTCTATGTTATTTCTTACATGCTGAAGACTCTTGAGAGTCCCTTGGACTGCAAGGAGATCCAACCAGTCCATTCTAAAGGAGATCAGTCCTGGGTGTTCATTGGAAGGACTGATGCTAAAGCTGAAACTCCAATACTTTGGCCACCTCATGCAAAGAGTTGACTCGCTGGAAAAGACTCTGATGCTTGGAAAGACTGGGGGCGGGAGGAGAAGGGGACGACAGAGAATGAGATGGCTGGATGGCATCACTGACTCGATGGACATGAGTTTGGGTGAACTCCGGGAGTTGGTGATGGACAGGGAGGCCTGGCGTGCTGTGATTCATGGGGTTGCAAGGAGTTGGACACGACTGAACAATTGAACTGAACTGAACTGAAGATCTTGACACCTTGGGTCAGAAGGGAGAAAATCTCTGGGGGAGGTGAGTTGTCTGCCATCCACAGACCTCTATCCTCCCCTCCTGGGAGGTGGGTGGGGAACTGTGATGGGGTGAGACATCCTCAGAGCTGGAAACTGCTTCTCTACCTTCCCCTTCCCCCACCCACCCCCATACCTACCACCCACCACCAAAATACCCTCTCCAGAAGCCTAACGGCGGGCATCCACTCAAAACCTTGCATGGTCTCGCTTATGGAGTAATGGCAGAGAAAATGAAAACTCTCCCGTCCCTGCCTTTTCCTGCCAGCCTCCCTCAGAGAAGGAAACTGGATCCAATAGTTTGTTTTTAAAATCTTTGAAGTGTTTCATCGTAAGGGACACTGTCTTCACATAAAAAGCACGCGGAATTCACCATGTAACAGAGCAAATCAGTCTCTGAGGTCAGAGATGTATGAGCATCCTTACCTAGTCCCCTGAGGGCAGGTACCTTCCCAGGCCGCTGCAGTTTCTGTCTGCTTCTGTCCCCAGACAATCGTGGGCTCTGCATCTCTGGGCTGACTGTCAGTCTCCCCAGGTTTGGCCTCTTCTTCCTTGATAAAATCTGTGGTGCCTGGGCTGCTGAAAAGTGCAAAATCTTTTCAATAATTTTTTATAGGAAAATATCTTCTTAGAAAGACTACTCAGAGGGCCTGTGGTGGGGAAGGCAGTTAAGGGAACAAACAAACAAACAAAAAAAACAGGAGGCGAGGGAGAATCTGGATTTGAAACCTGGTTCTATGACCTTGTAACCACGTGGGCTTGGACAGATCACTTCCGGGAGCCTCCAGTTTTCCCCGTCTATGACATGGGAATAATAATACCTACTTCACAAGGCTGTGTTCACCATTAATTAGCACCCCCTGACACCTGCCATGTGGAGTCTGAAGGGGGTTCTTCCTTTTGCTAAGAAGTTTCTAGCTTCCAGTTCATAGATATTGGGATGGGCCTGCTGGTAAAACCATCAAGAGCCTTTACCTCTGGGACACATAAAGCCCGGCTCTCCATGTCCTCATCCAAACTTGAATCACAGTCTGTTCTGCACCTACATATTCATATCCTCAGGTTGTTTATTAGAAACTAATATGGCCTTCCAGAAAGATTCCAAGCATCTGGGGACCTTTTTTTTTTTTGGTCTGTGTGTTACCGACCACTGGGTGGGGTTGATACATTCCTGGGAAGACAGTAACTGAAGTGCCAATTTGAATTGAGTTCCCAGTAATATATATTTTTAAAGTCACATGTTGAATTAGGTTGCTAATTGGTATGAATAATCTCAAGTTTCCTCTTCACATGTATTAAGTCTCAGTGCACGTGAGCTTGGGGAAAGGGTTTCGTTGTTTTCCACGCACCTCTACAAGTTCTCAAGTTCACAGGCAGTGAGATTGTGAATTTCTAGATGAAATGCTTCCAGGAAAATTTGCTTGGCTCATCTCCTCTTGGACAGTTCAGAACTTTTACAAATAGCCAGCAGCCAAGGTGGGGGCGGGTAGAGCTGGGGAGGGTCTCTGAGTTGTATGTGAGAGAACAGCCTTCCTTGGCACATGAAGATGGCTGGATTTATGTCCCACAGTGTAAGCTGTGGTTATGTGGATCTTTTAAAATCAGATTGAGGAAAGGAATGGAAGTTCTCCTTGGCTGCCCGTGAAGCCTGGTTTAAAACAATGATTAGCTACAACTTACTTTCACTGACAGGCCCTCGTTGGGGAACTTGCTAGAAGGGGGAGCTGCTGGTGGTATGGGTTCCAGCTTAGGGCACATTGGTGAAGCCCAGAGAGATTGTGGGCATGACTGGAAAGGGAATTCCCCAGAAAATGAGAAGACATTCTTTGGAGGATATAGGATGGTGATTAGACAGGATCTCTCTGACTGAGTTGGGAGAGAGGAGGGCGAAAGAGAGGGATGGAGGGCTTAACAGTAGAGGATCCTGCCCCTACCCCAGGAGCTGCCTTCCTCTGGCCCATAGGCTTCTCCCCACCACTTGAGGCCTTATTCTTCTGCAGCTCTTAGAAGTCATCAACTGCCCCCTGCTGAGCACCTGATAGATGGATGCGGCAGGGCGGGGAAGCAGCAGGACCATTCTTTACTGAAGAGGAAACGGGGAGGACCAGGGAGGGGGAAGGCTTGGGGCACAGGCCAAGTCCAGTGGATATTCAGGACCTGGTTCAGAGGTCCTTTTTATGAAGATTTTACTTTGATTTCCCGCCGAATATTCAGATTTCCTTCACACCCCAGGCAGCAGCCCTCCTACTCCCTTACCCCACCCACACCCCTACATCCCCTGTCTCCCAGAGGGCCTTTTTTCTCCAGCCTGCACTAGCTTGCTCCAGCCAGCAGGTCCCTGGAGGTCTGTTTCCTGTTTTACGAGTCTGCTTTGGCCAGAATTTTCAGGGTCCTTAGAGCCTCTAGTATTTAAATATTCCAAGATTGGCTCAGGATTGTGTCTTTTCTCTCCAACTAGACTGTAAGCTCCTTAAGGATGAGGACCCTGTCTTAGCCTGCCTGTATGTTTCCTCAAACTCTCTTGCAGGACAAGTAATAATCATTTAGTATGGTTTATAGGGCTTGAGAAGATGCATTCAGCTGAAAACTATGGGGAATTCCAAACGTAGAACTATTTTTTTCCTTGTGCTGAACACCCAAGATAACTTAAGATAACAGATTAGTCTGTTTTGTTCAAAAAAGTACTTTCTTCAAAGCATCAGATTGCTTAAGTGATTTCCAGAATGATTTCCATAACCATGTCTCCTCTAATTGAGTTCTCAGCAAACTAAAGTAATAAAACTGAAAAACCTAGAGATTGTTTGACCAGCTCTGGCAGTGAAGAAAACACTGCTGGTAGTGAAGCCAGATTTCTCTGACTCTGGGCAGTTTGTACCTCAGTATCTGCAACTGTAAAACAGGAATATTCACATCCTGTTGAGTTATAGTGAAGTTTAGCAATAATGTAGGTAAATGGTCTAACTCAGTGTTTGGTGCTTATTAGCTGCTAAAAATGGTAACTGCTGCTTCTGCCATAAACAGTGATAATAATACTACCAGTAATAATTGGAAATCTGAAGTCACTCCCCTGAGAGAACCAAATTTGACCAGAAATGTGTTATTATGCAGGCTTTATAGGTTGAGAATAACTCATTCAGCACCCTTTATTCCTGTGTAATTCTTGCTCTCTTCTTTAATCCTATTATAAAATTCAAAAGACAAATAGCAACTCTTTTTATTATAATTTGTTCAGTAAATGCCTTTTCTGTGTAATAATCCAAGGGCTCACAAAGATGAGTAAGACATTTTGGCCTAAAGTTTATAATCTAACTTGGCTGCACCACTGACTTCTTCCCTGTGATACCCTTTAAGTCCTATGGAAAGCAAAGTCTTATGAAATATTCCTTCTTTTCCATCTGCATCTGCAGTTACAAATGAAGTGACCTAAGCTGCCTGCAGTGCAGGAGATCTGAGTTCGATCTGCAGGCCGGGAAGATCCCTGGAGAAGGGACTGGCTACCCACTCCAGTATTCTTGCCTGGAAAATTCCATGGACAGAGGAGCCTGGCAGGCCACAGTCCATGGGATCACAAAGAGTTGGACAGCCTAGCAGCATACAAAGTGCCTAGTTTGTATGTATCAATGCATGAATTCCAGTTCCTAATCACCTTACTCACATCCAAAGTGAACAAAACCTCAGGCCATGGGGGCCTTCCTAAGATGATCTTCACAAGAGCATGCTACATATATTAATTTTTAGGAAGACTAAATTATACTGACACTAAAAGGTGAAATATAACTTCCTCTCCAGGTAGTAAAACAGAACCTTTGCCATACAGAGGATGGAGCAAGTTGTGTTCAGAAGTTTTGTTGCCAGGCAATGTATCAACCTGAAGTTTGTCAGTGAATTTTGGGAAGACTGTGGCTTGCTTTGGACACCATGAAACCCATTCCTTCCAGTATCTGGGCAAAGTGATGCCTCCAGTAACAAAGAAATCAAACAGCTGTTTACACAGAAGGTGTCTGCCTCAATTGTCTTGACATTGCTGGGACACCAATTGTTGACTGAATAGTTCTTAATTTGACCAGCAAAACAAAAAAAAAAGTAGAAATCTTATATTTATACAAGACCCTGACAACTGGAGATTAGTTCGAGATAGTGGAGAAGAAGGGTGTGCACTCACCTCCTCCTATGAAAGCACTGAAATCACAACCAACTATTGAACAATCATTGACCGGAAGATGCTGGAACACACCAAAAAAGGATACACCACGTCCAAAGTCAGAGGAGAAGCCACAATGAGATGGTAGGAGGGGCGCAATCATGATAAAATCAAGTCCCAAACCCACTGGATGGGCGACCCAAAAACTGATGAACACTTGTATCACAGAAGTTCTCCCACAGTTGTGAAGGTTCTGAGCCCCATGTCAGGCTTTCCAGCCTGGGGATCTGGCAAAGGGACTAGGAATCCCCAGGGAATCTCTCTGTAACAGTTAGCAGGATTTGATTGCAGGACTTCCACAGGGCCAGGGGAAACACACACAAAATTTTGTGTACACTAAGCCTCAGAGAAGCAGCAGTGTGACCCCACAGGAGACTGAACCATACCTACCTGCTAGTGTTGGAGGGTCTTCTGCAGTGGCGTGGGTTGGCAGTGGCTCACCATAGGGACAAAGGCACTGGCCACAGCAGTCATAGGAAGTACCCTTTGGCATGAGCCGTCCTGCAGATTACCATTAGCTCTACCATATAGCCTGGAGATTCCAGGGATGGGTTGCCTCCGATCAAAAAACTAACAGGGAGGGAACACAGACCTACCCATCAGCGGACAAGCAGATTAAAGTTTTACTGCGCACAGCCCAGCCCTCCAGAGCAAGACTCAGTTCTACACACCACCAGTTCCTCATATCAGTGAAGCTTGCACAAGCCTCTTAGGTAGCCTCATCTACCAGAAGCAAGAAGAACTATAAACCTGCAGCCTCCAGAATGAAAATCACAGAAATGGAAAGGCAGAAGATTATGTCCCAGATGAAGGAACAAGATAAAACCCCAGAAAAACAATAAAGTGGAGATAGGCAACCTTCCAGAAAAAGAACTCAGAACAATGATAATAAAGATGATCTGGGATCTTGGGAAAAATAATGGAGTCAAATATTGAGAAGATGCAAGAAACATTTAATAAAGACCTGGAAGAACTAAAGAAGAAACAAATAGATGAACAATACACTAGAAGGACTCAATAGCAGGATAACTGAGGGAAAGACAGAATGGTGGAAGTCAATACTGCAGAACAGAATAAAGAAAAAAGACTGAAATGAAGACAGCCTGAGAGACCTCTGGGATAGCATTAAAAACACCAACATTTTCATTATAGGGGCCCTAGAAGGACAAGAGCAACCCACTCCAGTACTCTTGCCTGGAAAATCCCATGGGCGGAGGAGCCTGGTAGGCTGCAGTCCATGGGGTCGCTAAGAGTCGGACATGACTGAGCAACTTCACTTTCACTTTTCACTTTCATGCATTGGAGAAGGAAATGGCAACCCACTCCAGTGTTCTTGCCTGGAGAATCCCAGGGACGGGGGAGCCTGGTGGGCTGCCATCTATGGGGTCACACAGAGTTGGACACGACTGAAGCGACTTAGCAGAAGGACAAGAGAGAGAGGATCTGAGAAAATATTTGAAGATATAATAGCTGAAAACGTCACTAACATGAGAAAGGAAATAGAACTTCAATCAAGTCCAGGAAACTCAGTCCCAGGCAGGATAAACTGAAGCAGGAACACACTGAAACACATAACTAATCAAATTGACAAAAATTAAAGACAAGATGTTAAAAGTAACAAGGGAAAATGATAAATAACATACAAGGGTTAACCCAGAAGGTTAACAGCTGATTTCTCAGCAGAAACTCTGTAAGCTAGAAGGGAATGGCATGATATATTTAAAGCAATGAAACACAAGAAACTACAACCAAGAATGCTCTACCCAGTGAGGCGCTCATTCAGATTTGATGGAGAAATCAAAAGCTTTAAAAGTTAATTTAGCACCTTCAAGTCAACTTTACAACAAATGCTGAAGAAACTTCTTTAGGCAGGAAACACAAGAGAAGGAAAAGACCTACAAAAACAACCCCCTCCCCCAACCAAGGACCCTGACGACTGAGAACCGAGTCCATTTAGTGGTCCATGTTAATTCCATGCACCTGATCATGCGATCAGTTGACTCACTGGAAAAGACTCTGATGCTGGGAAGGATTGGGGGCAGGAGGAGAAGGGGACGACAGAGAATAAGATGGCTGGATTGCATCACCGACTCAATGGACATGAGTTTGAGTGAACTCCGGGAGTTGGTGATGGACAGGGAGGCCTGGCGTGCTGTGATTCATGGGGTCGCGGAGAGTCGGACACAACTGAGAGACTGAACTGAACTGATCATCCTTTAATTCCTCACATCACTGTATACACAGAAACAGTTCTGGATGACCAAGTCAAAAAGAAAGGTAGAGAGAGAACTAGAATTCCTGAACCTGTACCCCTCCCCACACTATCTCTACTTTAATGCCCAGTGCCTAGGATTGGGCCTGAGAGATGCCTTTTGAAAAGGTTTTATTGCTTCTTTTGGATCATGGGCAGAATTACAGCTTAACTGCAAGAGCTGATGTTGCCCTGGTGGAATAGGCAGCCTCTGTACAGTCACAAATAATAGGCCGTGTCTGTTTGCTGGTCTGAGTGTGCTGGGAAATGTGTGTTGTCTCACATCCCCAGAGGAGATCTTAATGAAAGCTTAATTATGGACCATAAATGTGTTTTATTTAGGGACCCAGGAGGTGGGATTTTTTTGATTTGGAGAGATGTAGGGCCTAATAAGTAGTCAGGAAAGAAAACATAAACAGTGACTGAGCCCTTTCATTTGTCCCTCCCTGGGGTGGTCCTGAACCGGCTCTCACATCCAGCGTGGACATCCCCCACCCAGTCCTGTCCCTGGTGCCTCCCGCTCAGGGCCAGCTCAGCTTGCATGGTCATACCTCCAGGCCTACGATCGGACACGGAGGGGCCTGCTGGGTTTCTGGTGCTTATGATCCAAACGGTGCCAGAAACACAGGCGTGAAGAAATCAAATGAGTCTCGAGAGAGAGTGAGATAGGGAGGATGGGGTTTTATTGGTCGCTCACTCCTTTAAGTGCTGGGAGAAGGTTGAGTGAAGTGGCCGCAGCTGTCTGGTCTTCCTGTGCCCCCGACGCATCACACCGGCCAGCCATGGGCCCCCCTCTTGTCCACCTGCCCTCCGGAAGCTTGAGGTTCCCCTGAGGTTCCCCCTTCTCTTCGGCTCCACTGTGCTGTGCACCCCGCCCTGCCGAGGGCCACTTACCACATGAGGTAAATTTTACTGGGCCGCCGGGGGCTGGGCAGGCACAGCACAGGGGTCTCGATGGGCCTGGGGCTAGAGATGGGGAAGTAGCACAGGGCGGCTGGAGACTTGGGCACGGGGCCCGGGGAGAAAGGAGAGGGGCTCAGGAAGCGGGGAAAGGGGGCTGGAGGGAGGTGTGGTGGGGTGTCCGGGCCTGCCACTGGGGAGGCGGGTGGCACGAGCGGCAGGAGGAGGCAGCAGTAATTGGTATTGGGCTGCGGGACAGGGGAGAAAGCAAAGACGGAGCAGTAAGGGGAATATTCAACACAGAACAGCGGGTGCTCACTGCTGTCACCTGCACAAAAGAAAAAGAGCAGTCAGGAGGTAACACTTGCCTGGGGGAAAGGACATGCAAAAGGCTGAGAATGAATCAAAACTCAAAAATCGTTCCTGAGGGGTGGATGGCAACTTCGAGTGCCCGGCTCCTGCCCAGGAGGTGCCTGGCTTGGGTCTCAGAGTCGCTGAAGAATTAAGCAGGGCAGTGATATCACCATCACCCCCCTTTCCGGCCAGTGGTCTCCGGCGTCCCCGACAGATGCAGGAAAGTTCTTCCCCACTAAGTTCCCATGTGGAAGCTCACGGGCCTTTCTCCTCTCCCACAGCCAGTCTAATTAGCTGTTCTGGCAGCAACATATGGTGGTCCGCGGGGTCTCACTTAGGTAAGCCTCTCTCCCCCGACCTTCCAGCTGCCCACCCTGGTTGGGAGGTTGTGGTCATGCCCTAATCTGGCCTTTCTGTTGCAGAGGGGAGGCTTGGGGGAAAAGGGAAAGAAGCAGAGAGATCCTGGTGGGCTCATGGGCAGGGAGAGGGAGCAAGCAGGAAGAAGCAGGTGGACAGGAGGGAGGGGTCCAAGTGAAGTTAATGATTTGTTTGCTAACCTCACACTCAATCTGCCATCCTTGCTGGAGGCAGAATATGGGCGCCTGATGGAGTCACCATCCAGAGAGACCCCCCTCAGGCAGGACATATCTCTCTGCTCTGGCGCTCACCATCTAGGTCACCTTGGATTGACGGCTTACCGCCTCAGAACCTGTTTCTTTGCCTGCAAAATGAGAGAGGTGTTCTCTCTAAACCTGTTCCTGCCAGGGTGGTCCTGAGGCCACAGCAGTGTGGCTGTCACCTGGCAGCTGCCTAGAAATACAGACTTGCTGCCCACTCAAACCTACCGAATCATAACCGGCTGTTTATTGAGGTTCCCAGGTATTTCTGGAGAATTTTAAAGTTTGAGAAGCAAGGCTACGAGACAGTGGCCCAAACTTATGATGAGAATCACCTGTAGAGCTTTTTAAAAAACCAGCTTTGCGTCCCCATCATTGGAGAGACATGCTCTGAGTCCGGACAGGCCTCAGGTGTGTGTGTTTTATTAAGGACCTCCCTGGGGATTCTTAGCAACAGAGGAGTTTGGGAAATGCTGCGGTTGAACTCGGTTCCAAAGCTAAGACACCATAGTTGGCGCCATTACCTATAATGGAGGGCTTTAATCCTTAAACACTTGAAAGTGCTGTAGGAGCTTACCCACCCATTTCCAAAGGCCTCTCTTGGCTCCTGGAGTGGCTCCTACTTCTTGGAACCTTTCTCTGTAGTTGTCTTTCCCTTCCTTCCTGTCTTGCACCATCTCTCTCGTTACTCCGTCTGCTCTCTCAGGGAAGACGCGCTTGTGGTTTCAGCCACGTCTTACTCATTGCAGGCCCTTGGCTTCCTCCTGGTGGCCAGGAGTTCTCTGCTGAGCAGCAGACCTGGATAACCAGGTGCTTCCTGGCATCTCCTGGCCTGACCAGGATGTTCCTGAAGACAACAGCTACAGAATAAGCCTTGCCTTCTCCTTGATTTCTCAGCCTTAGCAAAGGCAGCCGCCGTTGGCCTAGTTTTCTGGGCCAGAAATCCAAGATTTCTCTGATTCCTCCTTTTTCCTTTTCCCCATTCCTGACCCTCACCAAATTCTGCCAGGTTTACTTCTGAAACATCCCTCCAGGCCAGACCCTCTCCCTCTGCTTTTGCTCCAGGTCAAGCCCTTTTCAGGTCTCTCTGGGTCCACTGCAGCTGTGGGTAGTCTGGTCTTTTGGCTTCTGTCTGCCCTCACCCTCCTTGCCGACACCCTTCCCTGGTCACGGTCAGCTGCTAGCAATGCTGATCTGAGAGAGTCCTTTCCCTGCTTAGTCTGCTGCTCCATCACCTCCAGCATGACATTCAGGGCCCTCGGGAGCCGGGTCCTTACTTACCTGGAGGGCACCAACTTTACACTTCCTAACTTGTAGCCTGATCCTGACCCAGAGCTTCTCAAACTCAACCTGTGCACACAAATCTCCCAGAGAGCCTGTTACATGTGGGTTCTGAGTCAGTAAGGCTGGGCTGGGGTGTTTGCATTTTTAACAAGTTCTCAGGTGATGCCTCTGTTCCTTGTCTGGAGATACTGTGAGCCCCGAGACTCGCTGTAGTTCCTCCACGTCTGTCTGTCTGTCCTCTCTCCTTCCTCTTCCTCGTCCTCTCTTCCATACCTTTGTGTCTTCAGCACCTCCCGCTGGGTGCACCTTTCCTGCTTTAATCTCCCATGTTCATTCACTCGGTCCTGTCTGCCTCTTTGCGACCCCATGAACTGTAGGTTGCCAGGCTCCTCTGTCTATGGAATTTTCCAGGCAAGAATACTGGAGTGGGTTTCCCTTTCCTCCTCCCAGGGGGTCTTCCTGACCCAGGGATTGAGCCTGTGTCTTCTGCACTGGCAGGCGGGTTCTTTACCCCTAGCCACCTGGGAAGCCACCTTCCTCCTCTGCTGCTGCTGCTAAGTCATTTCAGTCGTGTCCGACTCTATGTGACCCCAAAGACGGAAGCCCACCAGGCTCCCCCGTCCCTGGGATTCTCCAGGCAAGAACACTGGAGTGGGTTGCCATTTCCTTCTCCAATGCAAGAAAGTGAAAAGTGAAAGTGAAGTCGCTCAGTTGTGTCCGACTCTTAGTGACCCCATGGATTGCAGCCCACCAGGCTCCTCCGTCCATGGGATTTTCCAGGCAAGAGTCCTTCCTCCTCTGGCCCTGGCTGAATCCCCTCCTTCAGGACTTTTTGCCTCGCGGGCCCCTCCCAACACATCCCTCGAACTTGGCCAGGGTGTCTTGGTGTCCCGCCCTCCCACTAGGCTTTGAGTCCCTGGAAGGCAGGTCCTGTGCATTTGGTTCTTGTATCCCCAGTATCTACGCGGTGCCTGGCAGATAAGCAGGCAGTATGTGAATAGCGAAGTGCTTAATGAATGCGTGATGGACAGGAAGACCAAGGCCCCTTGTGCCATGCACTCTGAGATGGTGCGGGCAAGCTGAACGTGTTGCTAATATCCCATAGGTCCTGGGGGTACAGATGGACGACTTTATTGATAATCAAAGAGTTAAACATTAAAAAAAATCAAGTTATGACCTGTCACATCTCAAACTAAAATATCTTTGCTTAAGCTATTCTCTTACAGAGATGCTAACCCAGGAGCGGCCTATGGTGTTGGGAGCAGGCTTCATAAGTAGAGGGGGTCTTTGGGATTAACCTTTACCTACCCTTTACCTTGGAGAAGGCAATGGCAACCCACTCCAGTACTCTTGCCTGGACAATCCCATGGACGGAGGAGCCGTCTATGGGGTCGCTAAGAGTCGGACACGACTGTGTCTTCACTTTCACTTTCCACTTTCATGCACTGGAGAAGGAAATGGCAACCCACTCCAGTGTTCTTGCCTGGAGATTCCCAGGGATGGGGGAGCCTGGTGGGCTGCGGTCTATGGGGTCGCACAGAGTCGGACACGACTGAAGTGACTTAGCAGCAGCAGCAGCAGCAACCTTTACCTAAAGCCCAGTCTATACCCAGAATTTTAGTTCTCACATCTACCTTGTGGTGTCGGTAACAACTCCATTTTACTGATGAGAAAACTGAGTTTGGAGAAGCCGCCAGTTTATAGGGTGAAGTAGACCAGAAACCTGAACCAGAACTTCAAATTCCAGGCTCTGTGATACCTGCGTCCCTCATTTAGGAGCATTACCATACATGGACTGAGAATTAGGATTCAGTCTATAAATATAGGAGCATTTGCTTATGTCAGTTGTTTTCTAACTTGGGCAGACAGCTTGGAAAGTTGTTGGACGCCACTGGACTTGCCTGGAAACCCATTCATCTTGGCCTCTCAGAGGGAATCTTCAACAGAACTGACTTGCCAGGTAAGTTATGAAGATTTGGAATTTGCCCTCAAATTTCTCTTCCTGTCTGCTCTTCAAGTGAATATTTCCCAATCCAAAAGAGACCACCGTTGTCTTAGAGGTGTACCTTTTAAAATAGTTTACTGCTTTTTCTTAGTTTTAGTCTCCATCATAAGCCCACTGTTAGGCTGACTAGGTCTTGCTACTCCTACAAATCTGTATCTGGTAATGACTAACACTGAACTCAAAAAGAATTGAGGAGAATATCAGAACATTTGGCTCTGTTTTAAAGGGCAAGATTTTGGAAGCCGGCTCACCGGACTCCATCCAGATCACTCTCCCTGGCACATAACGAAAGGGACTCTGCTGGGGCTCCAGGTGAGAGGAGAGGGCAGGCGAGGGTTTTTACTTCCTGTGAGCCTGGCACTGGGGGTCAGGAGCATCTTAGGACTCTGGGTGTCAGACCCCCACAGCACAATGGCCTTTGGATGGCTCTCCATGTCCTGGAAAGGAGAGGCGGCTCCTGTCCAAGTCAGGACGGGGCTGGGAAGTGTTTTGGGAACAGGCAGGAGTCCAGGAGCCGGTGGCCCGCACAGCTCCATGCACTCAATGGGCCTGCTGTCTGCTCTGCTTCCCACTGGTTCATACAGGTCGATGGAAGGACTCAGATCCTGGGTACAGACTGGGCCTTTAGCAAAGGTTAATCCCCAAGCCTCCTCCCTCTGCTTCTGAAAGAAAAATATGTTAACTGGGCCAGGCTTATTGCTCACTCCATCCATGTTCACCTTGGTCGTGAAACAGGATTTCTGAATCAATTGCCCGTCAGACCCAGCTGAGTCTTGACTCGCTGCCTGAGTTTTTCATGTCTTTTTGGAGGGAAAGCAAATCTCTGGCTTGGTGAATGCTTTCTGATTGTTCATCTTTTTCCATTTGGTGTTTTGCTCTGAAAATTCAGGGTATAGTAAAAGTGCCTGTGCCTGTGTTTGTGTCAGGTGTTTAAAAATACAACTCTGATTTTTGGTAAGGAAAAGAAGACTGAGGAGCGGGGAGGAGTTAACATAAAGACAGAAAACAAAATTTTCTAGTCCATTCTCCTTATTGAATAAAGCTCTTGTGTGCAAGGTAGCTTAGTGAATTGAAGTGAAAGTGAAAGTCACTCAGTCGTGTTTGACTCTTTGTGACCCCATGGACTATACAGTCCATGGAATTCTCCAGGCCAGAATATTGGAATGGGTAACCTTTCCCTTCTCCAGGGATTGAACCCAGGTCTCCCGCATTGCAGGTGGATTCTTTACCAGCTGAGCCACAAGGGAAGCCCAAGAATACTGGAGTGGGTAGCCTATCCCTTCTCTAGGGGATCTTCTCGACCCAGGAATCAAACCAGGGTCTCCTGCATTGCAGGCAGATTCTTTACCAACTGAGCTATCATACATGAGCTATCATATATGAGCTATGGTGCTGGAGGCTGTTTTAATGGTTGAGCCTCACAGCTATGCTAGCAGGTAGGATCTGTTCTGACTCCCAGGCTCTGCCATTTACAGATGAGGAAACTGAGGCACAGAGAAGTTACTTCTCAAAGGGACACAGCAAATGAGAAACAGGGCCCAGATGATAATCCACGCATTTTGTTGCTAAAGCACTTGCCCACAACTGCACAGAGATAGGGGACAAGGAGAATCATAAGCCAACTCATTTAGAAACAGTTCCATGGAATATATGAATTAATTTAAAATGCATGAATTCCTCCTAACAGAGTGTGAAGTACAATGAAAATCTGAGACCTTCTTGGTTATAAATCTATTAGTAGCAGGTACTGGTGGTTCTCTTGTAAAGAGCCATTTTAGGGGTTCCAGATGATAATTCACATATAAGGATTATAATGGAATATCACTACATAGGTTTGCATGTAAGTCAAGCCACATTCCCCAGCTGAATTATTTTACCCAGGAAAAGTGTGGCATAACACAGTATGGAATGTTAGCCTATTGAGCAAAGGAATTCCACTGTACTAATGGAATTAGTTTTGCGTAGAACTCAGGTCTGACATGGCAAGTTTTGGTAACTCACTGCAATCTTTGGGTGGCCCCCAAAATGCTTTAGAAAATTATTTCCCTACAGAGGTGAAGGAAAGCAGGAGCCTGTGAATTTTCCCACTGAATTGGATGGATGTGTCTTAGATACTTTAGGTCCCCACACCTCTTTTTCTACCACAGCAGGGTATTTATCAGAATTTTCTGAGTTGTCACCACCACTGCACTCAACTTTGCCTGAATAAACTCAGCTTAAGTTATTGCCTTGTCCATGGGCTCTCATTTCACTGCACTGATAAAGGAATTCTGTGGGTGAGACTACACATGTAAAACGAATGGATCCCAACACACCAAGACTCTACCTTTAGATCACCCGATTAACCCAATCTGCTATAGAACTGAGTTGGCTTCTGCATAACTAACATCAATCAGCGGGGTTTTTATGCTCACTGGATGGCTGGGCCACAGTGGTTCTGCTCATGGTTGCATAGAGCTTGGACACAGTCTAGAGCTATAATGTGGTAATAAAGTTGGTGTTTTAAAATTTACTTGTTATTATTTTTAAGCTGGTGGATTTTTTTTTTAAATCAAGGTGGTTTTTAAAGGCTTTTACTCCAAGTGTTGCATACTTAGTCGTTCAATAGTGTCTAACTCTTTGCAACCCTTTGGACTGTAGCCCTCCAGGCTCTGCTGTCTGTGGGATTTTTCAGGCAAGAATATTGGATTGGGTTGCCCTTTCTTTCTCCAGGGGATCTTCTGATCCAAGGATTGAACCCATGTCTCCTCCATGGCAGGCAGATTCTTTACCTGCTGAGCCTTTGGGGAAGTGACATCTCTTATTTGGTGAAATAATTATCCTTCTGCCAACTTGGCTCTCTTGCCTATACCTTGGTGCTTTCCAATCTAGTAATTCCTCAAATTTGAGGTTTTATAGAATGGAAAGTGAGTTAATTTTCCTTTCCTGTCAGTGTTGTAAGTTCAATATGGAGTTCGCTCAGTTGGAAGAACATCTGTGTTAATCAGACAAACTAAACGTGGAATGGGCCTGAACTGGCCATTTGAATGATTTATCTCTGCAAAGGACAAAACACAACATGCAGATGGCTACCCAGTTTTAGCAAGAAGGCTAAAAATTATAACGAGTGACTACAGTTCCATTATTTAAACTTAAATTCAATTTTTTAAAAGACATCCTCAGTTCGATCCATGACAGCGTGTATTTGAAATATTTGAGGAGTAATCTTATCTGCCCTATTTCATTCTTAAACAGTTGAATTAAAAACCTAAGTCCTACTAAAAACACTTCAAAATGTGCAGTTGTTAAGAAGAAAAATGAGGTCACTTCTAAGCATGAGATAGGTTTTCCATTCTCAGAGAAGGAGATGTGGGCAAATTTTAATGATGGAGCCTAAGACAGTCATGCTGTTGCTGCTGCTGCCAAGTCGCGTCAGTCGTTCCGACTCTGTGCAACCCCATAGACAGCAGCCCACCAGGCTCCCCCGTCCCTGGGATTCTCCAGGCAAGAACACTGGAGTGGGTTGCCATTTCCCTCTCCAATGCATGAAAGTGAAAAGGGAAAGTGAAGTTGCTCAATCATCAGCGACCCCATGGACTGCAGCCTACCAAGCTCCTCTGTCCATGGGATTTTGCAGGCAAGAGTACTGCAGTGGGTTGCCATTGCCTTCTCCGAATGATATGCTAGTGATGGGGAAAGACTTGGTGTATGGCGGCCAGAAAAACATGTAGGTCCCCCACCTCCAAAACACACAAAAAGTTGGAAATATGCGTAGTCAGTCACTCAATTTGTCCGACTCCCTGCAGCCCCATGGACTGTAGCCCACCAAGCCCTTCTGTCCTTGGGATTCTCCAGGCAAGAACACTGGAGTGGGTTGCCATTTCCTTCTCCAATGCAAGAAAGTGAAAGTGAAGTCGCTCAGTCGTGTCCAACTCTTCCTGACCTAGGCAAGAATATCAGTGAGCATGTGACCAAACTTCCACACACTTACATTACAATGGAGAAGCCTGCTCACACATCGATTTTCAGCCAATGGAAAGGTAGGAATTAAGATGCTCTGGGCTAAGACGACCAATATCCATGGTTACAGCATCAAGAGCAGTTAATAGTGTCCACTGCTACTGGTGGGTCTCTCCCCATCACCCTCAGCCAGAACTAGAATTTGCTTGCCCCAGGCAGTGGTGAATCCAGAGGAGTTGGTGAAGAGACTCTTAATTGGGTGGGGTGTTAAGCCATATTTATCCTTCCTTCACCCATTCATTGTACCTTTTGCTTTAAAAGCACCAAAGGTGAAAGAAAATTTGGCTAATTAAATAGGAAAAGGAGTTGGGGCTTTGCCTGAAAGGACATAATTTCAGAAGTCAATATTTTCCCCCAACTTCATTAAAGCTATAAAATATGCCTAGTTAATCTGAGAGCTGCCATTGTCTAAAAATGCATCCAGACTTAACTGGATGGGTGGTTGCAGAACAGGAGCTATTTAGGATTAGAAAGTCATTGTGCTTTTAAACAAATTGCATGCTATTTACAAATTCTTGGGCAGTTAATCTGGATTGTTTCCATTCCATTGCAAGCAGAAGCCGGGCCTTTCTGCCTGGCTATCCCAACTTCCACGTCAGTTCCCCAGAGGAATCAAGTTTGTCCTACAGATGCTGGCTCTAATGGAGATGAGCCTGAGGGACTCTAAACTTCTGGCTGCATTTATCCCCTCTCTGGATACTATTAAGTCGCTCCTGCCTGAAGCAGAGGATGGGTCTTTGCTTCAAAGGCAGCTAAAGAGTGAATTATTTACCAAATTGCACAAAAGGGAGGATTTATCAAGGCTCCCTTTTTTTCCCCCAGAGAGGACAACCACAGAACTAGAAGACTTTATTACTCTCTTTCTCGGCAGTAAATTATGCCATTCAGATGCATTTGAAAGCTTCCCTTCATGCTCTGGATTGAGTCATAAAACTTGATACCTGGGGCCAAATGCCTTTATCCTCCCAGAAGGGTGACGAAGGTGAAAGGGCAGCCATTCTAAGCCAGTGCCACACAAAGGCAGTGAGTGGGCAGAATGCGTGGGCAGTGGAGACCCTTACTTGGCCTACTTCACACCTCTTCAACCTGATGTTCTCCGAAAAGAATCTGATCACTAGCGGAAGATCATCAAACCCTCCAAAACCTGAATGAGGCACATGAAAAACACTGGATTGTCATCAGCCCACCCATCTGATTGTAGTCTTCAGTGTGGTGCTAGACTTTAAAAAGCTTGTGAATTTCAAAACAAAACAGAAAAGCGTCACTCACCTTTTAGATTTTGTGAATTTCGATAAACCCGCCATTCACCTTTTAGATTTTGTGAATTTCAATAAACCTGCCGCTCACCTGGAGGGGGTTTGCTGGGGCCCGCTTTCTCTGATTTCTTGGGAGTCATGGTACTTTTATGTTTCTGCTTGACTGAGGTTTGGTCAATTGCCGGAAGTCTAGAATCGGTCTTACAAGCAGAACTCATGGCAGATAATCTTGGTTTGGCTTGAACATCCTCATCACCAGAACTCTACCGAAAATGAAAGGTTAGATCTGAGTATCAGTGATCAATAGGTCCTCTTTGCTGGGCAGAGGAAAAAGAGACAAGTCAAACGCAGCAACCTCTCAGCAGAGACATCGGAGTGTCCTGCCAGCTCAATGTGCCCTTTTCGCCTGTCAGATTTTCATGGACTGGGCGTAGCAATTTAGAAATAATAGCTAAGTTAATGAGTCTATTTGGTAGGACATTATGAAAAGAATGAATTTCTGACCCTTAAGTAATTGGATGACCAATAAACAGCTCATGTTAAAAGCTGCATATGAAAGCATCCATGCATTTAAACTTCTTGACATTTGTTATTTGAACTACTCCAGGGTGGGTGAGGAAGAACCATCCCTTATTATGTTAATCATATAGTTGACAATGAAAAGGAAATTTAGAGACGTGTGTTGGGACTGAATAAAGGAGAGCTCAGTTTAATGCTCTGAATTATCGGGTGCAACATAAGACAGATTAATCTTTTAAGAAAGTCCCTACTTGTTAGTCTTCTGTAAAGAAGTCAGTATAAATCTATGTATGGACAAATCATGACTCATGTAGTGTCAGAATAGCTTAACACAGCCTTACAGACGCAATGAAATCTGCCTGCAGTGCAGGAGACCTGGGTTTGATCCCTGGGTTGGGAAGATCCTCTGGAGAAGGGAATGCCTCCCACTCCAGTATTCTTGCCTGAGAATTCCATGGACAGAGAAGCCTGGTGGGCTATAGTCCAAGGGGTGGCGAAAGAATTGGACATGACTGAGCAATTATCATACTTTGCCACACTTAGAGTACAAACAACATACATAATTAGGAGAAACTTGGTCTTGAAGGTGATTTAAGTCCTGCCTTACAGTCTAAGGTCCTGGTGTTCATATGATTTGTGAGGTGATATGCTCCATGGCAAATAACACCAAAGGACTGCCTCCCCTCCTCCCAGGGAAAGGGTCACTAAATATGCCTGCATTGCTCAATGGTCTGTACTGGCAAGTTCTCTGAAAATGTATCCCTCTGTCGACACAGAGTGCTAGACCAATGCCCCCCACGCCTCTTTGGTGGTGGTGATCTGTATTGATCTTGCTCCCTGTTCTCGTAGACTGTTGTGGCATTTTCATCTCAAGCCACCTGACTCAGGAAAATACTCAGCTTTGAATTATTGGGTGCAGCGTAAGACAAACTCCACTCTCAAAAAAGTCCCCTACCTGTCCATCTTCTCTAGGGAAGTCAGTACAAATCTACAGGTGAACAGATCATTCTTCTCTAGATTATAAATCATGTTTGTAACTTAGAGCCTGGCGACAGCCTTCCAACAAATAATTATTGTTTCTCGCTGCATTTTCAGAAAACAGACCACCCTCAGATAAAGGGACGAGAAGAAGGAAAGGACATAATGAGTTGTTTGTTCTCCCTTTTCCCTTGTGAATCTGGAATTTAATAGAAATCCTTGATAATGATTCTGAAATGTCAAAGATGAAACATGAGGTCATTGCTGGGCATGAGATAGGCTTCCCATTCTCAGAGAAGGAAATGCGGGCAAATTTTAATGATGGTGCCTAAGACAGTCATAGGCAAGAAGAACATCAGTGAGCATGTGACCAAACTTCCACACACTTACATTACTGAATGGAGAAGTCTGCTCACACATCGATTTTCAGCCAATGGAAAGGTAGGAAAGATGCTCTGGGCTAAGACAACCAATATCCATGGTTACAGCATCAAGAGCAGTTAATAGTGTCCACTGCTACTGGTGGGTCTCTCCCCATCACCCTCAGCCAGAACTAGAATTTTTGCTTGCCCCAGGTGGTGGTGAATCCAGAGGAGTTGGTGAAGAGACTATTAATTGGGTGGGGTGTTAAGCCATGTTTATCCTTCCTTCACCCATTCATTTGTACCTCTTGCTTTAACAGCACCAAACATGAAAGAAAGTTTGGCCAATTAAACCATGCCTAAAAGAGCTGGACACAACTTAGCAACAAACAACAACAAAATTATGTTTGGAATCATGCACTTGCCTTTCAAATACATCTTTCTCTGGTTCCTGGTTCTATCAACCTGACTTCCTGTTGTGAATCCCTCTTTTTTTTTTTTTAACTTTTAATTTTATATTGGAATATAGCTGACAGTTTCAGGTGGACAGCAAAGGAACTCAGTCATACATATTACGAGTATGATAATCACTCTTGGGTCCAGAAACTACAGCTGAAAGGGAGTGTTTTGTCATCTGGAAACTAAAACCACAGTGGAAAGAACTAGAATACTTATAAATGCACTGCTGGGTCTTTTCCTGCTTACTTCATTGACTAATCTGAAGCCAATCACGTCAACATTTTGTGTCTTCATTTGTGTCTTGTCATGCACTCAGCCATCCTCATGCATCCTCTCTCCTGAAAGCCCATTATATTATCCGAGGAGGATGAGCCTTGGGTGAAAGAAGTTGTAGAAACTCATTCTGGCAATAAGATGTAATATTAATATATAAGACTCTATAGCCCAGCATCCCAGGAGTGAATCCTCACAGTCATACATAGTGACTGTGTGACATAGGGTTAGTTTTAGTTAGTTCATCTCTTTGCCTCTCAGGTTTTTTCATCTGTGAACAATTGTGCCTTCCTTTTGGTGGGTCTGTGAGGATGAAATGAGTTAAGATATGTTTATTGCACTTAGAACACTGCCAGGCACTGAGGAACTGCCATGTATGTGTTGACTTCTGCAAATAGCCATTCATGTTAAGCCGTTTAAACAATAAACTAGCTAACTGCTAGTTTATTGAACATTAACTGAACATTAACTGCTTGCTGTTGAAACCAAAACCATAAGCCCCTCTGAGAAATTCTAATGGGTTTTCATGTATTTCAAAGAGCAATGGACAGCAAGGTGGGGCAAGTCCTACACCAGACTCTTGATTTCTTCCAAAGGCTGTATAATTTATGATTGCGACATAAGTAGCCAGTTGACATTTATCTAGCCTTAAGAAAAATATGATACAATTTCTCTTTCAGACAGTACAGCTCTAACGGAAAATATTTAACATTTAAAGATTATCAGACGATAATCATTAAATTATACTGATTTAAAGCTGATTTTAAAACAGTGTCTCCTCCTCTTGCAATTTTAAAGAGCAGTTACAATTTTCATTTCTTCTCCCTTATGTTCCTATGTTGAAATGTCACATGGAGGTGGAGGCAACAGCACATTGCTATTCCTTTAAGAGGAAGAAAACTAGCTCTGTCTTTCAAAATCAAAGCCTGAAACATGAAACAAAAACAAACAAACAAAACTGAAAAGCCCAGACTACATAATACATGTGTAAACATTAAATTCTCTCTTGGTAATTTGAAAAGAGTCCTAAGAAAGCCATATTAACTAAATAAACTATTGTTGAAATTAATATGTATATATGGTATTATGATTTTTGTGATTAACATTTTTAAAAGATTCCCCAGCTTGCTCTTTGGGCATCGTCCATAATAAAGTTGAGATATTACCTTACTCAGAGCTAGAATCTCTCAAAAGTTCAGAAAGGGGCTTCCCTGGTGGTCCAGTGGCTAAGACTCCATGCTCCCAATGCAGGGGGCCTCGGTTCAATCCCTGGTCAGAGAACTAGATCTCACATGCTGCAACTAAGACCCATCACAGCCAAATAAATAAGTAATATAAAAAATTTTAAATCAATCCAATTGAGAATGCTTTATTTCAAAGGTAACTTTGAGTTCAGAGAAAAACTCATACAGGAAAAAGAAGGAATTTACCTTAGGGTATGTAAATGGCACTGGGCA
The DNA here is from genome assembly GCF_049115385.1 of Moschus berezovskii. Taxonomy (NCBI): domain Eukaryota; kingdom Metazoa; phylum Chordata; class Mammalia; order Artiodactyla; family Moschidae; genus Moschus; species Moschus berezovskii. Next base: position 58,846,298 of record NC_142479.1, read on the forward strand.
CTGAAATAGGACTTTGAAAGATTATAATGGTTCTGGTTAGATCTTCTGGAAGGTGGAGACCCAGGAATTGGGAAGTGGGACACATTTTCTCAGGGATGTGAGAGCAACTAGATCTTTAAACAAGGACCTGCTGATGTTGAGTCTGAAATGGCAAGGGGACACTGAACAGAGATGATCAGAAGGGCAAGGAGACAGAAGCAGTCAGGAACAGAAAAGATCAAGTCATTTTCCAGCTCTTGCCTGATGGCTCATTTCCAAGACCTAAGGAGCTCGTTCTCAACTGGTATGCCACCTCCCCTCCCTCCCGTTGCTGAATTCTGATTGATGTGTGCAAATCCCATTGTAGCCACGTGCCATGTGATGGATAGAAGGCTGCCCTGAGTGGATCTTATGACCTAGTGTAGAGATCAGGACATGACTTGCTGTGAATAAGAAAACAGGCAAAGAGCCGTGTCAGGCTGCTGCCAGAGAAATCCCGTGTGCTTGTTACCTTTGAAATAAAGCATTCTCATGAGATTGTGAAAGAGAAGGATCAAGGTCGTGAAACACGACACTCAAACAGTAATGACACAAGAAGGGTGGCCAGGGAACTGTGGGTGCAAACGTGTGTCTTCTGAGTATTTTCCCCAAAGTTCACATTCCTGCTGTGCCTCAAACACAAAAACTGCCTTTGGAAATTGAGGGCAGCTTGTACAAATATAGCACTGGCCAAGAAGTTCATTCCGGTTTTTCTATTATGTCATATGGGAAACCCCAAATGAACTTTTTGGCCAACCCAATAGCATTCTGGACAGGATGGATACCTTTATGAATTCAAGAAATATAAAGTTAGCAGGTTCTATGCAGTCTCATAAAGCTGGCTAAATGTTTTCTCTTCTAGGGGGAAAAAAACAACTGTCAGGGCAGCAATCTCTGGGTTGGGAAGATCCCCTGGAGAAGGGAATAGCAACCCACTCCAGTATTCTTGCCTGGAAAATCCGATGGAGAGCCCCACTGGGCTACAGTCCATGGGGTCAAAAGAGTCGGACACTAATTAACAGCTAAATCACCACCAAGGGCAGGAAAGTGCTTCCCATGTGCAGGACGATGTTGAAATTGCTTACCAAGATTGTAAACTTGAACAACAGTAAAGAATGGATTGGTAATTTTGGGGGGTGGGATTTGGACTCGGGTACCATTCACCTAAATCCCACTGCTTCTTCACGCCGTTTGTGTCTCCCACCTGAAGACATGGCTGCCAGGTGGGGTTGGACGACACCAGGCTCAGCAGGAGAAGCTTTTGGGAGTTAGCTGGGCTGTCACATGCATGAATTTCCTGAGCTGTTGTCTCTACCAATGACGGCTATAGAGAATGTGCTCCTGTCTTCCAGCTTTTCTCTGATTCTCATGCTAGCAAGTTGGAATGATCCCGTCTGAGACACTGGCCTGAGAGCAACAGTGGCCTCAGGGGTTAACGTCTTCATAATCTTTGATCACCTTTGGGGCTGCTCTCTGAAGGAGAGGCATTGTGAGACTTTAGTAGAACCTGCTTCTTGTTTACGAGACATCCCCCTGGGGAAGGACCTCTGGGTGAAAGCTTTGCAAGCTACTGAAATGGCAAACGTGACCTGTTTTATGACACTTGCTGTTGCTGCTGCTAAGTCACTTCAGTCGTGTCCGACTCTGTGCGACCCCATAGACGGCAGTCCACCAGGCTCCGCCGTCCCTGGGATTCCCCAGGCAAGAACACTGGAGTGGGTTGCCATTTCCTTCTCCAGTGCATGAAAGTGAAAAGTGAAGTCGGTCAGTCGTGTCCAACCCTCAGTGACCCCATGGGCTGCAGCCTTCCAGGCTCCTCCATCCATGGGATTTTCAGGCAAGAGTACTGGAGTGGGGTGCCATTGCCATCTCCAATGACACTTGCTAGTATTTCTTAAACCCAACTGAATCCCTCATGTGCTTCAGAAATCCTGGTTGGTTTACATGGGTGGTAACCATACATTTTCATGCTTTGGGGACAAGTGAATGTAGTGTTCTCTGAGATGGAGTTCTGTGTGGTGGGCAGTGAGTGAGGAAGTGGCATGGGGCCAGGAAATTGTTGGATTCAAAAAATGTGAACACCCCAGTATAGTGTCCTGTAGCACACTGAGACCGCCCTCTGTGAGAGCAGCATCTGAAGAACATGAAAGATGGCCCTTAAGTGGAGGTCATCCATGAAAAGACCTCCTACTTGAAACAATAAGTCATAAAACACTTAATTGAAAAGCATCATGTGTACCTACTGTGTCTTCAGCCCTCACATACAAATAAGGTGCTTACAGTGTGTGCGTGCTCAGTCGTGTCCAGCTCTTTGCAACTCCATAGACCGCCAGGCTCTTCAGCGCATGGGATTTCCCAGGCAAGAATACTGGAGTAGGTTGCCATTTCCTCCTCCAGGGATCTTCCCAACCCAGGGATTGAACCTGCATCTCTTCCGTCTCTTGCATTGGCAGGTGGATTCTCTGCCACTGCTCCATCTGGGAAGCCCGTCCTTGCAATGGGAGAGGCGCAATACTAGCCATACTAGCAAAACTATGTTTAGTTAAGTGATAAATTGGGTGGTACCAGTTCTAAATTTCAAAGGCATTCATAGCAAAAAAAGAAAAAAAGAAAACGAGACGTTAAGGGATGCTTCATGGAGGAGGTGGTATTTTCTAGGTGGTATTTGCTATGAAAGGCTGATAGGAACTGGCTTTGGCTGGAGTCAGCACAGGAGCCACGGTGTGGATGGAGTGACCCACGTGGTGTGATTCTCAGTGAGGCACGTGGCCAGAACAGAGGGCGTGGGGAAGAGAGGTAAGAGATATAGCTGGCTGGCACAGTCCCCCACACATCGTGGGGGTCTCTGAGATTCAAGCAAAGGATGGAGAATCAATGCATCAGAGAATAGGGTCCAACTGAAGGTTTCTGAGTTGAAAGCTGTCATTTCAATGTGGTATTTGTGGTATTTAAGATTAGCTTGTATGTTTCTTTCAGGGAGAAAAAAATGAAGCATCCAGCCAATTTGCCAGTGAAATGATGTTTTTGTAGCTTCAATGGCTTATTTTCATAAAGTGTAAGTCTTTTCTTTATTGCAAGAAAAATGCATGTTCATAATGGAAAACTAAAGACAAAGAGAGAAATTTTAAAGCATTCAAAGCTCCATTAACCTTGGAATAAAAACTGCAAATCGCTTGGTCTGTGTTGTTTCAGACCCCTTTTTAATGACAGTTGGAGTCTGCTAGCTTTCCACTGAAATCCCTGCTGAAGTGATAAGAGCTGCAGCTGGGATGTGGCTGCCCACCTCGGACTCAATGACTCAGTTTCCCCTGCAACAGGGTGTTGCCCCGGGAGGAAAGTCTCCCTAATAGGGTGGGAGTGGAAGTGATGTGTGCAGCCTGCTTCAGAGATCATCTCTGGACCTGCACCCCAGCTGGAAAGGCAACAGCTTTGAAAGTCATGTGTTCAACAGAAACATCACAGGCCTGAATCCCTGTGAGTCCTAGTGGAGGAGAGATGCCTTCTGATCTGGTTCAGCCAACCTGGGCCATCATAGGTGCAAGAGATAAACCTCTGTCTTGATTGAGTTATCACATTTTTGGTCCCTTTGTTATAGCAGCTAACATTACCCTACACATATGTTTATGCATCTGCATAAATGTTTCTTTTCACAGAAATAGAATTGAACCATACTTTATATTGTCACTTAACAATACCTTGCTTCCATAGATACCTTTCTACATTTTTTTCAACCTTATTTTTAAAAATTTCAAATCTATGGAGAAGTTGAAAGAATAATAGAAATAACATCCATTACCTTTCACCTTGCCAATTTGCTTTCTCTCTTTCTCTCTCTCTATATATAATTAATATATATATTCTTTTTCTAAACAATTTAAAAGTGACTGAACTTCATGATACTCTTATCCCTAAATACTTCAACATGCATCTCCTATCAAAATCGCCATTCTCCTACAAAGTCACAATACTATTATCCTACCCAAGAGAATTTAATAGTTTCATAACATCACCTAATATGTAAAGCATATTCAAACCAAACTGTCACCAAAATGTTTGTTTCGATCTACCATCCAATGAAGATACACCAATTGCACACACTTATGTCTCTTTAGTTCTCAGCCCTTTTTGCCTTTTCATGATTTTTACTGTTTGAGAAGTCTCAGCCTCATAGAAGTTTGTGTGCTTTGGATTTGTAAGCTTTCTCATAATAACATTCGGGTTAATCATTTTGGGTAAGAATATTCCATAGGTGGTGGTATCCATCTTTATAATATCACCTCAGCACTAAACAATGCTATTTGGTCTCTAGGGTAAGGAGATGACTGCTAGATTTCTCCAATATAAAAGTGCATTTTTCTCTTTTGTAATTAGTAGGTGGCAAGAATACACAGAAGAACTGTACAAAAAAGATCTTCACGACCAAGATAATCACTATGGCGTGATCACTGACCTAGAGCCAGACATCTTGGAATGTGAAGTCAAGTGGGCCTTAGAGAGCATCACTACGAACAAAGCTAGTGGAGGTGATGGAATTCCAGTTGAGCTGTTTCAAATCCTGAAAGATGATGCTGTGAAAGTGCTGCATTCAGTATGCCAACAAATTTGGAAAACTCAGCAGTGGCCACAGGACTGGAAAAGGTCAGTCTTCGTTCCAATCCCAAAGAAAGGCAATGCCAAAGAATGCTCAAACTACTGCACAATTGCATTCATCACACATGCTAGTAAAGTCATGCTCAAAATTCTCCAAGCCAGGCTTCAGCAATATGTGAACCGTGAACTTCAGATGCTCAAGCAGGTTTTAGAAAAGGCAGAGGCACCAGAGATCAAATTGCCAACATCTGCTGGATCATGGAGAAAGCAAGAGAGTTTCAGAAAAACATCTATTTCTGCTTCATTGACTATGCCAAAGCCTTTGACTGTGTGGATCACAATAAACTGTGGAACATTCTTAAAAAGATGGGAATACCAGACCACCTGACCTGCCTCTTGAGAAACCTGTATGCAGGTCAGGAAGCAACAGTTAGAACTGGACATGGAACAACAGACTGGTTCCAAATAGGAAAAGGAGTACGTCAAGGTTGTATATTGTCACCCTGCTTATTTAACTTATATGCAGAGTACATCATGAGGAACGCTGGGCTGGAAGAAGCACAAGCTGGAATCAAGATTGCCTGGAGAAACATCAATAAGCTCAGATATGCAGATGACACCACCCTTATGGCAGAAAGTGAAGAGGAACTCAAAAGCCTCTTGATGAAAGTGAAAGAGGGGAGTGAAAAGGTTGGCTTGAAGCTCAACATTCAGAAAACAAAGATCATGGCTTCTGGTCCCATCACTTCATGGGAAATAGATGGGGAAACAGTTTAAACAGTGTCAGACTTTATTTTTTGGGGCTCCAAAATCACTGCAGATGCTGATTGCAGTCAGGAAATTAAAAGATGCTTACTCCTTGGAAGGAAAGTTATAATCAGAAAGTTATAATATTAAAAATCAGAGACATTACTTTGCCAACAAAGGTCCGTCTAGTCAAGGCAATGGTTTTTCCAGTGGTCATGTATGGATGTGAGAGTTGGACTGTGAAGAAAGCTGATTGCCGAAGAATTGATGCTTTGGAACTGTGGTGTTGGAGAAGGCTCTTGAGAGTCCCTTGGACTGCAAGGAGATCCAACCAGTCCATTCTAAAGGAGATCAATCCTGGGTGTTCTTTGGAAGGACTGATGCTAAAGCTGAAACTGCAATACTTTGGCCACCTCATGCGACGAGTTGACTCACTGGAAAAGACTCTGATGCTGGGAAAGGTTGGGGGCGGGAGGAGAAGGGGACGACCGAGAATGAGATGGCTGGATGGCATCGCCGACTCTGTGGACATGAGTTTGAGTGAACTCCGGAATTTGGTGATGGACAGGGAGGCCTGGCGTGCTGTGATTCATGGGGTCGCGGAGAGTCGGACACGACTGAGTGACTGAACTGAACTGAATACAAATGTTACTCTAACAAACCCACTAAGTAAAGTTTATTCTTTTTAACAGTTCTCTTTGTCTTTACAATATATTCACATTGTATGGCTCTGTCATAATTATTTCTGTTGGTCATTTAGGTTGCTTCCAACTTTATCTATGGTAAATGATGCTACAATGAATATTCTTATGTATTTATGCACATCGTCAGTTATTTCTTTATTCCTGAAGTGGGAATTTATACTGTTAGATTAACAGTATCACAAAGATTTACAAATTTTTGTTCCCAAATTGTCCTCCAGAAATGCTGTATTAATTTACATTTCCAGATGTACATGCCAGATTCTACAAATATTCTCCAACAACATATTAATTTTTAGAAAGAATCTTTGTCATCTTGGGAAAATACTGTAATTTGTAACTTGTATGTAATTTTAATTATTAAATAGGTTCATTTATTTAGCTCGTCTGTTTAGACTCTATATTCCCCTATTTCTAAAAAGGGTCTGAAATAACTTAAAAGCTTAACTGAAAAGAGTAAAAAAAAAATGGGAAAAGGCAAAACTAATTTATGGTGAAAACACACAGAATAGTGGTTGCCTCTGAGATGGACGGGGCAGGAATTGACTGGGAAGGGGCATGGGATAATGGAAACTCAGTGGGGGTTCAGGTTATATAGTTACAAGCATTTATCAAAACTCATGAAATACTACTCTTAAAATTTGTATAAGTCACTGCAGGTAACTTTTACCTCTAAAATTTAAAAAATGGGAAAAAATAGAATAAATCAAATCACAAAAACTGTAAGCAAATATTCAACTTTAGCTAATGATGTATGTGTGTTAGTTGCTCAGTTGTGTCTGACTCTTTGTGACCCCATGGACTGTAGCCCACCAGTCTCCTCTATCCATGGAACTTTCCAGGCAAGAATACTGGAGTGGTTGCCATTCCCTTCTCCAGAATGATGTATTGGGTTGGCCAAAAAGTTCGTTTGGGTTTTTCCATAACATCTTATGCTGAAGTTTTTTTCAGGGGGAATTAGGTAGAGTACTGATGTTTGCAACTTACTTTGAAATGCACCAAAATACAGGATGGCTCAATGGATGGATAAGGGGCTAGATACGTGATAAAGCAAGTACAGCAAAGTGTCAACACTGTAGTATCTAGGTGGTGGGGATGTGGCTATTCACAGTACAGTTCTGTCAGCTTTTCCGCATGTTTAGAAGCTCTTGGTAGAATGCTGGAGGGAAACGGAGCAGCACTATAGATGTAGAAGTACAGGTGTTTTCAGGGCTGCTGGGATAAATGAGGTGCTTTTGGGGAATGCTGCTGGTCTTCTATTGTATGGTTCATCATAGACATTCATTTCTTCAGATTAAAAGATCTTGGCCAGGACTTCTTTGGTGGTCCGGTGGTTAAGAATCCAAGGCAGGGGACACAGGCTCGATCCTTGGTCTGGGAAGATCCCACAGGCCACAGGGCAACTAAGCCCGCACCCTGCAACTACGGAAGCCCATGAGCCACAACTAGAGAACATGTATGCCACAATGAAGGATCCCTCATGACGCTACAAAGATCAGTAAGTTAGACCCGACACAGCCAAATAAATAAATAAATATTAAAAAACAATCTTTCTCTTCATGATATCATCAGGTAACAATGAGAGATCAATGATCAGCTCAGTAAAGTCAATGTAAAGAAATGTCTTATCTTACACTTGGTGCTTTAGGATGAGCATACAGTTACACTAGCAGGGACCCTCCAATGGAAAAGGCAACATAGCTACTTATGTTGGGAATATGAGAATAAGGAGTCAAAGACTGCCCTTACAGAGCTGACAGGGACTTCCCTGGTGGTCCAGTGGTTATGACTCTACATTTCTATGGCGGGGGCATGAATTCGATCCCTGGTTAGTGAACTAAGATCTCACATGCTGTGTGGTGCAGCCAGGAGTTAAAAAAAGAATGAAGGGCCAGGCTGGGAACTTTAGCACTGGGCCTGTTGTGGGCAGCCAGAGTGAAGTGGGTTATATTGTGACTAGGAAGTGCATCTTATTTTATGCATTTGAAACTATTATTGTGAGAAGAAGATGCAAAGAAGTCATCGTTATTGCCTAAGAAGCCTGTGACACAAAACCAGGATTAACTCCCAGGTGTCGAGTGAGAAGAGAAGCAAGCCTGGAGGAATCCCAGAACTGGAGAAGGGAGGAGCGGGAGAAGCCAGGAGAGAATCGGAGACTGTGGCTTCATAGAAGCTCAGGGACACAGCATTTCAAGGAGTATGGAGTGGCCAGGTGACTCAGAGCTGCCGAGAGGTCGAGCACAGTGAGGACCACAGGGGAACTTCTGCACCACAGACGCGGAAGGCATCTGACCAAGAGCCATTTCTGTGAACGACGTGCATGGCAGCCAGGTTGGAGTGGGTTGTGTTGTGAGTAAGAGGTGGGGAAACGGAGTCAATCAGAGTAAATGATTCTTCTAAGGACCTTGACTGTGAGGGAGAAGAAATAAGCGGAGGGGATGTGGACTCAAGGAAGGTCTGTTCTGTTGTTTTCTTAAAGTTTTAGACAGGAGAACTTAGTGTTAGCTGCTCAGTTGTAGTCTGACTCTTTGTGACCCCCTGGACTGTAACCCTTTGTTCATGGGATTTCCCAGGCAAGGATATTGGAGTGGGTTGCCATTTCCTCCTCCAGAGGATCTTCCTGACCCAGGGATCCAACCCAGGCAGATTCTTTCCCATCTGACCCACCAGGGAAGGCCTGAGAGCTTAGGTCATGATTAAACACAGATGGGAAGGCTCTGGTACAGGGTTGAGAGGTGCAGGAATGGAAGGGACCATGGATGGAGTGAGGAGGGTCCTGAGGGGAGAGCTAGGAGGCGGGCTCCTGAGCAGAGGTGGAGAGGTTGATGCCTGAATGGTGATGAGAGGAGGGTGGTGCAGTTTGCAGTGGCCTGGGGACCGACCCAGAGACATGGATGAGCAGGATTTTGCCAGAGAAGTATGGAAACAAAACAAAGGGCAAGGTAATGTTAAGAGGATCAAACATAGAACACAGTCTGCTTGGGAAGAGAAATTTAGCCCAGAAGGGGCAATAAGAGGACAAAGGGAGAGGAACCAGTGAATCAGAGGTTCCCCATGGGAAGAAGTGTCACAGTAGAAGCGGTCGAGCAGAAAAGCAGGAAGGCTGGTGGTGATCAGTAATTTTTAGAGATGGAGAACTTTTATCTGATGATGCCGACTAGGATGTGGCGTTGGGGAGGGTAGCAGAGAGGAATGGAGGGGGATCTTTAAGATGCTTGGGGAACCGAGAAGGCAGGGTGTGGCTGGATCACCCAGGTAGATGCTGAACTCATCTAGGCCAGGGGTCCCCAACCTCTGGACCACAGACCAGTACCTCCTGTCAGATCAGCGGTGGCATCAGGTTAGAAATAAAGTGCACAATAAATGTAATGCGCTTGAATCATCCCCAAACCATCCCCTGCCCCCTGGTCTGTGGAAAAATGAAACCAGTCCCTGGTGCCAAAAAGGTTGGGAACTGCTGATCCACGCTTGTGACCAGAGTTCAGGAGATGGGGTAGACAGGAAGGGAGCCACGGCCGGTCCTCACTGAAGAGGGGAGGGTGGCCAGGAGACAACGAGGATGACGGCAGGAGGGAATGGTGGAATAAAGCAGCACAAGCCCCAGTGGACAGCGTGTCCAACAGAGCCAGGGGAGCGGTGGTCTGAGAGCAGCATCAGGGAGAAAGAAGGGTGCCCTCCTCCGTCCTGATCCTGAGGAAGGGCTGTGGGGGGGATGTGAACAACACCACCCCCTCCCCCAGGGGGTGCTCTAATGCACATTTCCTGTGCTGTGGGGAGACTGGCCAGCTTACCTGCTCCCCATTCCGCCTGTAACCTCTGCCCTACCTTGGCTCCCCACCCCCCATCCCAGCTCGCCAGTACCTGCCCGTGTCTTAATAGCCAACTGAAAATCAGCATCTCCGGGAAGGTTTCCCAGGTTTCCCTTGCCTTCTTATCGCAGTCATCAGATACTATCTTGACCTGCAGGCATTCGTGTGATGTCTTATTTTACCAACACTATGAACTAGCCGAGGGCGGGAGCGAGGCACAGTTTATTCATCACTATCACCCCATACCACCCAACACAGTGTCTTGGACACCAGTGATTTATAATTCTGTAAAAAGAAAGCACTGTAACAGTTAAACAAAAGGAGGTTTTAGGATGAAATGCTGTAATTACAAATTATACTTAATGCAAGTATGCCTCCGAATAATCACATCTCGTAACTGAAAAATTTTTAAATTTTGATATCTGAATTTTAATAGGTTTTTAACAAGTTTTTTGTTTTAAAAAGCAGTTGGAATCTTTTTTTTTTTAAGTAGGGGATTTTAATAAGAGGTTGCAAATGGAAACACACAGCACTACATAAAATGTGAAAAGAGCCACTTTATTATAATCTTCGCTCATGCAATTTCTGAGCTGCTCAGTCCAATTAACACGGGGAACTCTAGGGGTCAGAGGTCAGCAAGGCTCAGCAATGTGGATTTCACTGAGCGGGGATAACCAGTTGGTGTTTGTCTGACCTGGCCATGTGGTAGAGTCGTCCTGTGGAAGGATTGACTCTAGGCTATCCTGCTTATCTGTTGAAAAGGCAGGACGATGCTCTAGAAGCAGCTGCAATTTAAACTGACAGTTGCCCCATTTTCCTGCCATGCCCTATTTTAAGATCACCTAGTGGAGCTCAGGCAAGGCACAGAAACAAAGAAGAAATGAGGCCCTGCTGGTTTTGCCCGGATGCAGTTATTCATCTGCACCATTGCTGCTTTGAAAGGTCTGTGGGCCCTGGGTGTGTCCACAGAGGGGCCTGCACTCCAGGTCTTCCAATTATTCTGTAATCTGATCACAACCTTTGCATGAAATGTTCCCTTGGTAGCTCTAATTTTCTTGAAGAGATCTCTAGTCTTTCCCATTCTGTTGTTTACCTCTATTTCTTTGCATTGATCACTGAGGAAGGCTTTCTCTATCTCTCCTTGCTATTCTTTGGAACTAGGTGGCAAGAATACACAGAAGAACTATATAAAAAAGATTTTCATGATCCAGATAACCATGATGGTGTGATCACTCACCTAGAGCCAGACACCCTGGAGTGCGAAGTCAAGTGGGCTTTAGGAAGCATCACTATGAACAAAGCTAGTGGAGGTGATAGAATTCCAATTGAGCTTTTTCAAATCCTAAAAGATGATGCTGTGAAAGTGCTGCATTCAATATGCCAGCAAATTTGGAAAACTCAGCCACAGGACTGGGAAAGTTCAATTTTCATTCAAATCCCAAAGAAAGGCAATGCCAAAGAATGTTCAAACTACTGCACAATTACACTCATCTCACACACTAGCAAAGTAAGGCTCAAAATTCTCCAAGCCAGGCTTCAACAGTGTGTGAACTGTGAACTTCCAGATGTTTAAGCTGGATTTAGAAAAGGCAAGGAACTGGAAATCAAATTGCCAACATCTATTGGATCATCAAAAAAGCAAGAGAGTTCCAAAAAATGTCTATTTCTGCTTTATTGACTATGCCAAAGCCTTTGACTATGTGGATCACAATAAACTGTGGAAAATTCTTAGAGACGGGAATAGCAGACCTGCCTCTTGAGAAACCTGTATGCAGGTCAAGAAGCAACAGTTAGAACTGGACATGGAACAACTGACTGGTTCCAAATCGGGAAAGCAGAATATCAAGGCTGTATATTGTCACCCTGCTTATTTAGCTTATATGCAGAGTACATCATGCGAAGTGCCAGGCTGAATGAAGCACAAGCTGGAATCAAGATGGTCGGGAGAAATATCAGTAACCTCAGATGTGCAGATGACACCACCGTTATGGCAGAAAGCGAAGAAGAACTAAAGAATCTCTTGATGAAAGTGAAAGAGGAGAGTGAAAAAGTTGGCTTAAAACTCATCATTCAGAAAATGAAGATCATGGCATCCAGTCCCATCACTTCATGGCAAATAGATGGGGAAACAATGGAAACAGTGATGGACTTTATTTTTTGGGCTCCGAAATCACTGCAGATGGTGACTGCAGCCATGAAATTAAGAGATGCTTGCTCTTTGGGAGAAAAGTTATGACCAACCTAGAAACTTATTAAAAAGCAGAGACATTACTTTGTCAACAAAGGTCCGTCTAGTCAAGGCTATGGTTTTTCCAGTGGTCATGTATGGATGTGAGAGTTAGACTATGAAGAAAGCTGAGAGCCGAAGAATTGATGCTTTTGAGTTGTGGTGTTGGAGAAGACTTGAGAGTCCCTTGGACTGCAAGGAGATCCAACCAATCCATCCTAAAGGAAATCAGTCCTGAATATTTATTGGAAGGACTGATGCTAAAGCTGAAACTCCAATACCTTGGCTACCTGATGAGAAAAACTGACTCATTGGAAAAGACCCTGATGCTGGGAAAGATTGAGGGCAGGAGGAGAAAGGGACGACAGAGGATGAGATGGTTGGATGGCATCACTGACTCGATGGACATGAGTTTGAGTAAGCTTCGGGAGTTAGTGATGGACAGGGAAGCCTGGCATGCTACAGTCTATTGGGTTGCAAAGAGTCAGAGACGACTGAGTGATTGAACTGAACTGAACTGATCACAAAGAAAACCTCTGGCTCAGCCTGGTGAGCTACCTGGTGGAACGTTCAATCACACCAAGATGACCTCTTATAAAATACAAGTGAGTCCTGGGTCAACTTTGGGCTGTTCAGAGTTTCCTCTGTCCATGGAGAACTGCTTATGTCTTCTGTGTATTTGTGTGTGTGTGTGTGTGTGTGAGTAGGAAAGAAAGATGCTTTCATCTGAAAAGCCAGCAGTCTGAGGCAATGATGGACTCATGTCCAGAGGTCAACTCCAAAGATTCTGCTCAGTCGTGAGTTGGTTTTTTTTTTAACTTTTTAATCTTGTATTGGAATATAGCCGATTAACAGCGTTATGATAGTTTCAGATCCACAGCAAAGGGACTCAGCCATACATATACTAGTATCCATTCTCCCCCAAGGGGCTTCCCAGGTGGCTCAGCAGTAAAGAATCTGCCTGCCAGTGTGGGAGATTTGGGTTTCATCCCTGGATTGGGAAGACCCCCTAGAGAAGGGCACTCTAGTACTCTTGCCTGGATAAGCCCATGGACAGAGGAGCCTGGTGGGCTACAGTCCTTGGGGTCACAAAGAGTCAGACACGACTGAGCACACAGAGCAGCAGCAGCACACTCTCCCCCAAGCCTCCCTCCCATCCTGGCTGCCCCATAACACCAAGAAGACTTCCCTGTTCTGTGCAGTAGGAGAGAGCTTCTCATGTCTCCGTGTTCTTGCCCACCTGGGATAAAAGGAACCCACCAAGAGCTTTAAAGCTGCCACCTGTCCCTTGGCGGAGTGGTGAGCCAGGAAAAGAACGCTCTCTGTAGCTGGTTAGTCTGGTCATCAGCAGTGAGGTTGTTTCCAGATGGCTGATGGCAGTTTCTATCTTCAGAGCCATACTGGCCCTTGTTCACTGCCTGTCTCACCAAACCACCCTCCTCTGGATGATTTCAAGCCAGGATGGGGAGTGCTCACCACCTTGGTAACAGTACCCGCTTTCTTCTCTTGTTCAGGGGAGGAGTCCTGCTCCGGCTGTTATGGCTGCATCACTATGATTTCAACATGAGCATATTCCTAAAATGGTCCTGTGACTGTCAGTCTTCAAGCATTCATGGAGTGCTTAGCATGTGGTAGGCACTGGAAATGGAGTAACCACTCGGGCCTGCTCCTGAGTGACCCCCAGCCTAAGGAGGGGACAGACACGTGTCCTAAGGTGGGCTTGAGCTTGGAGCGTGGTATGGGGACACAGTGAAGGAATGAAAACAAAACCACTGGACCCCCCAGTAGCTGCTCGGAAGCTCTTCCCAAAGGAGGTGCCTGCAGAGTTGAGGGTCAGGCCACCAATGGCCTTGAGGGCCATCAAACACTTTGCTAAGGTGTTTGAACTTGATCCCAAGACAGTGGGGAACCACTAGAGAACTTTTTAAAAATATATTTATTTATTTGGCTGCACCAGGTCTTAGTAGTGGCACAGGGACCTTTAGTTGTGGAATGTAGGACCTAGTTCCCTGACCAGGGATGGAACCTGGGCCCCTGAATTGGGAGCTCAGAGTCGTAGCCACTGGACCACCAGGGAAGTCCCTACTAAAGAACTTTTAATAGTGGAGCGATACAATCTAATTTGCTTTTAGAAGGATCATTCTTACTGGCCTAGGACACTGGCCAGAAGGGTTGAGGTGAAGGTGAAATGACCAGGAAAATGGCTCCTACAATAATCCAGGCAAAAAGAAAAAAAGAAGACAGAGCTGTGTAAAGGGAGGCGCTGGTGGACAGATCTCAAGACAGAGGGAGGTAAGACAGTCCAGCTCTGGTGTCCGACAGCTGTCAAATGTAAGAAGGAGAGGGAGGAGGAGTCTGAGGATCTCCAGAATTCTGGGCAGAAAGAAGTTCAGGCAAAACAAACTCAAGTGAAGATTCTCACAGGTGTGCGCCCGGCAAACTGTGGGCTGCACATTCCATCTCCCTGACGTCCATGTCGGGTTCGAGATGCGGGGCGGAGGTTTGTTGTCACTCAGGGGCACCTTGAGGGCGCAGAATCTGTGCTAGAGTCAAGGGGGCGGCGGAGACAACACCTGGCCAGGTGTTAGGGATGACTCACAGCCTCCCAGCGTGAGGGGGGTTGTGTGTGTGTGTGTTTGTCCCGCCTCAGCCACACATAGCCCCCAGGGCCAGAAGGATGGGAGGCCCAGCCCATGGGGAGTCTGGCAACACACAAGTAGAAGTTAGAGAAAATCAAAAGAATGAGTCACAGAACACATATGCCATGTGCTAAGCTGGCTGCTTCCGTGACACCACCAAGGGTGTTGGTAGGTTGACACTGACAGATTAATGGGAGAACAAACAACTCCCTGAGAGTCGTTTGAAAGAGGAGAGGCTCAAGGTTTTCACAGGCAGGAGAGGCTGAAGAGAAAGGTAGTGAAAGGAGGCATGCAAATATACCCAGGTCGCAGGAAAACCCAAATGCAAAGCAAGCCAGCCGACCCATCATCAGAGAGCAAACGTTTGCAAGGAGCTGTCATGGGCAAAGCACTGTAGTTTGGATTATGCAGGGCCGATATCTGGGAAACAAAACCCCTTCCTGGCCCATGAGATCTTGTCTTGTCTTTTGGACTTGACTGTAATCTGGAGCACTTTCCTAGTGGTTCAGTGGTAAAGAAGCCGCCTGCAATGCAGGAGACGCAGGTTCGAACCTTGTATTAGGAAGATCCCCTGGAGAAGGAAACGGGAACCCACTCCAGTGTTTTTGCCTGGAAATCCCACAGACAGAGGAGCCGGGTAGGCTATAGTCCATGGGGTCAGACACAATTTAGCAACTAAACAACAACATAATCTGGAGCAGTGCTGTTCCATAGGATTTCTGCAACGATGTTAATATCCTATATGGCAGCCCTGGACCACAAGTGGCTACTGAGCCTGGAACTGCATTTACAATTTTATTTTAATTAATTTATACAGTCTCACGTGGTTTATGTCCACTGTATTAAACAGCACAGTTTTATGTTTTTCCTGCCTTCATGTATGAACACACATTCTGACTTTTTAAGCCACTGCAGATTACTCAGAGGCTTTACTTTTCGTTTCAACCTCTCAAGTTTGTGTGGATGATCATGAACAAAACAATGAAAAATGTTTGTGTTGGGGAGCCGCCTCCACACTTGAGTTTACCTTGCCTTCTGGAAGGTTCAGGTGATCTTGCGGAGGTAAACATCCCGCTGAGCCAGGCCTGGGGCAGAGCCAGCTGCTGCTGGTGCCAGGTTCACTGCCTCCTTCCAATGTCACGTTGGGTCCTTGTGACGTGGGATCTAGACATCGAGCTGCTCAGTTGCTGATGGTGGGAGGACGATAATCCTATTCCTGTTAGCAAAGAGTGCTCTTGAAAAACTGAGGGCTGGTCACCTTCTTTGCCGAAACTGTAAATACTGAATTGTGTGCCTCCTCAATCCTTGACATCTGTGCTTTTGGAAATTCCCATCTGGTATGGATGCAGGGTCTTGGAAGACGAGAAGGGTCCATGATGACTTTCTTCATTGAAGGTTCCTGTCCCCCAATAAGTTTCACCATTTTCTGTGGGGAAGTTGGGGCTCCTGACCCTTCTCTGTGAAGTCTTGAGAGGGCAAAATATCCTGGTGTCCCTGTCATCACAGCAGGCTCCTTTGGGCCATCAGTGTCCCGGGGACACTGTTTCCTGTTTATACTGAGAGACTGCTTTGCTTTTTATATTCTTTTTTTTTTTTTTTTGATGTGAATCATTTTAAAAGTCTTTATTGAATTTGTTACAATATTGTTTCTGTTTTACGGCTTGGCTTTTTGGTGGCAAGAAATGTGGAATCTTAGCTCCGCTCCCAGGGACTGAACCTACACCCCATGCATTGGAAACACAGTCTTAACCACTGGACCACCACAGAAGTCCCTGCTTTGCCTTTTAATCTACTAAATCATCCAAGGTCCCTTTGGTTCTGCGGAGCTGCTGTTTATTTCCCCGTTAAATTCTAATTTGATTAAACAGCTCAGAAGGTTGTAGGTAACTTTGCAAAGGGTCTAAAATTAAGTTGTTACATTAGGTTGGCTTTTAGACATGTGGCCTGGGACCAGGCTGAGGGGAAAGAAGGCACTCTAGAAGCCTTAGGAGCTGCTCCTCCATAGACAAGTGTTGGAGCATCGTTTGCAGAAATAGCTGGACACCAAGGCAATTTATAATGAATCTAATGTTCGTATGACACTTGAGAGGCTCCCTCATTCCTACAGTGATCCCATGAGATAATAGTATAATAATAAGAATCTCCTTGATGGGAAATTGAAGTACTTAGAAGTAAAGTGCTTTGTCTGAATTTGCGCTGTAACGAGGGGCAGAGCTGGCCCTCGATGGTAAGTGTTCTTTGTACTGTGTCACGTCACTAACTTAAATGTATTTAGGAGGAGCCACTTTATTTATTTTTTTTTTTGGCAATTTTTAAAAATTGAAGTGTAATTGATTTACAATGTTGCATTAATTTCGGCTGCACAGCAAAGCGATTCAGTTATACACATACAGACATTCTCTTTTATATTCTTTTCCGTTATGGTTTATCACAGTATATTGAATATAGTTTGCTGTTTTATACAGCAGGACCTTGTTGTTTATCCATTCTATTTATAATGGCTTACATCTGCTAATCCCAACCTTCCACTCCATCCCTCCCCCAAACCTCTTCCCATTGGCAACCACAAGTCTGTTCTTTATGTACGTGAGTCTGTTTCTGTTTCATAGGTAAATTCATTTGTGTCATATTTTAGGTTCCACATGTAAACGATATCATATGGCATTTGTCTTTCTCTTTCTGACAATTTATTTAGTATGATAGTCTCTAATTGTACCCATGTTGCTGCAAATGGCATTATTTTATTCTCTTAATGGCTGAGTAGTATTCCATCGTATATCTGTACCACATCATTTTTATCCATTCATTTGTCGATGGATATGTAGGTTATTTCCATAGCGTGGCTATTGTGAATAGTGCTGCTATGAGCATAGGCGTGCATGTGTATTTTTGAATTACAATTTTGTCTGGATAAATGCCCAGGACTGGGACTGCTGGATCATATGGTTATTCTATTTTTAGTTTTCTTGGGAACCTAAATACTGTTTTCCGTAGTGGCTACACCAACTTCCATTCCCACCAACAGTGTAGAAGGTTTCCCTTTTCCAGAAGGTGCTGCTTTAAAGACCACCTCAGCACAGGCTTGGCGATGATTGCTTTATCTTGGATTTAGATTGAACACCTTCTCTGCATAACCAGTGGTTAAAGCCTCAGGAGTAAGGAGGTTGGGCCATAAGGGAAGGGCTACCACGTTAGCTGTGTATTTGGGGATCTGCCCACACCCCAGGCAGGTGCTTGGAAATGATTTCTTGATACTGGAGTTATTACTTAATGGCAAATACCTCACTTATTCCAGAAGCATCAGCATTGTGATGGCCTGAGCTGGGTTAAGGAATGATCGAGTAATGGAAATTGTAATACAAGTGTCAAAATGAGGTGGTGGCATGCCTTACCTCATGATTGTACAGTTGGAAAAATTTCCATGGATTAAGCCATCCACTCTCACACAACCCACTGAATCGGGGAATGAACTTACCTTCTCCAATCAGAGGTGGAACCTCCCCTCAAGTTTTCAGCCATAGCCACCGACACAAAGATATTACTCAGGGGAGTGTTTTCCTAAGGAAGAGGCTTGGATTGGGCTTCGCTATTTCATTGGACTATGTCTTTCTCCTGGCCCTTTCTTTGCTTTTCTTCTCTTTTAAAAATATTTGTTACACTCTTTTTCTTTTTAAAATCTATTTGTTATATTCTTTAAAAATTATTTATTTCTTTATTTATGGCTGTGCTGGGTCTTCGTTGCTCCTCGGGCTTTTCTCCAGTTGCAGCAAGTGGGGGCCACTCTTCGTTGCAGTGTACGGGCTTCTCGTTGTGGTGGCTTCTCTTCTTGCAGATAACAGGCTCTAGGCATGTGTACTACTAGCTGCCGCTCCGGGGGCTCTAGAGCTCAGGCTCAATAGCTGTGGTGCATGGGCTTAGTTGCTTTGCAGCATGTGGAATCTTCCCGGATGAGGGATTGAACCGCATCTCCTGCATTGGCAGGCAGATTCTTTACCACTGAGCCATCAGGGAAGCCAGCTTCATCTGTATTTACAGCCGCTCCCCCTGGGCTTGCATGACCTCCTGAGCTCCGCCTCCTGTCAGATCAGCAGTGACATTAGACTCTCATGGGAGTGTGAACCCTACAGTGAAATGCACATGCGGGTGCATACATAGGTTGTGTGGAGAAGGAAATGGCAACCCACTCCAGTATTCTTGCCTGGAGAATCCCAGGGACAGAGCAGCCTGGTGGACTGCTGTCCATAGGGACGCACAGAGTTGGACATGATGGAAGCGACTTAGCATACATGCATGCATTGGAGAGGGAAATGGCAACCCACTCCAGTATTCTTGCCTGGAGAATCCCAGGGACAGAGGAGCCTGGTGGGCTGCTGTCCATAGGGTCGCACAGAGTTGGACACGACTGAAGCAACTTAGCAGCAGCAGCAGGAGGTTGTAAGCTCCTGATCAGAATCTAATGCCTGATGGTCTGAGGTGGAGCTGAGGTGGTGATGCTAGCTAGTGCTGGGGAAAGGCTGCAAATACAGATTATTATTAGCAGAGAGGTTTGACTGCACAGAGGCCATAGTAAATCCCACTGATTCTGCATTATGGTGAGTTGTATAATTATTTCATTATACATCATAATGTAATAATAATAGAAATAAAGTACATAATAAATGTAATATGCTTGACTCATCCCCCCGAACCATTCCTTTCTCCCGAGTCCTTGGAAAAATTGTCTTCCACAAAACTGGTCCCTGGTGCCAAAAAGGTTGGGGACTGCTAACGGAAGGGTTCTCTGGCTTCACGTGTACCAGGCAGAAGTCAAAAGATGGAGTGAGGAGTGATCAGCATTAAAAGCACACAAGCCAGATGGCTGTTGAGAAGGATGCCTTGAGTTACATCTCCCCTCACCTTGCCCTGCCTGCACTCTTGTATCCAGAGGCAAACCCCTCCAGGATCCCCGAAGGAATGGCTGTAATACAGGGAGTGAAGCAGAGGTGAAATTCACTGTGGAAAACTCGAATTTTGTCACTCTTTTTTTTTAACCTTGTACATCAACCCTTTAATTTTCCTTTAACTAAATACTACTTTGTAGGATAAAATGTTCCCACATTTATTGCCAATCCAATGTGTTGTGATTACTGACTTAGAGAATCTATTTTGGTACTTAAGTCCTTATGTGTGTGCGTGCTCAGTCGTGTCCAACTCTTTGTGACCCCACGGACTGTAGTCTGCCAGGCTCCTCTGTCTGTGGAATTCTCCAGGCAAGAAATACTGGCATGGGTTGCTATTTCCTTCTTCACATAAGTCCTTAGGTTATTAATAAACAGGGTTATGACTGCCCTCATTATTTATAATATGGATAAATTCAATAAAAATGGATATAATTTTATAGGTTTGTAAGAAATATTAATTGGGTTAACCACTATTATTTTTCTGCTCTTAAAAAAATACTTTTTATTTTGTATTGGGGTATAGCCAATTAACAAACAATGTGATAGTTTCAGATGAACAGCGAAGGGACCGTTATACACATTGTTATACATATACATGTATCCATTCCCTTCCAAGTTCAGTTTAATTCAGTTGCTCACTCATGTCCAAATCTTTGCGACCCCATGAACTGCAGCATGCCAGACTTCCCTGTCCATCACCAACTCCCGGAGTCCACCCGAACCCATGTCCATCGAGTCAGTGATGCCATCCAATCCTCTTATCCTCTGTCATCCCCTTCTCCTCCTGCCTTCAATCTTTCCCAGCATTAGGGTCTTTTCAAATGAGTCAGCTCTTCACATCAGGTGGCCAAAGTATTGGAGTTTCAGCTTCAGCATCAGTCCTTCCAATGAACACCCAGGACTGATCTCCTTTAGGATGGACTGCTTGAATCTCCTCGCAGTCCAAGGGACTCTCAAGAGTCTTCTCCAACACCACAGTTCAAAAGCATCAATTCTTCGGTGCTCAGCTTTCTTTATGGTTCAACTCTCACAACCATATATGACTACTAGAAAAACCACAGCTTTGACTAGACGGACCTTTGTTGGTAAAGTAATGTCTCTGCTTTTTAATATGCCGTCTAGGTTGGTCATAACTTTCCTTCTAAGGAGTAAGCGTCTTTTAATTTCATGGCTGCAATCACCATCTGGAGTGATTTTGGAGCCCAGAAAAATAAAGTCAGCCACTTGTTTCCCCATCTATTTCCCATGAAGTGATGGGACTGGATGCCATGATCTTAGTTTTCTGAATGTTGAGCGTTAAGCCAACTTTTTCACTCTCCTCTTTTACTTTTATCACTTTAGTTCTTCTTCACTTTCTGCCATAAGGGTGATGTCATCTGCATATCTGAGGTTATTGATATTTCTCCTGGCAATCTTGATTCCAGCTTGTGCTTCCTTCAGCCTAGCGTTCCTCATGATGTACTCTGCATATAAGTTAAATAAGTAGGGTGACAATATACAGCTTTGACATACTCCTTTTCCTATTTGGAACCAGTCTGTTGTTCCACGTTCATTTCTAAACTCCCCTCCTATTCAGGCTGCCACACAATGTTGAGCAGAATTCCATGTGCTTTACAGTAGGTCCTTGCTGATTATCCATTTTAAATGTAGCAGTGTTTTGTCACTCTTCCTGATAGAGAAGGTACAGCCTGGAAGGCACTTGGTACAACAGTGAAAACTGAAAATGTCACGTTGTGTCTGACTCTTGGCAACCCCATGGACTATTGCCCATCAGGCTCCTCTGTCCATGAAATTCTCCAAGCAAGAATACTGCTGCAGTGGGTAGCCATTGCCTTCTCCAGGAGATCCTCCCAACCCAGGGATAGAACCTGGGTCTCCTGGAATGCAGGCAGATTCTTTACTGTCTGAGCCATCAGGGCAGTCCTAGCACTTGTAGAATCAATACCCAAGCCCTTGGGACAGCATCATCTGGAAAAAATTGGGACTATTCAGTCATGTTTTGAGTTCTCTGACATACTGAGGTGCCGTGACACAAAGCCAAAATGAAAATTCCTATCCTTGGGCTTTAGAAATTGCCAGTTTTATGTATTTCACCACATATTTTTGTCTTTATTTCATAATTACTTTTATATGTACAACTGTGTCCTTTTTTAGATGCGGTCTGAGTATTTTGCAATGCTGTCTTAAAGCAGCAGTCCCCAATCTTTTTGGCACCAGGGACCAGTTTCGTGGAAGACAATTTTTCCACAAATCGGGGGTGGGGGGATGGTTTCAGGATGATTCAAGCACATTACATTTATTGTGCACTGATTTCTATTATTATTACATCAACTCCACCTCAGATCATCAGGAACTAGATCCCGGAGGTTGGGAATGCCTGCCTTAAAGAATGAGTAATTTTTACAGCATGAAACTTCAAGTCCTAGAATATCCCAAATGCATGAGTGTTGCCGTGCAAAATGGCCAAGACTCTGCACGTGAGACTTTGCATGAAAATAGAAGAAGAACCCAGCTGCCTATTTGTTTAGTAATTCCAGTCTAGGAAGATTGCTACATGCTACTGTTTGACTGAAATTACGTTACTTTTTTTTTCATCTGTCCTTGATTTTTGTTTCTAAGTGCAAAACTGGGAGAATTTATCTTAATGCTAAAAATGTGTTGTTCTAGCCAAACTAGATTTAAGTTTTGGATTAATCTCACTCCATAAGTTTAATCAGCAGCAGGCATTTTATTTAGTCCTTGACTAATAGGAAAAGATGGGCTTCCCCCGTGGCTCAGTGGAAAAGAATGGGCCTGCCAATGCAGGAGACGTGGGTTTGATCCCAGGTCGGGAAGATCCCCTGGAGTAGGAAATGGCAACCTACACCAGCATTCTTGCCTGGGAAATCCCTTGGACAGAGGAGCCTGGTGGGCTACCGTCCATGGGGTCACGAAAGAGTCAGACACAACTTAACGACTAAACAATAACAACAAACAGGAAAAGATGCAGGCAGCGTGTTCTCAGAGCTGCCAACGTTGTGAGGTAGTTTCCTTCACCTTCAGGCTTTAGGTGGAACGTTTTATTGTGCAATTTTATGTTCCTTAATAGGGAGTATAGGTCTCTCCCAGGGATATATCCATAATCATCAATCACTGATGTTTTTAAGGTGTCCTTTGAACATTAAATAACTGCTATGTGACTGTCCTAGATTAGAGAAGAAATCCCAACAAGAACTTGATTGATATCAGGTATCCAGGATCTATCTCAGGGATCCACACCACTGATAGAAAAGAGAGTCCATCCTCCAGAGTATATTTTAGGCATAAAATATTAAATAAGAATTCATAAAAGGCATATTACTCATCTTAAATCAATTCTCCATACTAACAACCAGTATTGAATGCAGCCTGCGGTATTCAGTGCTTACATAGGATAAGTAAAACCTTACACAGATAAGACCTTAAACATGAAAAATGATCATACAGCTCAGAGGTTCAGAGCCATCCTCTCAGGGGTCAGACTGCCTGGAAAGGAATCTGTGTGTGTGTTTGTGTGTGTATGTTAGTCGCTCAGTTGTGTCTGACTATTTGTGACCCTATAGACTAGCTCATCAGGCTCCATGGAATTCTCCAGGCAAAGATAGTGGAGTGGGTTGCCATTTCCTTTTCCAGGGGAAGAAAGATCTTCCTGACCTGAAGATATGGGGGATCTTCCTGACCCAGGGGTCAGACCCACATTGCGGGTGGATTCTTTAGTGTTTGAGCCACCAGGGCATACTGGCTGTGAAATCTTAGGTAAACTTTCTTAATTTTTCTAAGGCTTAATTTTCTCATCTATAAACTGCAAAGAGATTTATGAGAATTAAATAAATGAATAGGTAAAAAGCTCCTAGCATGGTACTGGCACACTGTAATCACTCAAGTGATGGTAACTATTACTACTGTTGTTATCATTTTCATATTGATATTATGTTGGAGTAGTCTAGTGGCTAAGTCATGTCCGACTCTTTGCAACCCCATGGACTATAGCCCACCAGGCTCCTCTGTCTATGTGATTTTCCAGGCAAGAATACTGGAGTGGGTTGACATTTCCTTCTCCAGGGGATCGTCCCCACCTAGGGATTGGACCTGGGTCTCCTGCTTTGCAGGCAGATTCCTGATCTTACTTTTTAAATTTTATTTATTTATATTTATTTTTGGCTGCACTGGGTCTTCGTTGCAGCACACAGGCTTCTCACTGTGGTGGGTTCTTTTGTGGAGCATAAGCTCTAGGTGCTCAGGCTCCAGTAGTTGCAGCACGAGGGCTGGGAGTTCTGGCACACAGGTTTCATTGCCCTGAGGCATGTGGAGTCTTTCCACACCAGGGATCGAACCCACGTCCCCTGCTTTGGCAAGTGGATTCTTTACCACTGGACTACCAGGGAAGTTCCTATATTGGTCTTATTATTTATTAGTATCATCCAGACAAAAATATTTGAACAATTTCTAGTTATTACATGATGCAATTATTACTGCATTTTACTCTATTTGAAATAAAATCTATACTAAGCAATGCAATGGATAAGATCATAAGCCTGCATATATATATATATATATATGTCTCTATATAGACAGATCAAGTAGGCATAGATATAGGTATATAGATATATATTGTGATACTGCACTTTAGAAGGCCCAGTGCTTCCAACTCTTAAATGGCCGCAGCATTTCTGATTTGGATGCTACCTCTCCACTGGACCCTTTATATATAGGAAAGAAGAATGAGACTCAACAGGGTAAAGAGGGTCAGTCACACAGCAGAGGAGGAGCAGGCATGGTGGGGGTGGTACCCAGGAGGAGAGCTTCTGCCACTGTCTCTCCCTGCCCTACCCTTTGAAGTTCTTAAACATCACACACACAGACACACACAGACACACACACACCCTCTGCAGCAAAAAAAGTGTCTCCCAGAGTCCTAAGTACCTGTTTGGAAGATGACCCGCTTGAAAACCGGGATCTCTCAAAATTTGTCTCTTGCCCCCAGAATTGATCTCGTTTCTTCTCATTTGGGTCTTTTTTGTATTCCTGTCGTCTTAGACAAGCCTGCAGAGTAACAACAAAAATGTTTCTTTGGCTTAGGTCTACAACTAGCTCTGATAACTTTATGCTTGGAATTCCTATTATGAGGGACATGCAATACAGACGTCCATCTCTCAGTGTTCACCAATACCTCTTATCAGGCGTAAAGACACCCAAGCATCATTTCTTCCTCTCTTTGCCCCAAATGCCAGGTCAAGAATATTAGCTGCTGCCTTAATAAATTCAAACAACAGAGGCATTTTGTCAAGTACTTACCCCAAAACTGCCTTTTAGAGATAGGAAGTACCTAGTACACTGTATTTTTACTTCTCTTTCTGTTCTCAGCCTCCCTTTTTTAAAAACTGAAGTACGGTTAATTTACAATGTTGTGTTAGTTTCAGGTATATAGCAAAGTGATTCAGGTACACACACACACACACACACATATATTCTTTAGATTCTTTTCCATTATAGGTTATTACAAGATATTGAATATGGTTCCCTGTGCTATACAACAGGTCCTTACTTATTTTATATACAGCAGTGTATATCTGTTAATCCCCAAACGCCTAATTTATCCCTCCCTTTGTTCTTATTCTCTTCATTCTCCTCATGCTCACCTCCATTACTCTGTATCCCCTTGGGTCAGATTCCAAGCTACAGGGTAAGAATTCTGTAGATTCCCAGCTACAGGACAAGAATTTTCACACATGAGAGCTTTAGCACATGCTGTTCCTTCCACTTGGAATACCTTTCGCAGCACACTGTCTTGGCAAACCCTGCTTATCTGCTAAGAACCAGCTCATAGGGCATCTCATCCCTGTCATTTCTACCCTGACCCAGGGTATATTCTTCCCCAAGCCCTATTAATTGCTCCTGTATATATACGTGACTTGAATTATGCAACTTTTCCACTATTGTATTTAGTTGTTTAATTTTTGGAGCCTGTTTCTCCTGATGATCAGCAGGAAATCCTGAGGATAAAGACCATGTATTTTCTTTTGAATCCCTCAGCATCCAGCATTTAATGTTAGCTAAATTCCCTTTCTGTTTTGGAGGGAACTATCTGTTCCCAAATGCAAAAATACATAAATAAAACAACCAAAGAATTGTTCAATTTTTTAAAGCAAAATTTAGTACCAAAATATTTCTCTTCCAGTATTAGGACCGAACAAAACCCAAGGCTATTGTGTTCTATGGGCATGTCAATGGATTTTTTGTGTTTTTTTGAGGTACAGTTGATGTACAATGCTGTCAGTTTCAGGTGTACAAAGTAATTCAGGTATATGAATCACTTTTTCCAGATTCTTTTCCCATATAGGTCATTACAAAATACTGCATATAGTTCCCTGTATATAGTAGGTACTTGCTGATTATCTACTTCATATGTAGTAGTGTGTATATATTAATTTCAAACTCCTAATTTATCCCTCCTCCGCTTCCCCTTTGGTAGCCATAAGTTTGTTTTCTATGTCTGTGGGTCTGTTTCTGTTTTGTATATAAGTTCATTTGTGTCATTTTCTTTAAAGATTCTATACATGAGCGATATTCATATGATATTTATCTTTATCTGGCTTTTAAATTTTTATTTATTTTTGCATAGTACTTTTGGTGTCTCTAAGGACACTTTTCATAACACAAGGTAACAAAGGCTCTCTCCTATTTTTTTCCTAAAAGTTTTAGAGTTTTAAATATAGATCTATAATCCATTTGGAATTAACTTTATATATGATATGAAGGGCTTCCTGGTGGCTCAGTTGGTAAAGAATCTGCTTTCAGCCCAGGAGACCTAGATTCAATCCCTGGGTCTGGAAGTTCCCCTGGAGAAGAAAATGGCACCCCACTCCACTATTCTTGCCTGGAAAATCCTATGGACAGAGGAACCTGGCGGGCTACAGTCCATGGGGTTGCAAGAGTGAGACACAACTTAGTGACTAAACCACCACCACGATATGAAATATGCATGCTAAGTGACTTCAGTCGTATCTGACTCTTTTCGATCCTATGGACTGTAGCCCACTAGGCTTTTCTATCCATGGGAT
Organism: Moschus berezovskii; assembly: GCF_049115385.1. Lineage (NCBI taxonomy): Eukaryota > Metazoa > Chordata > Mammalia > Artiodactyla > Moschidae > Moschus > Moschus berezovskii. The sequence continues at coordinate 58,873,048 of NC_142479.1, forward strand.
TCTCCAGGCAAGAATACTAGAGTGGGTTGCTGTGCCCTTCTCCAGGGGACCTTCTCAACCCAGGGATGGAACCCGCATCTCCTGCATTGGCAGGTGGGTTCTTTACCACTAGTGCCACCTGGGAAGCCCTACATGAAGTATGGACCCTGATTTATTTCTCTTCTCTTCTCATCTCTTCCTCCGTCCCTTCCTCCCTTTGCATATGGTTTCCCTTCCAATGGTTTCATCATCACTTTTGAAAAATAACTTTACTTATTTGTTTATTTTTGGTTGTGCTGGGTCTTCATTGCTGTGCTGGCTTTCTCTAGTTGCAGCGAGCGGGGGACACTCTCTAGCAGTGGTGTGCAGGCTTCTCATTGCGGGGGCTTCTATTGTTGCAGAGCATGGGCTCTAGGGCTCAAGGGTTCCTGGGCTCTAGGGCAAAGGCCCAACAGTTGTGGTGCACCGTCTTAGCTGCTCCATGGCACGTGGGGTCTTCCCCGATCAGGGATCAAACCCATGGCCCCTGTACTGGCAGGTGGATTCTTTACTACTGAACTGCCAGGGAAGCCCTCAACTGACATTTTAAATACTGAAAAATAGCAAAACTTCTTGCAGAATTTCTATAGGTCAAATAACTGAACTCACCTTTGTCCTGCCAGAGCCAAATTATCCACTGCTACAGGAAAGAAATGCAGCATAAAGACAGACAATCTTATTTCTAAACCAGGCCTGACATCTCCCTTTTCCTGCCTGGATTAAGAAAGGAAAGATTCCTTCCACATCTTTCCCCCTCTGTTAGAAAATGCATCTCCTTCCTTGAAGGACTTGCCAGAATTTCATGGCCAAGGGGAAAGCCAATATTCTGCCACAAGTTTAACAGTAGAAATGGCCTGATATTAAGAAAACATTTACCACTTGGACTTGGGAACACAGAGCCAGTTACACCGTGCTTTAAAACTGATTGGCAGGTGAAGCACTGGTCTCAGGGCTCATCTACAGTGGCCAGGTGGTACCTGCAACAAGGTGAATCCTGGATACTTAGGAGAAAGGTGTCATTTTATCCCAACTCGCTTGGAAAGGGAGAACACTCCTAAATAGTGGACTTTTCCCCCTTGTTGTTCAGTCTCCAAGTTGTGTCCAACTGTTTGTGACCCCATGAACTGCAGCACGCCAGGCTTCCCCGTCCTGCACTATCTCTAAGAGTTTGCTCAAACTCTTGGATGGTGATACCATTCAACCATTTCATCCTCTGTCGCTCCTTCTCCTCCTGCCCTCAATCTTTCCCAGCATCAAGGTCTCTTCCAATGAGTTGGCTTTTTGCATCATGTGGCCAAAGTACTGGAACTTCAGCATCAGTTCCTTTCAGTGAATATTCAGAGTTGATTTCCTTTAGGATTGACTGATTTGATCTCCTTGTTGTCCAAGGGACTCTCAAGAGTTTTCTCCAGTACCATAGTTGAAAAGCATCAATTCTTCAGCACTCAGCCTTCTTTATGGTCCAACTCTCATATCTATACATGACTACTGGAAAAACCATAGCTTTGACTATATGGACCTTTATCAGCAAAGTGATGTCTCTGCTTTTTAATATGCTGTCTAGGTTTGTCATAGCTTTTCTTCTAAGGAGCAAGCATCTTTTAATTGCATGGATGCAGGCACCATCCATGGAGCCCAAGAGTATAAAATCTGTCACTGTTTCCACTATTTCCCCTCCTATTTGCCATGAAGTGATGGGACTGGGTGCCGTGATCTTAGTTTTCTGAATGTTGTGTTTTAAGTCAGCCTTTTCACTCTCCTCTTTCACCCTCATCAAGAGGCTCTGTAGTTCTTCTTTACTTTCTGCCATTCAGTTCAGTTCAGTTCAGTCACTCAGTCGTGTCCGACTCTCTGCGACCCCATGAATCACAGCACGCCAGGCCTCCCTGTCCATCACCAACTCCCGGAGTTCACTCAAACTCGTGTCCATCGAGTCAGTGATGCCATCCAGCCATCTCATTCTCTGTTGTCCCCTTCTCCTTCTGCCCCCAATCCTTCCCAGCATCAGAGTCTTTTCCAGTGAGTCAACTCATCGCATGAGGTGGCCAAAGTATTGGAGTTTCAGCTTTAGCATCAGTCCTTCCAATGAACACCCAGGACTGATCTCCTTTAGAATGGACTGGTTGGATCTTCTTGCAGTCCAAGGGACTCTCAAGAGTCTTCTCCAACACCACAGTTCAAAAGCATCAATTCTTCGGCGATCAGCTTTCTTCACAGTCCAACTCTCACATCCATACATGACCACGGGAAAAACCATAGCCTTGACTAGACGGACCTTGGTTGGCAAAGTAATGTCTCTGCTTTTTAATATGCTATCTAGGTTGGTCACAACTTTCCTTCCAAGGAATAAGCGTCTTTTAATTTCATGGCTGCAATCAGCATCTGCAGTGATTTTGGAGCCCCCCCCAAAAAAGTCTGACACTGTTTCCACTGTTTCCCCATCTATTTCCCATGAAGTGATGGGACCGGATGCCATGATCTTTGTTTTCTGAATGTTGAGCTTCAAGCCAACCTTTTCACTCTCCTCTTTCACTTTCATCAAGGGGCTTTTGAGTTCCTCTTCACTTTCTGCCATAAGGGTGGTGTCATCTGCATATCTGAGGTTATTGATGTTTCTCCGGGCAATCTTGATTCCAGCTTGTGCTTCTTCCAGCCCAGCGTTCCTCATGATGTACTCTGCATATAAGTTAAACAAGCAGGGTGACAATATACAATCTTGACGTACTCCTTTTCCTATTTGGAACCAGTCTGTTGTTCCATGTCCAGTTCTAACTGTTGCTTCCTGACCTGCATACAGGTTTCTCAAGAGGCAGGTCAGATGGTCTGGTATTCCCATCTCCTCAGAATTTTCCACAGTTTATTGTGATCCACACATTTTCTGCTTATCTGAGGTTGTTGATATTTCTCTCAGAAATCTTGATTCAGCCCTTGGTTTGTTATTTTCAAAAATGATGCCATATATTCAATAGATAGCAAACTTTTTAAATAATTCTGGACAGTGTTTGTTTTAATAAATAATTTAAGTAAGAACACCGCCCCCGCCAATACTGAATAGTAACTATAATAAGTTAAACAGACACCAAATGATAGAATAAACTAAGCTAAAACTAAAAAGAGTCAGCTGGAGAGTTCAGTAAAGTCCAACTTTACTGGGCCTCTTTTCCCCTATTTCTTTACGATGAGTTCAGAGTGGAACTCCTGTTGGGGGCAGGGGAGCCCCAGCCTGTAGTATTGTTTCCTGGAGCCTCAGAGGTCTCTGTTTCCCTAACCAACTTGCATTAGAGGCTGGGGAAGGATATGCTGATGGGCTGAAAGTGGAGGAGCCCGTATTAGCAACTTCATGCAGGACCGAGGCAGATTTTGTGGGATGAACAGAATTCTTGTGGGCTGAGTATTTTTTGAAACTTCTCTCCAAGAATGCATGCGACTTAAATATTTCTTTACTAAAAGGGGAGGAGGAATAGAATGATTTGCAATGTTGGAAACAAAAGTTTTCCCCTCTTGTTCTCCCCCCACCCCTTCTCTCATAGAGGAGCAGGAGAAGAAACCAGTGGCAAGGTAGGTACTTTCTAATTTTAATCTTGAAACAGCCAAGCAATCTTTCCATGTAAATCAAACATTAGTCCTCTCCAAGTTACAGTTTTGCTGAGAAGGGGACATGGGGACAGAGCTAAGTTCGGACTTCCAGTCCTAGAAACAGCAAGAATCTAGCCATACCCCTCAGCCCTACCCAGGGACCAGTTTTCTTGTTATTTGTACATGTGAATGATTTTTTGTTGTTTTCTGATGTTGATGTGGTTTCTGCTTGGCGGGTCCTGAAGGGATAGGGGCTGAGGAGTGTGAAATCCCCAGGATGGGGAGAAGGAACAGATTTGTAATTCGTCGTCACCAGGGGCTGTCCTTACCCTGGGACTTTATTTCTCTTTCAGTTTCATGTGTCTGGAGCTAGAGTGCTATAAATAAGTTTCTGTTCTTGTGACGAGAACTGGCTGAGTCTTGAAATGGAGGCTCCAGGTAACTCCTTGTTTCTCCTTTCTGGGGAGAATCAGGGCTTCTTCCTTCACTTGTCTTTTGGTGTCACACCCCCTGGACCCCCAAACCCATCCTTCTGACTGTAACACGTGCTGTCAGGTTGCCTTCTGTGCAGAAGCTACCATTGTGGGGCGGGAAAACAAACGTGCCTATGTGCCTGCGGGGGATGACGCGGGTTCTGTGATTCACTGTAACTCAGCGTGGGTGAACACGACAGGACCCAGCTCTGCCACTTTCTAGCGCTGTGACCTTGGGCAAGCTAACTCCATAGATTATTGCTTCTCTCATCTTTGGGATGGAGGTGTCTCTGTGCTGCAAGACTGCAGGGAGAGCCTAAGGGACTGCTGGTAAGATGTTTAGCAGAGTGATTGGCTCGCTGTAGCATTCAGAAAAACTCAGCATCATCACCATCTACCACCACCACCACCACCATCATCATCACCACGACCATCTTCATCATAGTCCTGATCAACCTCTAATTGTTTCCAATCCCACATCTGGGTGTACTCCTTTTTCTAAAGTCTGCTCTTGCCAAATAATGTGACTCCAATCTTGGCTGTGGAAGAAGAAAGACTCTTCTTGCAGGCCTGATGTTCATCCTTGTTTATCTGCCCCAGAAGTAGAGGTCTGCTTGCTAAGCCCACCCATCACCTCAGCATCCAACTGAGGAGCTCCCATTCCCAGTCATGTAGGCTACCTCTGTAAACCATTTTCTTCAGAATTACAGCTTTCTGAAGCCACAGGGATGCTCAAAGTTTCTTTTGTCCCTTTTATTACCAGCCCCATTCTTCTAGTCATCATCTGGGCTCCTGGTACCTTAAGAAGCCACGCAGGTGAAGCTCTTCCAACTTCACGGTTCTGGTCTAAAAAGCATTGTAATTATGACCCAACTCTACACCTTCATCAGCAAGGTTATTGTCACTCAAACCCCACAAGCATTTTGAGAAGCAGGACTTGGTTCAGCGTTCAGTTGCTTTTAATTGTTCTTATGATCCATCACGGGCTACCCTGGTGGCTCAGTGGTAAAGAATCCGCCTGCCAATGCAGGAGACTCTGGTTTGATCCCTGGGTTGGAAAGGTGCCCTGGAGAAGGGGATGGCTACCCACTTCAGTATTCTTGCCTGGAGAATCCCATGGCCAGAAGAGTCTGGTGGGCTACAGTCCATGGGGTCGCAGAGTCAGACACAACTGAGTGGCTCAATAACAACAGTGATCCAACATGCCTAACTCAGGCATGCCTAACTGTGGCTTTTAATTATCACTGGGGACATTATCAAAGTTCATCAGTTTTAAGAGGTTGAGAAATCAAAGGTGTAAAAAACAGTTTGATATGCTATTCCCCTCAAGTGAGTTTTTTTGTTTGTTATATGAAGAGTAGAGAAATGCACATGTCACATATCCCTCCCCGTGACTCCTGCAGGAGAAAAAGTTGAATTATCTCTGTTCCCTCAACCCCCTGAGTGAATAGTCCCCAGACTCGTGCCACCTGGTGCAGTGACCCATCACATCCTTAAACAAGTTTATATCATCATATTAGGTTTTGATCTGTACTTGAAAGAATCCGAATAAAAAATAAGCAACATGAAGTGAAACCCATTTGAACACATTTGATAGAGTCTAGAAAATCATCCTGAAATGCCAGGCGTAATCTTTCTTTCTAGCTTTCAGTGGACATTAATGGCTAAATTTTGCCACAAGCTACATAAACACATTTGACCAAAAGAAGGGGAAATAAAAAGCTAAACAGCATGAACACCCTTGAAGAAATAGAGCCAAATTCTGAGATGGCATATAATTACATACTAGCTACCAGATTCTGAAATAGCATGTAATATGCCAAATAGATGTTTATTTCCTCTTGGTTTTTCAAAAGGGTCCCACCCAGCCACTGAGAGGAACAGCATCAGAATAACTCAGGGTGGGTTTAACCTTCCTCTCCTGCCACTAACAGACAGACCTGTAAAGGCACTGCTAATTTGGTGCATACCAGCCTGAAGAGTATTTTAGGCAGTTGCAGGAATAGTGTGTATAGCAGGTTTCTAAGGACTTCAATTTGAGCCAGTTCATTAAAGGCAAGTCCAGCACAGGAAGGCTATGAGGCAAAGGTCTGTGATTTGGGAGTCACATCTGGTTATTAGGCCTTACACTATTGTAAACTCTGAAATGGGGAGTCCCTTGCACGTCACTGGGCTGCGAGTAAAAGCTGGGGTTTCCGCAAGTAACTGGCCAAGCTCATTGATGCCCCAGGGTTTCAGTATTTACCCAGTGCAAAGTCTATCTTAGTAAATTATCTAAATACACAGGTTGTATATGGACCAAGTTATTGAGGGGGGTCATTAAAGTCGTGCAACTGATTTTTTTTTTTTTCGATGTGGACCATTTTTAAAGTCTTTATTGAACTTGTGCAGTATTGCTTCTGTTTTATGTGGGTTTTTTTGAGGTTTTTTCTTTGACTGCAAGACATGTGGGATCTTAGCTCCTCGACCAAGGATTGAAACCGCAGCCCCTCCGTTGGAAGGCAAAGTCTCGATCACTGGACCAGCAGGGAAGTCCCATGCAACTGATTCTTAAATCCCTACTTTAAATCTTTTCTGGAAGAAGGCGAGGGACAGAGTCGATAATATAACTCATCACTATTTCCATCAAAGTAGTTTCTGTGGGTTGCTGTATACTTAATTCACCAATCCTCAGAACATATTAAGGACAACCAAATTTATTTTTGTAGACCTTGTGGTGAGTGGTTTTGAAAATGCTCAATGAAGGTGGATTTGACTTTGAGGATTAGTTACAAGTCAGCTGGACCTGTGTCTGATAAACATTGTTGGTGGTCAAGTTCGCTAATGCTGGCTTTCATCAATGACAAGGCATTTGATTCAACACAGGAAAGTGACTCTGTCCTTCCCTGAAGAAGTTGTGGTCCAGTTTGATAGAAAGACATACAAAAGACAATTCCAATACAATTTCATCAGCAATGAAAAAGAGGTATGAAAAGGGTGCTTTGGTATTGGAGTGACAGAAATGTTCTAAAACCAGATGATAGTGATGACAACTAACTTGGGAAATTTAAACTTAAAACAGGTGAATTTTATGATATGTAAATTACACTTCAATAAGGTTTTGTTTTGTTTTGAAGAGGGTGCTATGGGAGTACAGAGGGTCCCTCTAGTTCAACTAAGTTAAAACTATGGTCTTCACCACTCTTGCTGAGAGAATAAGGACCAGAGAAGGGAGGTTAGAGAAGTGGTGGAGGATTGGGCTGTTCTTGGGTCTGGGACCTGCCTCTGTGTGAGGGTAAAATGATGGAATTGCATACTCAATTCTCATTTTCCATAAATTTCAATCTGAAAGGTGGCAAGGCTGCAGGCAGGGAGACCGGTTATGAGGATATTTTAATAAACTTGGGGATAAACCATGGAGGTTGGAACCAGGGCAACAGCCGCAGGATGAGAAGGGAGACACAAGTTCATGAGCTTTTAGGTAAACTCAGCAGGACTTGGTAACTGGCAGGGGGCGCGGGTGGGGATTGTGAGTGGTGACAAAGAGGAAGGAGTCAGGGAAGACTTGGGCCTCCATTTTCAGAGAGTGGGTACACGAGGATGATCGGGGATGGACCATGCTAATTTCACCATGGACATGCTGAATTCGGTGTGCCTTTCCAACTCCTAGATGGAACCATCCATCAAGCAGGTGTGTATGGGATTCTGACACTTTGAGAAGACTTGGGATTACAGGTCACGAGTGTATGTTATTGCCATTGTTTAGTCGCTAAGTCATGTCTGACCCTTTTTGCAACCCCCATGGACTGTAGCCCCCCAGGCTCCTCTGTCCATGGGATTTCCCAGGCAAGAATACTAGAGTGGGTTGCCATTTCCTTCTCCAGGAGGATTTCCCGACCCAGGGATCGACCCCATGTCTCCTGCATTGGCAGGCAGGTTCTTTACCACTGAGCCACCTGGGAAGCCCCATCAATGTATGAGTGATAGTTAAAAAAATTAGGAAGGGATGAGATGGGCCACAGAAATTGTGAATTAGGAGAAAACTGGGCTGATAGAAACCTTGGGGAAATAACACATGATGGGTAGAGAGAGGAATGTGAGTGAAACGGGAGGAAAACCAGGAGAACGTGATGTCAGGAAGCCAGAGAAGTAATGTTTCAAGAAAGAAAGAGTAACGGCCCCAAATGCAGAGAAAGCTTCAGAAAACAAAGACTTATAAGTTATCCACTGATTTTCACTACTGACCTTAGGAGATGGCCAGGCTAACAGGCCAGTAGGTAAAGGGATGCACCCGAGGGAGCAGGGAGTGGAGACAAAAGTCTAGCTGGCTGTTTGGGGACATATGGAGACTAGAAAGTGCCAGGGTTGTGTCTGGAAAAGGACACATGGTCCACAGACAGCTTTGTTCTTTTGTTCTCACTGTGAGAGACAGTTGAACATGTTTGTGGGCTGAGACAGTAAGAAGAGGAGGAATTCCAAGGATGCAGATAAGAGGTCCACGGATGGAGAGAGGCTGGGAACACAGGGGCGTGGACCAAGCTCTCAGGTCCGGCCCCAGCAGTGGGAGTGTCCTTCACCCCTCGAGCCTTGAGGCTAGACAGGCGTGCATCCTGGGGTGGAAGGGGAAGAACTGAGTGGTGTCCCACCTGTCTCAAGTTCTTTGGTTTCATGTGTGTGTAAAACAGGGAGAGATGGTCTTTGTTGAAAGTACAGGGATGGAAGTTTTGAAAAAATAAAGTTTAAACCATGATAATGGAGGGAACTGATGGACAACGAAAATATTGGAGTTATCCTTCATCCCTCTTTCCCTCACTCTTCCTCCCTGTCTAGACTCTCAGCAAGATGTCTGTGTGGCTGCTGTTGATATTTCCTGGGTCAGGCTGCTTCTCACCACCCCCACTGTCAGCATGCTGGTCTGGCCTAAATTTTTATCAGTTTCCTTGCGAGTTTCTCCGCAGCTTCTCTCACCCTTCTCAGTCCTTTCCCCACACAACAGCCAGAGTGATCTTTTTTTTTCCCCTAAATTCATTTATTCCTGGCTGCTCTGGGTCTTCATGGCTGCGCACAAGCTTTCTCTAGTTGTGGCGGGTGGGGAGCTACTCTCTAGTTGTGGTGAGCAGGCTTTTCGTTGCGGTGGATTCTTTTGTTGTGAAGCACAGACTCTAGGCATGTGGGCTCAGTTGCCGTGGCTCTCGGGCTCCAGAACGCAAGCCTGACGGTCCTGGTGCACGGGCTCGGTTACCCTGAGGCATGCGGGATCCTCCCACACCAGGGATGAAACTGGTGTCTCCTGCATTGCAAGGCAGATTCGTAACCACTGGACCATCAGGGAAGCCCCTGAAGTGATCTTTTTAAAAAGGCAAATCAGATCCTACCACTCTCCTGCTTTAAATTGTTCAATAATTCTCACTGGGATAAGAATAAATCAAAGCTTGCCAAAGACCAAGCTTTGTCCTGAGAGACTCGATGTGATCTGGTCCTATCGACCTCTTCCACACCGTCCCTTAGTGTTTCAGCCAAGCTGACCTTCTTTTGTTTGCACATTAGTTCCCGCCACAGGGCCTTTGCACCTGCTTCCTTGCTGTTCAGGATGCTCTGACCAGCTCTTTCCTATCATTTTACCTCCAGGATCAAATGTTATTTTCTTAAAGAAGATGCCTTGCCTGTGTAAAAGAGCATCGCCCCACCCCCTTTACCTCTGTTTTACTGGCCTCATTATCTTACATATTAATTTACTTGTGTGTGTAGTTTGTTTCTCAGTCATAGAATAAGAACTTGGGGAGAGAAGGGACTTTGTTCAGAACATTGTTCACTTGCTCAGTCGTGTCCAACTCTTTTCTGCCCCATGGACTGTAGCCAGCCATGTTCCTCTGTCCACAGGATTTCCCAGGCAAGAATACTGGAGTGGGTTGCCATTTTCTTCTCCAGGGGATCTTCCCAACCCAGGGATCGAATCCAAGTCTCCTGCATTAGCACGTGGACTCTTTACCACTTAAGCCGCTAGGGAAGCCCCGTTCAGGACACAGTAGGCACTTAATAATTATTATTATTTATAAAGACAGTGTTGAAAGTGTCCTTATTAACAAGCACAGTGATGAAAGCCCAAATGAGATTAGAAAATAAAGCTGCAAGTGACTTCAAGCCACATGGTTGTGCGGTTTTCTTCAGGAGAGACCATCAAATAATAAGATTGATTTTCTTACGTGCCTGTTCGGGAGACAGTTTCAAGCAAGTATTTCCAAACCTGGGCTCTGTGGCAGAGGCATCTTAGTGGAAAGCAGAGGGCCTCCCAGTGTGACCAGTTCGGATGTTTACGTTCTTATTATCTTACAGAAATCCCCTCAATTCTACAGCCTTGGAGGTGGATTGACAAGTGTAGGAGGCAAATTGCTGACTTCATTTCCAGGCCCAGAGCCGAGCTGTGTTATACAGGTGAAATCAGGTTACTGAGATTGGTCTGGTTTCCTTGGTGACACGGGAGGTTTGGTTATATTTGAAAGTGCTAAGAAGGAGGAAAACCTGATAATGACAGGTCTATGTTTTCCTTCGGGAAGGAGCACTTTTTGATCCTCAGCTGAAGCTAAGGATGTGCCTCCTTGATTGTTGAGGGGTGACCTCCGGCCAGTGGGCTGAGTGACACTATCTAACTGCTCCCAGAATCCCACAAGGCAGTCTGGCAGGTTTGTCCCACGCCAGCTCTAGGTAATTACATCATGGCTTCTCAGGCTCCCTGTCTGTTTTGTTTTTGCATGTAAACACTGTAACTAGGGTGACGAAGAGTTAGCTTGTTGTAGAATGTGTTAACCACCTTTCTTCTGGCTGCAGGACAGCGGAAGGGTGTGTTGTTTGATAAATGGTAGGGTGACCCGGTTAACTCCTTAATGTCTTTTTTTTCTTGATGGTTGGTTTATCCAATTTAAGCCCTGATGTCATTTGTTGATAAGGTTTGTGTGCCAAGCCCTGGGCTAAATACTTGAAAAATGTTATTTCATTTCCATGATGATGTAATGGGGGGGGCGGGCACTATTATCCCCATTGTACAGATGAGGAAACAGACTCTGAGAGGTTAAGTAGCTTTTCATTGGTCACACAGCTGTTAAGTGTGGGTTTCTGAGATTTTTTTTTTTTTTTTACAGATTTTTGTTGTTGTTGTTATGGACCATTTTTAAAGTCTTTACTGAATTTGTTACAATATTGCTTCTGTTTTTTTAAAAATATATTTTTAATTAGAGGATAATTGCTTTACAATATTGTGCTGGTTTCTGCTGTACAACAACCTGAATCAGCCATAAGTATACATATATCGCTCCCCCCTACTGCCCTCTTGAACCTCCCTCCTACCTCCTCATCCCCATTTCTCTAGGCTGCCCCAGAGAACCAGGTTGAGCTCCCTGTGATCTACAGGCAACTTCCCACCAGCTATCTATTTCACACATGGTAGGTAATGTGTATGTTTCACTGCTACTCTCTCAATTCGTCCCACCTTCTCCATCCCCGCCTGTGTCCACAAGCCTGTTCTCCATGTCTGCGCTCATTGCTGCCCTGCAAATAGGTTCATCAGTACCACTGTGCTAGGTTCCACATATATGCATTAATATACTGCTTCTGTTTTACATTTTGTTTTTTTTTTGGGGGGGTCTTTGAAGCATGTGGGATCTTAGTTCCCAGAGCAGGGATCAAACCTGCACCCCCTGCATTGGAAGGCGAAGTCTTAACCACTGGACCGCCAGGGAAGTCCCAAGTGTGGGGTTTGGATTTTGGAAACCTGTTACTGCTTCTCATAGACCAGTACTGTTTCCCCGATTCTCTCCTCATACTGTTGGTGGAAGAGAAGTCTCATCTCCTGCTATTACCTGGTATTCTGAGTTCACCTTGTGTTGCATGTCCCGCAGATATTGAACATCACTGACGAACTTCTGCCTGTCCTTTGCTTCATGTAACATGATTCTTAATCCCCGACCTGCGTATAGAAGATGAATAAATGTGCTGTGATATAACCCTTTGTTGTTTTGCCATTTGGGGACTTCTCTTAGTATAATTGATTTTATTCTCTTATTAATCTCATATCCATTGTTGGAAGGGCACAGATGCTCCTTTCAGACTCAAAGGACTCTTTGTCTGGGTGTCGATGCCCTTACAGCCCTCTTGTTCCAGACATAAATAATGTAGCCACTTTCGTCAGCTGGCTTCAGCCAGCCTGTCCCGGTTACTCAGAGAGAGTTAGACTGGCAGAAGCAGTTCGACCACATGACAAAAAAGAACCTAGCTCGATTAGCAATGACTGAAGCTCTGAGCCCCGTGGTCACATAAACTCATGGACTCTACAATGATCACACCCCTATTCCAATTCAGGCACTCCTCTGGGCATGGGGGTCAGGTGGTCTGCAAGATGACATGGCCCTGGGCTTTGTGTTTCTCAATCTAGGGTGGAAGCCAGCACTGAATTTCGTAGTCCCCCAACCCCTTCAGACTCCACATGGCTTTCTCACAAACTGCTCCTCCTCCCAAGTTTTCGGAAGGGAATGTTGGCATCAACCAGCTGGCTGCCCAAGCAAGTAACCTGGGTGGCTTCCTTCACCCTACCCTCTCTTGGCTCAACCATATGAAAACCAAGTCCTGATGGTTTTCATCCCTGAGTATCCCTGGGATCCATCATGATTAGACCACAGGCACTAGTGTGAGACACTCTGGGTTCAAACCCCAAGTCTTGGAACACTGACAGTGGACCCTGATGCTGATAAGTGCAATGGAACAGAAACACGGGGTCTCTGAGAAATTGTCATTGGGGGAGGGGGAAGCAAGGTTTTCCTTAGGGAAGGACACTGGGTTTACTAAGGAGTGAGCTGGGCTGGAAATGGGACAGAAAGGATCTGGGACAGAAAGGACAAAAAGTACAGAGGCTTCAGGGCAGGAAGGGGACGGCGAAGCTGGAACACAGGGAGGCCAGGACAGCCATGGAAGGGCTGTGGGCCCAGCTCACAAGGGGCCTTGGAGGTTGGATTCAAAGAGTCATAAAAAGCCACTGGAAGGTTCCAATCGGGAGAGGACATGATCAGATCTGCATTTTTAAAGTTCCCTTCAGGGGATTCCCTGGTGGTTTGGGGGTTAGGACTCCATGTTCTCACTGCCAGGGGCCCGGATTCAATCCCTGGTCGGGGAACTAAGTAAGATCCTACAAGCTGTAGCTAAAACCAAAACAAAGCAAAAGGTCCCTCCAGCTGGAGGATAGAGACTGGATGGAGGGTGGGGGAGGAGGTAGAGGAAGAATGGAAGTGGACAGGACACTGGGGACATGTTAGAGGAAACCAGACAAGCTGGTGCCCAGACTTGGGTCTCAACTGGAGGGAAAGAGGAAGAGGAGGAGGAGCTCATAGCTGCTGTTTATGGAGCCTCTGGAAGTGCTAAGTAGTGTTTGACACATTTAAACATACCAACTCATGCAATCTTCACGATTGTGGCAAAAATTATATCTCTTTTGCAGATGAGGAAACTGAGGCACAAGGGGATTAAGTAACTTGTCTAAGGTTACAGAACTGGTAAGCCCAAGAGTTGGGGTTTGAACCCAGGGAGTCTCGTGCCAGTGCCCACGCTCTAATCATGATGGGTTCAAGCGACACTGAGGAGGGAAAAAATCATCAGGTCTTGGTGATAATAAAAATGACACGATAATGAAAAGGATGGAGGTATAAAGGCAGCAGGCTGCCCAGGTTACTAGCTCGGGCAGCCAGCTGGTCGATGCCAACGTTCCCTTCAGAAAACTTGGCATGAGGAGCAGGTTTGTGAGAAAATAATGCAGATTTTGAAGGGGCCGGGGACAGCAAATGGAGATGTCGAGTAAGCAGTTAGATATACTGCTCTGGAGCTGATTAGAGAAGTGAAGACTGGGGCATTGCTGGCATTTTGGTAACAGCTGAAGTGGAAGGCAGGATGGGAACTTAAAGGAGAATGATCACCCAGGATCATTCTGAGGACCACTGGATTTTAAGAACAGGAAAGGCAGCAGAAGAGAAACTCCGGAAAGAAGCCAGAGAGGCAGGAGGAAAACCGAGAATCAGGTGGGTGCAGTTTCATAGATGCTGAGAAGTGCGTGTTTCAAGGAGGAGGTTATTAATAACCTCGGAGAGAGCATTTTAGTGGAGTGATGGGGCTGAAGACAGATTGCACTGAGTTGCGTAAATGTGAGGTAAGGAAGTGCAGACGATGCTTTCAAGAAGTTGGACTCTGACTGGTGTGGTCTAAATTTATGACAAAAGCATTGAATTAATGGCATAGTTCATAGTGAGTCTACTGGCTTTCATTCATAAGGTCACCAGGGGTCCCACACTATTTCTGCTTATTGACCAGTGAAGCTCTTTTACTTATTTCTACATATCTTTTTTTTTTTTTTAACTGAAATGTAATTGACATAAGGGCTTCCTTTGTGGCTCAGTGGTAAGGAACCTGCCTGCCAATGCAGGAGACACACACAGGTTTGATCCCTGGGTTAGGAAGATCCCCTGGAGAAGAAAGTACTGTCCACTCCAGTATTCTTGCCTGGGAAATCCCATGGACAGAGGAGCCTGACATAACTTAGCAACTAAGCAACTACATAATTGACATATAACATCATTTTAGTTTCAGGAGTACATTGGTATTTGTATGTATTGTAAAAGGAACATCACCATGAGTCTAGTTAATATCTGTCAGCCCACATCATTACAATTATTTTTTGTTCTTGTGATGGGAACTTCTAAGATCTATTCTGTTAGCAATGTTCACATATACTAAGTTACTAACTATAGTTACTATGTTGTACATTGCATCCTTCAGTTCAGTTGCTCAGTCATGTCCGACTCTTTGCGACCCCATGAATCGCAGCATGCCAGGCCTCCCTGTGCATCACCAACTCCCAGAGTTCACTCAACCTCATGTCCATCGAGTTGGTGATGCCATCCAGCCATCTCATCCTCAGTCGTCCCCGTCTCCTCCTGCCCCCAATCCCTCCCAGCATCCTTAGTACTTATTTATTTAATAACAGATAGTTTGTACTCTTTGGCTCCTTCGCCATTTCACTCTCTTCCTACTCCATGCCTCTGGCAGCCACCAGTCTGTACTCTGTATGCTCTGTATCCATGAGTTTGGTGGTTTCATTTTTCAGTTTCCACATATGAGACAGATCATGGTATTTTGTCTCTCTCTGACTTATTTCACTTAGCCCTCAAGGTCAATCATGTAGTCACAAATGCCAAGGTTTCCTCCTTTTATATAGATGAATAATATTCCATTATGTGTGTGTGTGTGTGAGAGAGAGTGTGAGTCTGTGAGTATGTGCATGCTCAGTCATGTCCAACTCTTTGTGACCCCAAGGACAAGCTCCGCCAGGCCCCTCTGTCCCTGGAATTTTCCAGGCAAAAATCCTGGAGTGTGTTGCCATTTTCTTCTCCAGGGGATCTTTACAGATACACCACATTTTCTTTATCCATTCATCCATTGATAAGACATTTCAGTTGCTTCCATGTCTAGGTTATTATAAATAATGCTGCAATAAACATAGGGGTGCATATATCTTTTTGAGTTAGTGTTTTCATTTTCTTTGGATTAAATACCCAGGAGTGAAATTGCTATGTCAAATGAAGTTCTATTTTTAATTTTTTGGAGGGACCTCCGTACTATTTTCCATAATGGCTGCACCAATTTACATTCCCACGAACAGCGCACATGGGTTTCTTTTTCTCCTCATCCTCGTCAACACTTGTCATCAACACTTGTTGTTTCTTTTCTTTTTGATAGAAGCCATTCAAACACATGTGAAGTGATATCTCATTGTGGTTTTGATTTGCCTTTCCCTGATGATTAGTGATGTTCAAACACCTTTTCATGCACCTGTTGGCCACCTGTATGTCTTCTTTGGGAAAAAGTCCATTCAGATCAGCTCATTTAAAAAATCAGGTTGTTTGTTTATCTCCTATTGAATTGTATGAATTCTTTATATACTTTGTATATTAACCCCCTTATTAGATATATGATTTGCAAATATTTTCTCCCATTCTGTGGGTTTGCTTTCTCATTTTGTTGATGGTTTTCTTTGCTGTGCAGAAGTCTTTTAGTTTGATGGAGGCCCATTTGTTGATTTTTGCTTTTGTTGCCACATTTAAAAAATCAATTGCAAGGACCATTATTGAAGAATTTACTATCTTACTTCTTTTAGGAGTTTTATGGTTTGGGGTCTTATGTTCAAGTTTTTAATCCATTTTGAGTTGATTTTTGTGTATGGTGTAAGACAGTGGTCCAGTTTCATTCTTTTGCATGTGACTGTCCAGTTTTCCCAATACTGTTTATTGAAAAGGCTATCTTTTCCCCACTGTATATTCTTGGTTCCTTTGTCATAAATTAATTGACCACACATGCATGGGTTTATTTCAGATTCTCTATTCTGTTCCATTCATCTATATGTCTATTTTTCTTCCAATATTATATTGTTTTCATTACTGTAGCACTGTAATATAGTTTGTAATCAAGACAAGTGATGCCTCCAGTTTGGTTCTTCTTTCCTACTTGTGTTTTTTAATGACAGCCATGTGACAGATGCTGCTATAGGCTCTGGGGAAACAGCAAGACAAGACAGACAACATTCTTGACCTCAAGTGTCTATATTCCATGGCTTTCCTTCCTTGTTTGGTTTATTTTTCCAGTTGTGCAGATACTGGCAGAATCAGGTTGCCTCTGATTCAGACCCAGTGTCTGGTCTGGTCTCTATGAAATCTTGCAAGATTTATCACTGAGTCCCAAACAACATCATCGAGGAACTTGTGTTGGCCCCTTGGGGCATATTTTCTCTAATTTATAGCAAGTTGATCTTTGTGAGTCAGAATCCAAAACTACAATCTGATAGGTAGTTCCACAGATGACACACAAAGCCTAAATTTTGTCTCTGAGAATTTTAATAGTCATTTATGGAAGTCTAATTTAAGAGACCACTTTGAACTTTTCATATGAATTTGTACCTGGGTAGAATAAACTTATGTTCCCACGCTTTTCAGAAAACAATGGTGTTAAAACTGGCAGAAAGATGAATCCCTGCTGCTACTGATGGAAAGAAAAGCCTGTCTGAATATTAATCAGGCAGAGAACATAAGGACTCACAATGAAAATATGGTCACTAAAAGAGTGCATCCCAGAATCCACTTGGATGATACATTTTGGTTACAAAATTAACCTGGAAAAGCCAGCTAATCTCTTCTGGCTTTAATGCCATGTTATTTTAAGGAGGTTTCTCAGTCAAGAGACATGAAATAATTTTGTCTAAAGAGGTGGGAAATAGCATTATCTGAATTACTCCATGCTAGGTTACCTCTCGGAGAAGGCAATGGCAAGCCACTCCAGTACCCTTGCCTAAAAAATCCCATGGATGGAGGAGCCTGGTAGGTTGCAGTCCGTGGGGTCGCTAATGGTCGGACACGACTGAGCGACTACACTTTCACTTTTCACTTTCACACATTGGAGAAGGAAATGGCAACCCACTCCAGTGTTCTTGCCTGGAGAATCCCAGGGACGGGGGAGCCTGGTGGACTTCATCTATGGGGTCACACAGAGTCGGACATGACTGAAGTGACTTAGCAGCAGCAGCAGCAGGTTACCTCTGACTTCACAATCACCTACCAAATAATGGACTTTAAAATTCCCTACAAGTCTCTTTGTCCTCCCATAAACTCTCTATGTCTGGATTCTACTATAAAATCAATATTTAGAAGCATCACGGTGCCACATTTAATCTCTTACTTAAATGCATCAATACTTTGTGAGATTAAACAAATACTCTAGGCCCCAAAGAAACAGATTATTAGAGATAGATCAAGGAGATGATGGGTAGGTCACCACAGTTTAGGTGAACATCCTCCACATTTCTGAAGTGGCACTTGAACTTCATACTGGACTGTGGGTTCGAAAAACTGACCAGGAGGAACCAGAAATGGAAATCACTATATGGAAATAAATCCACATGAGATCATGCTTCATGTGTTGATCTCAGCTTTGTGGGCCTACTCAACCAGATGGCCATTTGAAGCCCCAATTTTTTTCTTAGCAAATACAGGCAGGTGGAGGGGAGGAGAGTGATAATAAAATGTGGGCAGGGTGCATGTTTCTAAAACAGCATTCTGTATTCTCTGCTGTTTCTCACCTTTGAACTGCTTCTCAATTCACTATCCACTAATGGTTATGCACACTTTTGTTTTAAGTCTCTGATGATAATGTGCCAGTTTTGGACTTTAGAAATCCACAGGAGAAGCCATATTAAGTCAGGAGAGGGAGAAGGAAATGAGAAGAGAGGAGGAGGCATGTGGGAGAGGAAGTCCTGCTTGGCTGAAAGCGAGAGTGAACAATTCTTCTTGGCCTCAAAATTCTACACGTCTGTGAAATTTCAGGGAGGAATATTCTAAGAACTTTGTGACATATGCCTTCCTCTCTAGTGTCAATTTCCCGTGAATTCAGACTTAATTTCCCTGACTAAGGAGAAACAAAGTCTGACTGCAGAATATATTTCTTCCAGTGCTCTAAAAAACATCACATGTGCTGTCTTTCTGTTCTATGGTCACGTTTCAAAAAAAGGAATTGATGGGAAGGGAGTTCTTTTTACTGTTAATAATAATCAAGCCATTTCACTGTTTTCTTATGATGTTCTCATGTTATAAGTGTCATCAAAATGAATATGTTATTGGTTCACTTACAAAGAAAAATGTCAATGTAAGCCCCCTCTTTCAACTCAAGTTTCCTCTGAACCGAAACCTAAAAGGCTGTATTTGTATTTATACTTGACCATCAGGTTTACGGGCTTCCCTGGTGGCTCAGATAGTAAAGAATCTGCCTGGAATGCGGGAGACCTGGGTTCAATCACTGAGATGGGAGGATCCCCTGGAGGAGGGCATGGCAACCCACTCCAGTATTCTTGCCTGAAGAATCCTCATGGACAGAGGAGCCTGGCGGGCTACAGTCTATGGGGTCGCAAAGAGTTGGACAGGACTGAGTGACTAAGCACAGCACATCAGGTTTATAAATCCCCCACCTTTCCATAACTCGGTGCTGGGAAGAAAGATTGTAGAGGCTTTATTCATCTTCTTTACACAATTAATTTGTAATAACAAAGATTACAAAATTTGTTAAAATTTAACTTTCAAAAATCTTAAAAATTCGAAAAATCTGTAAAAAAAAAACCAATAAAATCTTAACTTACAAAAATATTTTGAGTTTAGGCGACAAATATGAGTGATTCAGGCTCACTCTTCCTAACACTCCACTACTGAGAGAATAATACTATGACCGAAGAAAAAGATGGGGAATTGAGAGGGGCGAGGGTAGATGGTTTGACTCTTCCATCCAATTTGCCTAGCAGATCAGGGGGCGGGGTTGGGGCGCAGTACTATAAATGGCTTATGAGAAAAGTTCTTTGGCGTTGACTTCCCTGTATTAATCAAACTGTGGAAGAGCCGGACTGTCATACACTGACCATCAAGCCCAGAAAAGAGAGGCTCAACATGTAATTGGGAAACGCTGGGGCTGGGCAGGGATGTCACAGGCTGGACCAGCAATTCAATGCTCTCAACAATACCAATAATTTCGCACTGAGGAGCCGGAAGGGCCGTGAACCGTATACCTCTCTTGTAGTCTGTGGGGAAGTTATGTGGATGCAAGGGGGCCTTCCAGAGTGCAAATACATGACCCCCAAACCTTATCTGAGGCAGAACAATGCGGGGAGTGTGGCCAGCTGGGAGGGAGTGACCAAGTCCTCAGGATTTAGGCTGGATTCCGCAGCCCCCACCTCAACCCTGTCCCAGAACCGGAGTCGTCTCAAGGAAAAGTGGTCTTCCATCTCTCTCCCCCACATCCTCGGCGGACCAGGGGCCGCGCGGTGGCGGGGCGGCCTGACCGGGCCGGGCAGGCCGTTACCTTGCGGGTCAGTCCTCTCCCCCTGCAAGGGGCTAAAGCTGCCGAGGGGCGGGGCAGGCGGGCCGGTCCAGGGCGGAGGAGCCGCCCATCAATCGCGCGGGGCCGTCCCGGTGCTTCTCTTCCTCCTCGCTCTTCTCTCCCCACCTCTACCGGTCCCTCTTCCTCCTCCTCCCTGGAGGCAGCTTTTAGCTGCGGCGGCCGGGCTGGCTAGGGGCGGAGGCGGTGGGGGCGACTGCCTAGCGTCCTCCCGTTTCCTTGGCAACCCGGCCCCCTCCCTCCGCTCGCGGCCGTGGGGGCGGGGCGGGGCGGGGCTGCGGCCGAGGAGGTCCTGACCCGGACTTGGGCGCCCGGCCGGTTGCCGTGGGAACTAGACGGGATGCTATACGGAAGGCCAACCGGCGATGGCGGCAAGCGAAGAAGAGGTGCTGAAGAAGGAGTCGGATTGGCTTTGTCTTGATGTCCAAAGCCCAGACCTAGACATTGAAGCCTTCGCTCCTGCCTGGATTAGTGCTGAAGAAAGAGATTAGAAAACCAGAGGGGAAAGTATTTTTAATCGAATAAAATAATATTAAAGGCAACACATCGGTAGAGGGAAAGACAGTGCAGCCCTGCAGTCTGAGCTGTGCAGGGGATCTCTGAAATGTCTGCGCCAACGTAAAAAGGAAGAACTAAATGATTAAGGGGGTCACCCCATCAGTGGTAAATCGGAGACAGGAATCCAGTTTTCTCTTGGTTATCAGTAATCTTGGCTGCTTTTCCCAAGGTAGGAGGCTCTTAGAGGTTTAGACTAGTGCCCACAGATTTGCAAAGAAGGCACCGGAACCTGTGCTAGATACACCCTCTGCCAGGTTTATTTCTGTCTGTGGTTTTCATAGGCGAAGATGACTCTCTTCCATTTATTGTGCATATTTAGACACTTGTTAACTTGCCAACTAATGTCAAGTTCTGGCATTTTTGATTGGGTAGAGAATAGGGAAAAGAGAGAATAGAAATACTTGGACTTTTCATCAGTGCTCAGAATCCTCAGGTGTCCGCGGTTTGGGTGTCTTCTCAGGAATCCCCCAAATCCAGTTGACCCCCATGTCTCCTGCAGCACCACACGCCCTTCTTTCTTTTCTTATCACGACCACCCTAGTTTTGGTCTCTGTGACCTTTTAACTAATTTTCCCAGGTGGCTCAGTGGTAAAGAATCCACCTGCCAATGCAAGAGACGTTGGAGATGTGGGTTCAATCCCTGGGTCAGGAAGATCCCCTGGAGAAGGAAATGGTAACCCACTCCAGTATTCTTGCCTGAAAAATGCCACGGACAGAGAGCCTGGAGGGCTATAGTTCATGTGGTAGTAAAGAGTCAGACACGACTGAACACCTGAGTACCACGCACACACAACCTTTTAACTGGATTATTAGACGGGCCTCCTAACTACACCCTGCATCCCTGTCTTCCACACCCTATGCCCACCATTTCCATTGTTCTAAAACCAGCACAGATCCAGTGTCATTGAGCCACACATTAGGAAGCTCTCAAAATACCTTACTCCCTGGGGAACGAAATCCCTTCCCCAGGGCTTCAGTTCAGTTCAATAGCTCATATCCGACTCTTTGCGGCCCCATGAAACACAGCACGCCAGGCCTCCCTATCCATCACCAACTCCCGGAGTTCACTCAAACTCATGCCCATCGAGTCGGTGATGCCATCCAGCCATCTCATTCTCTGTTGTCCCCGTCTCCTCTCACCCCCAATCCCTCCCAGCATCAGACTCTTTTCCAGTGAGTCAACTCGTCGCATGAGGTGGCCAAAGTATTGCAGTTTCAGCTTTAGCATCAGTCCTTCCAATGAACACCCAGGATTGATCTCCTTTAGAATGGACTGGTTGGATCTCCTTGCAGTCCAAGGGACTCTCAAGAGTCTTCTCCAGCACCACAGTTCAAAAGCATCAATTCTTCGGCGATCAGCTTTCTTCACAGTCCAACTCTCACATCCATACATGACCACTGGAAAAACCGTAGCCTTGACTAGACAGAACTTGGTTGGCAAAGTAATGTCTCTGCTTTTTAATATGCTATCTAGGTTGGTCATAACTTTCCTTCCAAGGAGTAAGTGTCTTTTAATTTCCTGGCTACAATCAGCATCTGCAGTGATTTTGGAGCCCAAAAAAAATAAAGCCTGACACGGTTTCCACTGTTTCCCCATCTATTTCCCATGAAGTGATGGGACCAAATGCCATGATCTTTGTTTTCTGAATGTTGAGCTTCAAGCCAACCTTTTCACTCTTCTCTTTCACTTTCATCAAGAGGCTTTTGAGTTCCTCTTCACTTTCTGCCATAAGGGTGGTGTTATCTGCATATCTGAGGTTATTGATATTTCTCCCGGCAATCTTGATTCCATCTTGTGCTTCTTCCAGCCCAGCGTTCCTCATGATGTACTCTGCATATAAATTAAATAAGCAGGGTGACAATATACAACCTTGACGTACTCCTTTCCCTATTTGGAACCAGTCTGTTGTTCCATGTCCAGTTCTAACTGTTGCTTCCTGACCTATATACAGGTTTCTCAAGAGGCAGGTCAGGTGGTCTGGTATTCCCATCTCTTTCAGACCAAGGTAAGAGAAACCCAAATAAGACGGTAGGTATTGGAAGGGGGCATTAGAGGGCAGACACACTGAGATCATAATCACAAAAAACTAGTTGATCTGATCATATGGACCACAGCCCTGTCTAACTCAATGAAACTAAGCCATGCCGTGTGGGGCCACCCAAGACAGAGGGGTCGTGGTGGAGAGGTCTGACAAAATGTGGTCCACTGGAGAAGGGAATGGCAAACCACTTCAGTATACTTGCCTTGAGAACCCCATGAACAGAACAGTAACAGAACAGTATCCCCAGGGCTTACTTTCTTGCTTTTCTTCATTCAGCACTTCTTCAGTCATACTTCTGCCAGATGCAACTGTGTGTTACACACTGAACATTACTCCCTGCCTTCATACCAACTCCTAAGGCACATCCTGAGCCTGGCAGAGCCCAGATCAAATGTATTGAGTTGGCCAAAAAAATGTTTGGGTTTTCCGTACTCTTATGAAAAATTCGAATGAAATATTTGGCCAACCCAATACTTATGTGAAGTCTTTATTTTGGGCACTTTGTCATCCAGCCTTCATTGGTTCTTCAGCAATCCCTAATACCTGTCTATCTCTTGTGGCGTTGTTGTTCAGTTGCTCAGTTGTGTCCAACTCTTTGGGACCCAGTGGATTGCAGCACACCAGACCTTCCTGTCCTTCACCATCTCCCAGAGCTTGCTCAAACACATGTCCATTGAGTTGGTGATGCCATCTCATCCTCTGTCATCCCCTTCTCCTCCTGCCTTCAATCTTTCCCAACATCAGAGTCTTTTTCAATGAGTCAGCTCTTCACGTTAGGTGGCCAAAGTACTGGAACTTCAGCTTCAGCATCAGTCTTTCCAGTGAATATTCAGTGTTGATTTTTTTAGTATTGACTGGTTTGTTCTTGCTGTCCAAGGGACTCTCAAGAGTCCTCTCCAACACCACAGTTCAAAACCATCAATTTTTCTGCGCTCAGCCTCCTTTATGGTCCAGCTCTCACATACATACCTGACTAGCTGGAAAAACCATAACTCATAGCTTTGACTATACAGACCTCTGTCAGCAAAGTAATATCTCTGCTTTTTAACATGCTGTCTAGGTTGGTCATAGCTTTTCTTCCAAGGAGCAAGCATCTTTTAATTTCATGGTTGCAGTCACCATCTGCAGTGATTTTGGAGCCCAAGAAAATAAAGTCTCTAACTGTTTCCCCATTTACTTGCCATGAAGTGATGGGACCAGATGCCATGATCTTAGTGTTCTGAATGTTGAGTTTTAAGCCAGATTTTTCACTCTCCTCTTTCACCTTCATTAAGAGGCTCTTTATTTCTTCTTCTCTTGCTTTTTATTTATTTTTAAAAATTTATTAATTTTTTTATTGAAGGATAATTGCTTTACAGAATTATGCTGTTTTCTGTCAAACCTCAAATGAATCAGCCATAGGTATATGTATATCCCCTCCCTTTTTAGTCTCCCTTCCATCTCCCTCCCAATCCCACCCCTCTAGGTTGATACAGAGCTCCTGTTTGAGTTTCCTGAGCTATACAGCAAATTCCTGCTGGCTATTTTACATATGGTAATGTAAGTTTCCATATTACTCTGTCCATACATCTCACCTCTCCTCCCCTCTCCCCCATGTCTGTAAGTCTATTTTCTCTATCTGTTTCTCCACTGTTGCCCTATAAATAAATTCTTCAGAACCATTTTTCTAGATTCTGTATATATGCATTAGAATATGATATTTATCTTTCTCTTTCTGACTTACTTCACTCTATAATAGGTTCTAGGTTCATCCACCTCCTTAGAACTGACTCAAATGCATTCCTTTTTATGGCTGAGTAATATTTCCTTGTGTATATGTACCACAACCTCTTTATCCACTCATCTGTCGATGGACATCAGGTTGTTTCCATGTTCTGCTGTTGTTGCTGCTGCTGCTTCTGCTGCTAAGTCACGTCAGTCGTGTCCGACTCTGTGCGACCCCATAGACGGCAGCCCACCAGGCTCCCCCGTCCCTGGGATTCTCCAGGCAAGAATACTGGAGTGGGTTGCCATTTCTTTCTCCATGTTCTAGCTATTGTAAATAGTGCTGCAATGAACAATGGGATACTTGTGTCTCTTTCAATTTTGGTTTCCTCAGGGTATATGCCTAGGAGTGGGATTGCTGGGTCATATGGTGGTTTTATTCCTAGTTTTTTAAGGAATCTCCATACCATCTTCCATAGTGGCTAAATCAATTTACATTCCCACTCCTCTCTTTCTGCCATAAAGATGGTGTCATCTGCATATCTGAGTTTATTGATATTTCTCCCAGCAGTTTTGATTCCAGCTGTGCTTCATCCAGGCTGGTATTTTGCATGATGTATGCTGCATATAAGTTGTAGGGTATAATGTAAATAAATAGGGTGACAATATAGAGCCTTGATGTACTCCTTTCCCAATGTGGACCCAGTCCATTGTTCCATGTCCAGTTCTATTTTTGCTTCTTGACCTGCATACAGGTTTCTCAGGAGGCAGGTAAGGTGGTCTGGTATTCCCATCTCTTGATGAATTTCCATAGTTTGTAGTGATCCACACAGTCAAAGGCTTTAGCGTAGCCAATGAAGCAGAAGTAGTTTTTCTGGAATTTCAGTAGCCCAACCCACATTCTGTTCTTGTTGTCAGCTAGCCATCAAGTAATCCTTAGTAAAGTATTAACTGATAATTGAAGCATTAACTGAGAAGTACTAACCTATGACCTCTCCCCACAGTTTGTGCTTTTTGAAAGGAGGTGCTTAAAGATGCAAAAATCTTTAAGACACACTGGAATGAAACTGTAATAGTGAAATGATGGGTAGACAGTTTGTTCTGTTGGAGCTAGGACATTCCCCTCAAATAAAAATGATTATAATGATTAACAATGGAGGAAGTTGAAATCCAGATGAGATAGTCAAAGAGAGGTGACCTGCCTTAGGATACATGGCAATTGGCTCAAAAGCAGGGCTTCCCATTCCTGATTTCCTGATGATACCTACTAGTAAGAGAAGTACCATGGTAAATATCAGACCCACATTTTTCTTCCAGTTCAACATCTGTATAAAACAGTAGTTTCTATCTCAAAAGATTTCTATGGTGATTTGAGAGACAAGACAAGTGAAACACTTAACATCTTACTTGATATACAGTAAGCACTCAATTGGGCTTCCCCAGTGGCTCAGGAGGTAAAGAATCTGCCCGCAATGCAGGAGACACAGAAGACATGGGTTCGATCCCTGGATTGGGAAGATTCCCTCAGAGGAGGAAATGGCAACCCACTCCAGTATTCTTACCTGGGAAATCCCATGGCCAGAGGAGCCTCGAGGGCTATAGTCTATGGGGTCGCAAAGAGTTGGGTATGACTGAGCACGAGCATGCACTTAAGCACTCAGTAATCAGTAGCTTTATTTTTTGAGGCATATTTTAAGATTTTATTTAATGCATATGCATGTCAGCCATACACTTTTGAAGATTTGTAAATCTTCAAAAGGTTTGGAGATGTCACTTCAGGTCTGTTTTAAACTCTTCTCCATTTCAAGTGTTTCTGAAAATTAAGTTCTATGAAAAGGATCATGGTGCCTTTGAAAGAGGGCAAGAGTTCCACAGGTCAGCTTGTAAAAACTTTTATCAAGCAACTCCTGTTATAGTGTTTAATGAGTAAACTTGAGCTTTGTTGTTGATGTTCAGTCACTAAGTCATGTCCGACTCTCTGCAACCCCATGAACTGCAGCATGCCAGGCTTCCCTGTCCTTCACTATCTCCCTGAGTTTGCTCATGTAAATTACCAATAAGACTAGTTCTAGCCTTAAAGAGCAAAATGCAAAGAAAGTGAGATGTTAAATTGAGGAAGAAGCACAATTCCTGGTTGGGGAAAGGATCCTACTCTTCATTGTTCTTTGCATGGTGTCCCTGACGGATGATAAATGAAGGGAAAAAACCAACTTAAGTAGATAGTAGATTCAAATGGCTGAGATATTTGGTGTTTGCAAATAAGCATCAAGAAGTTCTTTAGATTAATTTAAGTGTTCTGCAAAGGGCAACTTCAAGTATAAAATTTCAGAAGTAGACTGTGTATTAGGTTTTAGAAATCAACTTTTTTGAGGGAAATATTGAACTCAGGGCAAAGAGTAAGCTGTCTAGTGGTGTAGCCCGCTTTCTAAGCCCCCGGAGGGTTAGGTGCCTCATGGAGACCTGGCCCAGCTACTTACTTGATCTGGAACAACCCATGCTCTCTGTTCACCTAGTATTCCCTCTTTCTAAGAGCGAGTCTAACTAGGTCACTTTGTCACCGTTTAATCAGGAGCTCCCCTGATGGACACAGTGCTTCATGCCAAGTAGCCCTACAAGGAGATGGGCTCCCTCATAAACAATATGGTCATTTTTTACCTTGGTTCTCACTGTGACTCATGGGCTTCTGTTTTTCATTGGTTGAGGCCACCCAGGTGATGTTGCCTTCATTCAATGCATAGAAGGTTGTTTACAGATAGAATCTCTAGGAGGGGCTTTTCTGAGAAGGGGACTATGGGCACAGTAGTCTTTTAAAGCTTCATGGGTTCTCTTCCAGAACGCCTCTGGGCAGGGGATTCATCTGATTAATTAAAAAATGTTTGTTGTTGCTCTTCAGTTCCTAAGTCATATCCAACTCTGCAACCCCATGGACTGCAGTATGCCAGGCTTCCCTGTCCTTCACCATCTCCCAGAGTTTGCTTGGACTCATGCATGTTGAGTCGGTGATGCCATCCAACCATCTCATCCTCTGTTGTCTCCTTCTCCTGCCTTCAATCTTTCCCAGCATCACGGTCTTTTCAAACGAGTCAGTTATTCGCATCAGGTGGCCAAAGTATTGGAGTGTCAGCTTCAGCATCAGTCCTTCCAATGAATATTCAGGGTTGATTTCCTTTAGGTTTGACTGGTTTGATCTCTTTGCTGTCCAAGGGACTCTCAAGAGTCTTCTCCAGCTCCACAATTCAAAAGAATCAATTCTTTGGCGCTATGTATGATTTACAATGTTGTGTTAATTTCAAGTGCACAACAAAGTGCTTCAGTTATATATATATATATTTCAGGTTCTTTTCCATTATAGGGTATTATAAGTTATGGGTATAGTTCCCTGTGCTATACAGTAGATCTTTGTTGTTTACATGTTTTACATATAGTAGTGTATAGATGTTAATTCCAAACTTCTAATTTATCTCTCCCCCTCTCCCCATTATGCCCTTGGTAGCCATAAGTTTGTTTCATCTGATTAATTTTTAAAACTGGCTAGTGGATTATTGAATATGCCATGGATTATTGTGACTTTCTGCATTCATCCCATAGAGATATTTGGCCAGACTGTGGATATGGAATGTTACCATCTCTTGATGTCACTCATTAAAAGCAGTCCTTTATCATTGTCATTAAGATGGCTAGAGAACTTGGTAGGTTGTTTTGAGGTGTATCCTCTGGGCTATGTATACATTTAAAGTATTTTTAACTTATTATTTATTTATTCGGCTGTGCTGGGTCTTAGTTGCAGCATGCAGTTTCTTTAGTTGTGGTGGGATCTAGTTCCCCAACCAGGAATTAAACTCAGTCCCCTGCACTGGGAACACAGAGTCTTAGCTACTGGACCATCAGGGAAGACCTGGGGCTTGGAATACATTTTGGTGGAAGTCACTGAAGATCCAGGATTGAATTCCTTGGGTTCATAAGATCAGAAATGTCATTTTAGTTAATTCGGGGCTGATCTTTATAGGAACTGTGCTGTGTGCTATGCTTAGTTGCTCAGTCATGTCCGACTCTGCGACACCATGGACTGTAGCCCACGAGGCTCCTCTGTCCTTTGGGATTCTCCAGGCAAGAATACTGGAGTGGGTTGCCATGCCTCCTCCAGGGGATCGTCCCCACCCAGAGATCAAACCCAGGTCTCCCGCATTTCAGGCAGATTCTTTACCATTTGAGCCACCAGGGAAGAATTATTTGAAACTAATTCCTAATAATTCTACTCAGTGGAGACTAAACAAACTCCACCTGACTGAGCTGATATTTTAGCCCAGAGACTAAAGCTGGCTGCTGACCATCCATGGTCTCATGCCCAAGGTCCTCCCTCTTGGTGGAAAGGCATCCCTGGGAGATCAAATTAAAGATCTGAAGGTGTGTTTGGTGAAGACTGAATTAGATCAGAGGGAACTGAGTGTTCTTCAGGGATATCTCTAGCAGTTGAGGAGGCCCTGTGGAATAACCTTCCTTCCCTCCAGAGAGGTTTCAGTCTGGATAACTGATTTGGATTGTTCAAAGCTTTGGGAGGATTTTTACCCCATCCTTGTTTCAGTTAACTGCCTTTTTGCTCAACTTTTGGGAACCATTTCTCTTCCACTTACACCACTGACAGCATGGCTTGGAGTTGACAAGTCCTGGGTGGGCTTTGCTGTATGATATGTGGTAAATAGGGCTTTCCTGGTGGCTCAGCAGTGAAGGATCTGCCTGCCAATTCAGGAGGCACGGGTTCGATCCCTGGGTCAGGACGATCCCCTGGAGAAGAATTGGCAACCCACTCCAATATTCTTGCCTGGAGAATTCTATAGACAGAGGAGCCTGGACTGGCTATAGTCCATGGAGTAACAAAAGAGTCAGACACGACTTAGTGACTGAACAAAAAGATGTAGTAAACAACTTTTATTCCTCTTCACACTTTGAGATCCGCATAGTTACAATGGGAATAGCCTGAGCCTCCTTACTAGCTTGGTGTTAGGATTAATGAAAAGTCAAGTGCAAAGTTTCTGGTCTTGAACCTGTCACATGATAATTCTTCAACAAATGGTAGCTGTCATGATTATTTGCATAATGTAAATTTAATTCTCCTTGCTGAGGATACATCAAGGTACATACATCACGCATGAGTTTATAAAACATCTCTAAAATAGTTATTTCTTGAAAATGTTCACCTTATGTTGCTAATATCGTGATGGTTAAGTTTAGATTGATTTTTTTTTTAATTTTGAATTTCAGGGAGTGACATTTTATGACCTCATACCTAATTGTGAGGGTGTATCCAGTTTGAGGCTTACAGTCGTCCATGCTCTATCTGAAATTTAGTAATACTTATTGGGCTCTCATAGGTCAAATTTTTGAGATCTAATTCTCTTGCAGGATAAAGTAGACTCTACTGGAGATTGGCAAACTCTACAATTAATTTTAAAAAAGCATGTCCTTTGGAGGAATCCCTTAGAATTTCCCTCATTTCTAATTGTAGTGGGTCTGTTGTACTGTTTTACAAAGAAAGGGCAGACTCATTAAAGTTTGTTGGGATAGTTCTCAAAAGTTCAAACAGGCTTTGATTTCTTTATCCATTTTGGAAGCTTCAGACTTTTCAAAAACCCTTCATTATGGCAGTTGATGTAGTTGATGTGATTATAAGAACTTTGAGAACAGAAAACATACTGCTTTTCTGAATTTCTGAGAAATTATTGCCAAAGGAAAGAATTTGACTTCTGTCCAGAAAGAATATCTGATTTGTTTGGATTTGGGATAAACTCAAGCTGTATATGTTTGGCCAAGAGTTTAATTTGTGGACCGATCACCAAGCTCTAAGCAAGATTCAGGTTTCAGAAAGCTATGACAACATCAGGGATCTCACATGATTATTAAACATGCTCTGGATAGATGACTATTCAGGCCAAACACAACAGCAAAAAATCCTTCTCATCAACAGGGCACTGAGCAACTCCTGGACCTTCAAGAAGTGGATGTTACTTGGTGATGTTTTGTTTGGATAGCAGGAGAGGGAGGGAACAGAGCAGCACAGAAGACAGCTTCCTAGAGGAGCAGGGGTAGCGCTGATTTGGGGGAGCCCCCTTTCTAACCATGTGTTTCCTGATCCTGGCAGTCATGGAGATTTTGCCCTCTGCACTCACAAGGAAGTATCTGGGGATCCCTCAAGGACTATGCCATGGGCTTCAAGGTGACTCAGTGGTAAAGAATCCACCTGTCAATGCAGGAAACATAGGTTCAATCCCTGGGTCTGGAAGCTCCCCTGGAGAAGGAAACGGCAACCCTCTCCAGCATTCTTGCCTGGGAAATCGCATGGTCAGTGGAGCTTGGCGGGCTATGGTCCATGGGGTCACAAAAGAGTCGGACATGACTGAGTGGCTAAACAGAAACAACAAGAGAGGACCATGCCACATACAGGGGCGCTCATCCCTGACATGGAATCCGTTCCTTCCTTCCTTCGCTGGGTCTCAGTTGTGGCATGTGTGCATGCTAAGTCCCTTCAGTCGTGTCCTACCTTGTGCAACCCTATGGACTGTAGCCCTCAGGACTCCTCTGTCCATGGGATTTCCCAGGCAAGAATACTGAAGTGAGTTGCCATTTCTTCCTCTGTTGGGAAGATGTGGGGGATCTTCCCAATCCAGGGATCGAACCCATGTCTCTTACATCTCCCACATTGGCAGGTGGGTTCCTTACCACTAGCACCACCTGGGAAGCCCCTTACTTGTGGAATGTGAGATCTATTAATAGTTCCCTGACTAGGGATCAAATCTGGGTCCTCTACATTGGGAGTCTTAGCCACTAGATCACCAGGGTAGCCCCTGACGTGGAATGTTTCTAATGTCTGCACCTCTCTTCAGGAAGCTTTTATTTTTAAAATTTTTGTTTAAGTTTTTTTTGCTATGCTGCCGGGCTTATAGGATCTTTGTTCCCAAACCAGGGATTGAACCCAGGGCCATGCAGTGAAAGCACCAGGTCCTAACCACTGGACAGCCAGGGAATTCCTAGTACTCTTTCTTTTATGATTTGCTTTCTGTTTTTCTAATTGGGGCTTCCTTGGTGGTTCAGAAGGTAAAGAATCTGCCTGTACTGCAGGAGACCCAGGTTTGATCCCTGGGTCAGGAAGATCCCCTGGAGAAGGGAATTTCTACCCACTCCAGTATTCTTGCCTGGAGAACTTCATGGACAGAGGAGCTTTGAGGGCTACAGTCCATGGGGTCGCAAAGAGTCGGACACGACTGAGTGACTCACACAGCACAGCACAAGCATCAGATCAGTGGCTAACTAGTTTTTCTCTTTTTAACCCTTTGTGACCCCTCATTGCCTTTGCCCCCTCTAAGGACTGATGCTCTCTCCTCCAACTTGGGGGAGGCCCTCTCAGGGTGTCACAGGCAGCAGGAACAGCTTCATGGCCTAGATAGTCCCTAGGTGGAGACAATAGGGAGGAGGAAGAGACACTTAAAATCAAGATGGGAGACTGCTGCTGGTGTTCAAAGCTGTGCATCCCAAACCAGTGAATCTAGAACATTCTGTCAATTCACTTAACAAATCTTTGACTGATAGGTGTCAGGGACAATTTACATGTAGACAAATCAATAAATACATGCTGACAAATGGTAATTAGTGCCAGGACAGGAATAGGGTGCAATGACAGAGGATATTGTGGTGGTGAAGGGAAGAGTGGGAACCTATTTAGACAAAGTAGTCAAAGATGGTCTCTGTGGGTGAGATCTGAAGGATGAAGAGGGGCCAGCTCTTAGAGGGTGGCAAAGGGGCGCAGGTGAGACAAACAACGTTGGGAGAGTCTTGGGGTAAAAGAGAGCTTGTGGGATTCAAGGAGCTGAGAGGAATCCAGCAGACTGGAAAACTGTTGTGAGGGAAGGCTGGCGAGGTTGCAAGATTTGGTGGTAGATTTTATTCCAAGTACAGTGGAACGCCATGGGTGGGAACTTTCTGGTGGTGCAGTGGTTAAGACTCTGTGCTCTCAGTACAGGGGGCCTGGGTTCGATCCTTGGGCAGGGAACTAGATCCCACGTGCTGCAACTAAGACCCAGAACAGCCAAACAACAGAAAGCCACGGGTGGTTTTAAAGCATGTTGTGTGTGCGTGTGTGTGTGCACGTGTCATATCACATGGAGACCTGTGAGGAGGTTCCTCACTAGAACTGGGAGATGGGACCACTTGATCCCTAGTCCAGCCATTAAGGAAACTTCAAAACGTCACTCAAGTACGTGCCTGGCAAGCGGCACAAGATAAGATGATTAGAGATGGATAATCAAAGCCCTGTCTCCTGCTTCCAGGACATCGACAAGACCAGAGGTCCCATATTGCGTTGCATATCCCGGCTTTTAACGTCCAGCCTCTCATCGCGGTGTGTTTCATTGCACGGTCCCTGAGCGATGCCCTTCTGTCCCACACTGGGTCCCGCTCCTTTTCCTCCCTGTCTCGCTGTCCTCTTCCTCTCCTTCCTCAGCACCCCCTGCCCTCCTATCCCATCCCCCCCACTTCTCCCCCTGCCTTTCTCATGAAGAGTCAGAGTAACTTGCCAAACCACAGCTCTTAGATTCCTATTTTCCCCCAAACATTTCCTGGCTGATCATCTCAGTCCCTGGTTCTCGCCTCTCTGTCCAGGCTGGAGCCTTCTCTGGTTCCCCGTCACCTCTCCCCTCTCTCAGTCAGCCCAGCCCCGAGGTCACTCAGTTTTAAACATGTCAACAGGAAGAAGCGCTCATGCTCTCACCCGGTAAAAAGAACGTGTGAAGAGATGAGCCGTGGTGACATCAGTCCACGGGCACCAAGGCCACGGAAGGCAGCTCTTGAAAACCAGACGGGACAGAAGGTATCACTGGGCGGCCTCCCTTCTTGGCTCACAGCACCCTGAGTCAGGATAATGAGAGAACATTCTTAAAATATGACTTAACCACGCTTGGTCCTCAAACAAATTCCTGATTGTGTGTGGAATACACTCTACCAGCAAGCCTGAGCACAGACTTGTGGGGCGGGCTTGTCAGCACGCTTCTCGGGGTTGCTACCTTTACAAAGCCATCTTCTGACCCAGTTAGTGTGTGTTCCGTTTTTAAAACTTAAAAGAAAAAAGCCAGAGACACAGTGAGGTTTTTTATGGCTGCATTTTCAGAGTTTTGTATTGTGGTGACTGGGTTTCTGTCTTAGGGGATTGGGAGGTGGGTGCCCTTGACATTACACATTAGCAGGAAGACACTATGGAAAAGTCTTTCAGAGACAGAAAAAAAACAAAGAAAATAAGATATTATCCACTTCCAAAATCAAGCAGAGGGAGAGAGAATTCCCAACTGGGGTACAGTTTGTCCTTTAATTCACTTATACCTGGAGTATGTGTGTGTGTGTGTGTGTGTGTGTGTGTGTGTGTGTATTTAACACAGGCGGCTTATCTGAGTGGATTTTAAGAAATTAATTTAACTGAAAAATAATTAAATTACAAAGAGAGGAAAAAGCGTTTGGTTGGCATCGTACGGGGTCAGAGGCCGTTGCTAATGCAATATTTCATCAATTGGCTCATTGCTATTCTTGCATTGATGTGATTTCATTTCTCAAATAGCTCTTATCGTGGCAGGCTTGCATTTGGGATACATTGTACAGATGCCTTATAATCATTTCAGTGTGTTTACTTAAAATTTTAAAAGCAATTAAGCAATTTAAAATATATTCGTGTGCGTGTTTGTGTGTGTGTGTGTACACACATCCACAGAGAGATTTTATAAATGTTCAGGCTAGGGTTCTAAGTGAACACTGGGGCAAGTGTTACATTTATACACTGTAGGGCCCTTCATGCATTTCAAAGAGCTTCATGCAGGCGAATGTTAAGCTTGTTTCATACCCATTGAATCTACCATTATCTTCCTTAATACACTGAAGAAGCCAGAGAACAAAGAGTCTCCCTGTGTCCCTTATCCAAGGCCACACAACTGTTACTGGAACCGTGAGCTTCCTGAGTGCCAGTCACTTGCTTGCTGCACATCACAAGGGCTGGAAAATGGTGATGAGTCAGTTTGTTAAAAAGTATAATAATCTACTGGGGAGGGGGTGAAAGAGGGGAGGGTTTTGAGATACTCTGCTTTTTATTTTGATACAAAATAGATACTCTGCTTTTTATTTATTTTGATGCAAAACAAGCTATAATAATGGTTTTTCTCATTAAAAAACAACCACCTGTTAAGATTGGGTATGAAACAGTAACTTGCGTCCACGGGAAAGGGCCAAGCAACCTTCTGGCAGCATCTGAATAGATACGTGTGTATCTAGGCGGTGGTATCTTCATGCCCTGACCTGTCCCACACCTCTGCCCCTTCATCTTTGTTGCAGAATGTTATGTCCAGAGTTGAGAAAAACAGTTTGATGCAGGGGTTTGGAACCGAGTTCCACCAGCAGGATGATAGACCCTCCTGGGATCCTCCCACCTCGGGAGGCAGGGAGGTGCAATCATGTATTCATTCATCAAACGCTTATTACGCACTTAAGTGCCAAGTCCTGGGGACATAGAGGAATAAGATGCAGTCTTTGTGCTTGTGGGGGAGGAAGGAAGGTAAACAAGGATGGAGCAAGCCCTACAATAGAGGAGGGTGTGGGCCTGGGAGACCGGGAAGGGGAGATGGAAAGAGGGAAGGTTCTCACGGTGAGGAACCAAGTGCCTCCAAGCCTTGCTGGAGGCCCCACTCAGTACTGCTTGCCGGTGCGTCAGTTCCCCTCGGATGGAAGCATTTCTCACAGTGCCAGGCGCAGGCTCCATCTGAGCCAGATGACGTTGGCCGTCAGCTCTCCCCGCCTTCCGTC